>NC_134536.1:132750757-133055757 GCF_050624435.1 Tenrec ecaudatus | reverse complement strand
GACGAATCAATGAAATGTTGTCTTGAAGCATGGTGCAGCATGGGTAACAGTCTTCACACCGGGTATTCGTAGGTGGGCATCTCTGCATGTGGGTGGACCCACCTGGAGATGGATTGAGGAGCGGTGTCTCGGTTCCTAAGACCATTGGAAATATGTGTTTTCCGATGGTCTTAGGCAACCCCTGTGAAAGGGTCGTTTGACCCCCAAAGGGGTCGCAACCCACAGGTTGAGAACCGCTATTTTAGAGGGTCAGGATTGACTGGTTGTCAGTGAGTTACGCACCGAAGTTTATGTACGCTCCCTTCCAGGCGTGAGCATTTCGGCGAGTCCTTCAGCGAACACGGGTGTGCACGTGTCGATTCAGGTTGTGGCTCTTGTTTCTCTAGAACTTGTACCAAGGAGAGAAATTTCTAGGTCATGTGGGGATTCTATTGCCATATTTTTGAGGAAAGCCATACGCAGGGCTGTGCACCGTGGCTGCATCACTGTTTCGTCCCCCAGCAGGGTGTGAGGACTTCAGTCTCACGGCAGCCCAGGCAGCATTTGTGGTTTGCGGCTTTATTAACTTTGCTCTTAATGTGGGGGTGAAGTGATGTATCACTGTTGGTTTGACTTGTGTCTACTTCTGTAAAGAGCCGTCTCCCTTTGGTGTAAGGTATGAAAATAATAATAATTTATAAATTATCAAGGGCACATGAGGGCGGGGGAGGGAGGGGAACATGAGGAGCTGATACCAAGGGCTCGAGTAGAAAGAACGTGTTTTGAAAAGGGTGATGGCAACGAATGTACAAATGTGTTTGGTGTAATAGATGTACAGATGTAATAAGAGCTGTAAGAACCCCCAGTAAAACGATTAAAACCCACACCCTAACCAAAAAAGCAGTCCATTGTTAAAAAGCGAGGTCTCCTAGCTGCAGCCCTATGCTCACTTCTCCAGAGTCGACGGCTTTCATTCTCACAGTTCGCTCCTTGATCCGTTGTGCTTTCCCCCCAAGTTTATTTTGGCTCATGGTGACTTCAAGGGAAGAGGAGAAATGTGCCAGAGGGCTTTCTAGGATGTAATATCACACACACACACACACACACACACACACACACACACACACACGTGTTTTATTGTGATCTTGGTAAAGTTTACAGAGAAAATTGGTCTTCCATTCAACAATACATACACACTTTGTGACACTGATTGCAACCCCCACAAGTCAACAGCGCTCTTTCCATTCCCTGCTTGTGCTTGGCAGTTCATCGCTCTCTGCTCTCCCTCCTGCCCTCAGCTTGATCTCTGGGCAAACGCTGCCTCTTTGACCCCATGGTTGATGACTTTAAGGAGGCGGGCTTTCTCTGGTGTTACTGTACGCCTTCTGGACCTGCCTAGTGTTTGGCTGAACGCTGAACCCTAAGAGTGAGTTCAGTTCTAGGCCTGAAGGGGGTCTCCAGGGTCATAGGCTCAGGAGTTCCATCTGAAACTATCAGATCAGTTTGAATTGTGTTTTATTTCTTTGATATGGTGTGCGTTTGAGGTTTTTTTAATGTGGAAATTCCATCTTCCTAAAACCATTTATTAAAGAGTATTTCCTTCCCCAATTTAATGGGCTTTGCACCCTTGTTGAGTGTCAGCTGACTATCGATGTACAGTGTATTTCTGGATTCTCACTTTTTCCCCATTGGTCTCTATGTCTATCATTATACTGGTACCAACCAGTTTTGATCCACATAGCCTTATAGTAAGTTTTATAATTATGAAGTGTGAGTCCTCTTACTTTATTTACCCTTGTTCAAGATTGTGTTGGCTATTTGGGGCCCTTTTCCCTTCCATATACATTCAGGATCGACTTGCCCATTTCCTCAAAGAAGGCAATTGGGATGGGGATAACAATGACTGCTTTGAGTAGTATTGACATCTTACCAGTGTTGAGCCTTCCAGTCCATGAACATGAATACCCCTTACCTTTTATTTGCGAGAGTCCAGCAATAACATTGAATTTATAGATTGCTTTGAGTAGTATTGACATCTTACCTGTTTTAAGCCTTCGAGTCCATGAACATGAATACCCCTTACCTTTTATTTGAGAGAGTCCAGGGCTGGTCATGCTGGGATTCAGGTGTCTGGGGGGGCGACTTCGTGTGATCATGTGAATTTGCTGTTGGAGAATTTGTCTATTGGCACAAGAAGGAGTTTTCTAATGTTAGCTTGACCATACAGCCATGAGAAAATGTTCTGACATATTGCTTCAAGGAGGAAATCCTATTATAGGAGCTGGTATAAAGGCAGTCCCCAGATTACAAATGAGTTCCATTCTTGAGCTGTCTATAAGTCATATTTGTATGCAATTTTTAACAGCTATGTATGGTTGTATCTGATATCAATTAGTTATATGTTTGTGTTACTAGGTAGAAGGCACACCTTTCTACTTATAAAAACACTTAAGAAACACTTCCAGATACGTGAAAACATATTTAACATAAAGATACAGTAAAAATAATATTTTGCTGTAGGTTCCAAAGTCATGTCTGTTTTGTATTATGAACCACTGTGTGTTTCTCAAGATTTCAAATATAATCGGCTTCTCAGAGGTTGGCTCAGAACTATGATCATACGTGCCAGGATATTTGCAACTTGGGGACTGGATGGGTGCAGTGTATCTGGGGACCTCATCATAACCATCACTGCTGACTTTAAAATATTATTTTGGGGGTGGTAGGACCACAGATACTGTTCAGTCTTTGGGCTTTCCAAATTAGGCATGGGTTACTCTTCGTGGTCAGGAGAAAAATGTTTCAAAGATTATCTGATGTTTCTTCAGAAAGCCTTTCTTATTTTTCTTGGCCTTGGTATCAGAGTCTGGAGAAATCCATCAACCATGAAACAGCTCCAGCGGGTCACACTGGTGAACTTGTGCGTCTCCACACCAACAGAATCACCCAACAAAGCCTTTGCCATCGAGTCAAGTCTAGCCTGCGTTGCTACGGAGTCCAACGGAGCTCCATGGGCTTCCCGTGGTGGCAATCTTTAGATCTCTGGGCCTTTCCTCCACAGATGGCACTGCTGGCCACGTTTGAACTGCCAGCCTCCCAGCTACTAGCTGAGTGCAAACTGTTTGTGCCACCCCGTGATCTTATTGGTTTCACAAACCCATGGCTGCCCAGTCGATTCCACCTCAACCTGATCTATGGGATGGAGCAGGATGGATCCACAGGATGGAACTGCCCCATCAGGTTTCCAAGGCAGTGATTTTTTAAATAGGAGCAGACAGTCTGGTCTTTGCTCCTTGGAGTGAACAAATGGTGGAAGTGAATTGCTGATTTTAGAGTCAGCAGCTCAACGCTTAGCCCGTGGGGCCACCAGGCTTCCTGATAGGCTTCATACCAAAGCAAAGAACTGAATGTCCCACCATCGAATCAGTGCTGAGTCATAGTGATCCTATAGGATGGGTGGAGCCGTCCCTGTAAGTTTCCGAGACTGTAACTGTTCACGGGGTTAGAAAGACCAGCCTTTCTCCCGTGGAGTGGCTGGTGGCTTTGAACTGCAGACCACCGGGGCTCCTGTATAGGTTTCATAGACGGGGCTTAAAGCACAGCTGATCTTTAAGGGTGCCTCCCAGGACAGGGGGGCGCTGTGAGCAGCTGTTCACAGACACTTTCTCCCTTGTTTCTCCAGAGGCTGTCACCAGTTTCTCATCACCTCCCCTGCTCTGACAAGATGTGAGGCTGTGCCTTGGCCCACTCGGGGTACAGCTGCCCCCGACTGTCACGCTGCTGAGCTGCAATGAGGACTCAGCTCCCCAGCCACGGGGTGTCCTGCCATTCGGGCTGCGGTCATCTGGTCCTTTTTGTTTTCCTGATGTTCTGTGGGGCAGGGGACCCCGAGAAGTCTCGCCTCTGGTTTTCATGATGTAATTCAGGAGCTGAGGCTCTAATGAGGACTGATTGTTTCCTTACCAGGTGACTCTGCCAACCTCCCCTGGGAACCTCCTGAATCCTGCTGGATGACCTCTGTCTGCTCTGCGGTGGGAGACTCCTTGAGGGACCCGCTGTGACTGCAGGGCTCACTCACCCAGGGCCTTCGAGGAAGGGTCCTGTACAGCGAGCCCACAGACAAGACCCGGGGGTGGGGTGGGGTGGGGCTGGGAACTTGAGCGGGAAAGAATGACCTATTTCTTTTCCGTTCTCCCTGACAGTGAACATGTCCTTCAAAGGCAGGTGCAGGCAACATACCACCGAAGTATTAGCAGTGCCTTATCACATTTATTTTATACCACATGGTGGTGTTTCCAAATCCTTGACATATGGGGTTTATCATTACTTTGGACTTATGGCAATATTAAGATCACCCCACACCTGTTAGGTGGGTATTGGTCGATGTTGAGTCCTGGTCCTGACTGGGAGAAGCGTATAGGGCAGGGCACAACTGCCCCACAGGGTCTTCAAGGATGTCCTGTCTGCAGCAGCAGGCTGCCACAGCTTTCTCCCATAATGCCTGGTGCCTTGGAACCGCTGGTCTGTTGGATAGTGACCAAGGTTTTTCCTACTGCATGACCAGGACTCTCAGCCCACTCCCTAGATCAAATAATTAATGTGCACGAACTATACTTGTTTTTATACCATCATCTTGCCTTTAAATTATCTTGACCCCAGGGCATATAAGGGGAGCATCGATACTAGGAGGGTAAGGGAAGGGTGGGGGGAGAATGGGGGAACCAATCACAATAATCGATGTATGCTCCCCCTGCCAGGGGAATGGACAGCACAAAAGTGGGTGAAAGGAGACAGTAGTCAGTGTAAGACATGGGGGGGGGGATAATTTATAAATTATCAAGGTGATATGGGTGAGGGAGGAAAAATTTAAAAATGAGGAGCTGATACCAAGGGCTCAAATAGAAAGAAAATGTTTTGAAGAAAATGATGACAACATATGAACAGATGTGTTTCACACAATGGATATATGTATGGATTGTGATAAGAGCTGTAAGAATCCCCAATTGAATAAAATGTAAAAAATGATCTTGATAGCCAGATTTCAATGTAATTAGTTTTCTTAATATGAGGGTGGGGTGGCGGGGAGCTTCAGAAAGCTCATGGAAAAAAATGGAATTAAAAAATAATAGAAATTTCCCACCAGCTCCTTGAAGTCCCCTCACATTTCTATGCATTTAGTTTTATTAAATTATCAAATTTTATTTGTGCTTTGGTATGAAACCTATAAGGAGGCCCGTTGGCACCCTGGGCTAATTTACTTGATAATTTATTAAATGTTCTAAGTATCCTTTTCTCTCCCCACTCCTTTGTCATTTTGTCGGGGTGGGGGGCTTGTGTGTCCCCACAGTGAGGCCAAAGTGATGTCACTGTCCTTTAAATACCAGCAGGATCACCCATGGTGAATAGGGTCCAGCAGAGCTTCCAGACTAAGAAGAGACTAAGAAGAAGGGATAGGGTGGTCGATTCTGAGGGATGAGCCACGGGGAACCTTATGAATAGCCATAACCCAGTCAGATATAGTGTGGAAGGCCAGCCCCCCCAGTTGGTAAGGCACATAAAATACAACCAGGGGAAGGGCTGCCGCCTCAAAGTAGAGTCGACTCAATGCTGTGGATGGAGCAAAGCTTTGGGGACCTTCATTTGCTGATGGGGCAGAGTGGGTAGCCACTGCAGCAAACATCCATTAATAATTGGGATGTGGAATGTATAAATACGACTCGAGGGAAATGGTAAGCTATCAGGAAATGAAATGGAGTACACAAAGATTGACACCTTGCACACTAGTGAAATGGACTGGTACGGGCCATTTTGAATCAGACAATCATATGGTTTACCAGGGCAAGAAGGACAAATTCAGGAGGATTAGCGTTGCATTCACCGGGCAAGTCTACTGTATAAGACCCGTGTCAGGCATCAGAGAGCAGAGCTGTCACGTGGAGGACTCAAGGTGCGCCTGGCCCAGGCCATGGTATTTCAGTCACCTCACCAGCCTGGCAAGCTGGACAGTGAATAAGGAAGACTGGAGGAGGATGGATGAACTTGAACGATGGGGCTGGTGGGAATACTGAAAGCATCACGGACGACCAGAAGGACAAACACACTCGTCTCAGGGGCAGTACAGTCAGATGCGTCTTAGAAGCGACGAAGGCAAGAAAACGTAGTCTCACGTTCTTTGAGCCTGTTACCTGTGTGAGACCCGTTCTTGGAGAAGGGCATCATGCTTGGCGAAAAGGAGGAAGACCCTCGAATTGATACAGTGGCTGCAACAACGGATTCCAAACATAACCAGGTCAGGATGGCACAGGCTTCCTCCTGCTGGACCAAGGGCGGCTACGAACCGGGATGGACCAGACCTCACCTAACAACAGCAGCATCTTCCTCACACGTCCTGTCACATGGCCGGTGGCCACTGCTCGGCTGGGTGTCCTTGGGCAAGTCCCTTCCCCATCTCTTAGTTTCTTTATCCATAAAACAAAGGGGCCAGCCTGTCAGATCATCTTTAAGCGTTCTGGTTCTGCTGGCCATGAGAATGACATGATTCTGTGCATTTTACCCCTTTCCTGGTCCCCCACCGCTGAAGAATGACACGGAGACCATCCCGTAAGAGTCTGCGGAACTTCTAGAAACGTGTCTAGGAACTAGGTAAACCACGGAGATGTGTTCCGAGTGAAAAACTAGAAACAACCTAAGTATCCAGTCGTGGGAGGGGGTAAAGGAGATGAGATGCTAGCCGCATGATGGCACTCACAGGATGGTTAGCACAGCGTGGGGGAACACTACAATAGAGACAGGGGCACCTCTCATGGTTGTTTGCAAACAGTCGTTTATGTGCTTTCAGACCAGCATGATTCCATCTCAGTAACATACATATAGTCATAGGAATAAAACAAAATGAAATACTCCAACATGCTAACATTGGTTCTCCTTTGGGGGTGTGATGGGGAACTTGACTTGCTCCTCTGTCTTTCTGGATGGGGTCTTTAAAAAGGTCTATGCCGGATAGGCCTATGGAAGAAAGCCGAGTGATATGGACAGGGCACCATTGAGGAACACTGCACAAAGCCACCGTGATGATCCAGTGGGTTGAGAAGGCATGCCTTTAATGGGGGACTCCTCCATGCACAGGTGTTTACATTAGGCACTAGCGCATTAGTAAACACGGAACCCCTTGTTTTGTTTTTTTTAAACACCTTGTGACTAACAAGAGCATCTGCCTCGGGAGCCAGGGGCTGTGAGCATGTGGGGCTTGTGGGGCTTGTGCCTCAGTCCCCATCCCCAGCTGCCCTGACCATGCGAGGAAGGCGGTGGTGGGGTACAGCCGGCCATACCTGCAGGTTGGTGGCCTCCTCTGCCCACCAGGCTTCAAACTCTTTCTGCAGCTTGACCTTGGCTTTGTCCATCAGCAGCTGCAAGTGCTCGATCTCCACCTTCAGGGCTTTGAGGTGCGTGAACATTGTTTTATACCTGCGGGGAAATGGGAGGAGTCCACGTTCTGCCTTCTTGAAAGGACAGTTGGATGGTCATTCAGAGGGAGGGAGGGGTCTAAGTGGGCTGCCCGACCTCAGGGACAGCTGGATGTCAGCCTACATGACCTGTGCACCACAAGCCTGGCAGTGCTGCCCTGGGGCTCTGGGCACTGGCGTCCTAGGGGAGCTCACGGAGGCCGGGGTATGGTGTTAGGGTCTGAGACCACCAAGGAGAAACAAAGCCAGACACAGTGGGCCCCACGGGGCTCTGTGCGAGATGATAACCTTTCTCCAATAATGACAGCTGGCCTTTATTGATTATTGACTAAGGGCCAGCTCCTCTTCTCGGAACCGAGTATAGATGAACTCATTCAACCTCTTCGTAACCCTGCGAACAAGATGCTGTCACCATCACCTCTGTTTCTCAGGCTTGGAAACTGAGAAATGGATGGCAAATAAACAGAGAAGCCTGAATTTGAACCTGGGTTGACTGACGCTAGAATCCATGACTTCAACAGCCTCATCTCCACGCTGAGGACCCAAAGTTCAGCCTCTTTGTAAATGCGTGTGTGGCGTGGCAGTTACATAATCTCCTGTCAACTTGCGAAGGGGAGGAGTCTAGTCTGTCAATCAGGTCACAGCTTGATGACCTCATTTGGGGGCACCAAAGAGATAGATATATAGTTGACTGGAGGCCAGATACATTCAGACTCTCTCCACTTTGGTTCTCCTGGTGACAAGCCACATGGAGCTACACTAGAACTCTGGAGCTGGAGAAGCCACTTGGAGACCCCTGCTAGTACTGAGATGCTTCCACTGCCACTGGATCCACAAGACTTTCCACCCACAGGCCTGTGATCTTCCTGCAGTCGGCATCATTGCATGCGCTTCGTGAGTCTGAAGAAGCATTTACAGATTGGTCTTGGACATCTGGGCCAATGTCAGACTTAAAGACATGATCTAGACTGGGCTGGGATGTTTTCTCAATATACAATTGCTCTTTTATATAAAGCTCTTTCTTAAACACACAAGTGTCTATGAATTTGTTTCTCTAGTTAACCCAGACTGACATATGTGGCCTTTGGAAATACAATCACCAGGGAGCCAGATGTTGTTTGACAGGAAGTGGCCAAGCCTGAGAGACAACATGGCTTCTGAGATGATAATCCTGCGGTGGGACATGCGGACCCATGGACATGATGCGATTGGAGAGAGGAGACAAAAGAGAATGAGTTGGAAGGAAACAGAAAAGTACATGAATGAGGGAGGAAGCAGACAGCGGGGCGGTGTGCCCGGGGAGGAGGGCCCGCAAGGGTGGGAGGACCATGCACCCACAGAGCCAGGCAACCACAGTGGTTGTCTGGACAGGCAGTGCAGGGCATTCTTGGAGGACGCGGCGGCAGGCAGGAGAAGCCATAATGCAGGGTCCTGAGGGTCTCCGTGTCCTAGGGACAGCAGGCGCATGTGAGTGGGCATTGGCGTGGGGGTTTGCTCAGGCACCGGTCTGTCCAGCTCAGGTGGACAGTGTTGGAATGACCACAAGTTCCTCTAGGACAGGGAAGGTCACGTGTGTGGCAGGAAGGAGACACTGAGCATTTTTGCTAGACGCATACGTGAACCAGTGAACCAAGAAGCTTGATGAGGGGGTGGCGGGTGGGGAGCGAGATTAAGGATGCTGTAAGCATCCTTAAAGGTCCCATGAGCAATGACGCCCTGCAGGGCTGTGCGGGGCTTCCATGCCTTCGGGAGGGGCTTCCGGAAGGACGTAGAGGAGCACTGTGGCCCTACTTCTGGGCTCCTCCAGGTGGCAGCAGTATACAAGTCAAGCTGCCTCTGGGTGGATGACACGTGAAAATGCCCAGTCTTTGGGACCAGCCCTGGTCTTCTGCTCCGTCCCAACCTCATCCTGGCCAAGGGTTCTGCACTCCACGGGGGCCTGTCCATCTCCCGCTCCTGCTATTTTAGGGTCCAACTGTGGGATCCAGTCCCCACCACCACCTCACCCCCCGGAGGTCCGGCCCTGGGCCAGGGCATGGCCTTTCTGCTGGGTCCCCGGGGCAGCTGCTGGAAAGCTCTGGGGACTGGGGTCAGAGGGCAGCAGCAGGAGGGACGGCCACCCTCTCCCACCTTCTCTTTTCTTCCTCCAGCTGCGCTCGCAGTTTCTCCTCCCGCGGGTCTGGCGTTGAGGGCACAGCCATGTTTTCTGAGATCCCTGTGAGAGGAGGAAGCCCTGGGGTCACTTATCCACAGGGGAAGGGAGGGAGGCAGCTGGGAAAGTGTCACACTTTGGGCAGATGACATCGTGGACGTGCACCCCAAGAAGGAAGAGGGCCCCGTGAGGCCCTTCTGGGATTTTGGGAGGACAGCTTGGCGTCGACGCCTCCACTGGATGGCAATCTCTGCCTGGCTGAACGCCCACCCCACCCCAGCCCCACCCTGGAGGAAACTCGCCCATTACCTTCCCCCAGCTGTCCTGTCTGGTATCTGTCCCTGGGAGAGAAGTCTTCCTTACATCTCTCCCTTTAGAACAGGATTCCCGCATTTCCTCTCGGGTCCCCAGAGTAGAGGCTAAGCAGCGTTTCCCCTCCTGAGATGGAGAGCGCTTCGCAAACCCACAAACCATCGCCCAGCTGTCCCGTCTCCCTCTTTGTACCGGCTGAAGCGGCACGTTTCCTAGCCTCGTGGTTTGTGCCTTCTGCTGTTTACTTCCCTCTAATGCAGTGGTTCTCAAGCCTTGCACACACACACACTGCTAGACCCAACACACACACACACACACACACACACACACACACACACACTTACACACACCGAGAGTGGTTCTCAAGCCTTGCACACACACACACTGCTAGACCCAACACACACACACACACACACACACACACACACACACACACACACACCGAGAGTGGTTCTCAAGCCTTGCACACACACACACTGCTAGACCCAACATACACACACACACACACAGAGAGTGGTTCTCAAGCCTTGCACACACACACACACACACACACACACACACACACCGAGAGTGGTTCTCAAGCCTTGCACACACACACACTGCTAGACCCAACACACACACACACACACACACCCCGAGAGTGGTTCTCAAGCCTTGCACACACACACACTGCTAGACCCAACATACACACACACACACACACACACCGAGAGTGGTTCTCAAGCCTTGCACACACATACACTGCTAGACCCAACACACACACACACACACACACACACACACACCCCGAGAGTGGTTCTCAAGCCTTGCACACACACACACTGCTAGACCCAACACACACACACACACTCACACACACACTGAGAGTGGTTCTCAAGCCTTGCACACACACACACTGCTAGACCCAACATACACACACACACACACACACACACACACCGAGAGTGGTTCTCAAGCCTTTTACACACACACACACACACACAGACTGCTAGACCCCAACACACACACACACACACACCGAGAGTGGTTCTCAAGCCTTGCACACACACACACTGCTAGACCCCCCCCCCCACACCGAGAGTGGTTCTCAAGCCTTGCACACACACACACTGCTAGACCCCAACACACACACACACACACACACACACACACACACTGCTAGGCCCCAACACACACACACACACCGAGAGTGGTTCTCAAGCCTTTTACACACACACACACACACACACACACATTTCCTAGCCTCATGGTTTGTCTTATGCTGTTTACTTCCCTCTAATGCAGTGGTTCTCAAGCCTTTTACACACACACACTGCTAGACCCAACATACACACACACACACACACGCACACTCCAATGCTAGGCCCCACCCTGAAAGGTTCTGGTTTGGCGGGGCCAGGAGAGGCTCCAAGAGCGGTATTTTGTCCATGAGCTCCTCACGTGATGCCAGCCGGCGACCAGAGGCGAGAGCCCTGCTCAGACACCCTGCCGGCAAGCCTGGGCTGTAGAGCCAGGTGGCGCTTGCGGGAGGGCTGGAGCTGTCAGGAGCAGTAAGCGGGCGGCTACACTCTGCATCTCACTGTCACCTGTCACAGTCTGGCCACCATCTTGTTGCTGTGGCTGCCTCCTGGACGGCTCTGGCTCCAGGGCTTGTTTGGTTCTCCACCAGCTGCTGGGCGGGAGAGGGGCGGGGGTGGGGGTGGGAATCTGCTTGTCCTAGGAGTCTCTTTGTGGATGCTCCAGTCTCCCTTGCATCACAGAAGCCACAGAGCTTTGCTTTTGACCCGTGGAGGGGAGAATCTGATGGATAAGATGGAATCCTTCCAGCAGGCAGGCCAGGGAAGTACTGTTATTCCCATTTTCCTTCTAAAACCACAGAGGCTCCAAGGTCACGTGGGTAACTCTGGGGATCTTGGTTCAAATCCAGTTGTCTGCGGCTCCCAGGGCTTTGCATCTAGCGATCCCTCCTGCAGTCTTTCTGACGGCTAGACGTCTTCTCAAACGCTTCTGGCGAGGAGGAGCTCGCTGCTTTGCAGTAACGCGTGGCATTGCGGGCAGCGCTATGTCCTCTTACTCTCACGGAGCCTTGCCCCAGTCAGTCCCACTCACTTCTTCGTGGGTTCTTCAGAATAGTACAACACAGCACACACACCCTTTTTAATCCCATGGCCCTGTAAACCCTTTAGCAACAACAAGCTGCCATCTCTATGGTGCTGTTCTCCACCCGCCTCTGTCCAGTTCCTTTTCCTGAGGCTTCAGTGATGTGGTATGGCGGTAACATAATCTGTCAACTTGCAAAGGGGTGGGGTCTAGCCTGTCAATCAGGCCATAGCTAGCCAGCCCTCCGTGTGGGCATGGCCTTCTCCTGAGGATTCTGGGAACTCCTGTCTTTCTCCCTGGAGGTGGGACACACTCTCTGCTTTGTCTTCCTGCTGACAAGACACATGGAGCTACGATGCTAGAGCCCTGGGGTTGGAGGATCCACTTGGAGACCCCTGCCAGCACTGAGATGCTTCCACTGCCACTGGATCCAAAGAACTTTCCACCCACTGGCCTGTAATCTTCCTGCATTCAGAGTCATTGCATGTTTTGTATGAGTCTGAAGAGGAATTTAGAGACTGGCATTGGACATCTGGGCTAATATCGGACTTATGGACTTGATCTGGACTGGGCTGGGATGTTTTAACATACAATTACTCTTTCTATAACGCTCTTTCTTACACACATAAGTGTGTCAGTGAATTTGTTTGTGACTAGCACATGTGGTTTACAGACGTCTCCTTCAACCTTCCTATTTCTACTGGCCGGCCCTTGCATGCGTATGAGGTGATGGAAAAGACCGTGGCTCGGGTCAAGTTCACCTTTGTCCTCAAAGTGATATCTTGGCTTCTGAACACTCTGTGAAGAGGTCTTGTGCTGCAGGTTTGCCTGATCACCATGTGAAAGACTGCCTGCTGCTTCCAGGGAGGTTGGTTGTGGATCCAGGTGGAATGAGATCATCGACAACCTCAATGCCTCTTCTTTCATCGTGATGTTGCTTATTGGCCCAGTGGTGAGATATTTTTTCTTTTTTAATGCTTCAATGTGGTCCACTGTGTCCCTGATATTCATCAGCAAGCGACTTCATCTTCCCCAAGACACTCAGTGAGGTCCCTGCTCTGAGTGGACTGGCTGGATGTCCGGCACCGCACGCACCACGTGGGAGGCTGCTGGAGCTGGGTGGGGGAAACTGCTGGGTCTGCACACGGTAGTCCCCTCGGCCTGCCCAGGTGAGGCCGTCTAAGGACTTCACGGAATGAAAGGAAGGTGGGAAAAAACACTCAGATGATTTTTTCTTCCATGTAAACGCGATGGCTGACCCGGCCTGGGTACAGAGCTCGGTTATGGGAGAGAGGCTCTTGCCCCATTGCTGGGCTGTCTTTTCCTTGGAAATCTTACAGGTTCCTCTGGCAGAGCACAGTTATCGGTGCCCCAGGCATGTGTAGGGTGCTCGGGATTCCCAGGGAAGGCGGAACATCCCGAATGCAGCTGGTTGAAGAACAGAAAGCTACTATTAGCTCCTGTTCACAGAGCGCAGTCAGTCTAGTCACGTGCATCGATCCCCGTCACTCTCCTCGGCAGGTGTGATCGTGGTCAGGTGTGATCGTGCTCATGCCACAGACAAGGGGATTGGGGATTGGGGAAATCTGGGTGGCTTGCACAACTCCACATAGCTCCTGAAGAGCAGAGCCAGGGCTCACCCCAGGCCTCGTCATTCAGGCACGCACTTAATGATTGCTTGCTGAGGGCCTACTGTGTGCCTGTCCTCATTCCACGATCGTTCTAGTGGAGAAGATGGACTGTCTGGCCAAACATAACACTGAGCACAGAATGCGGTGCTCAGGACAGAAAGAAGGGGCCCTGGTGGCATAGTGGTTATGTGTTGAGCTGCTAGCTACGAGGTCAGCAATGGGAAACCACCAGCTGCTCTGAGGGAGAAAGACGGGCCTTTCTGTTCCCATAAAGAGTTAGTCTTATTGGGCCTTGACTCAAGTCCTCCCTTAACACAAGAACACTTTGTTCTAACAATCCAGCATTCTGTGATGCTCACCTTCCCCACACGATCACTGAAGACAAAATGGGAACATAGCAAATGTGGTGAAGAAAGCTGATGGTGCCTGGCTAGCAAAAGATATAGTGTGTGGGGTCTTAAAGACTTGAAGCAACAAAGCCCACATGGAAGAAGCACACCAGTCTGTGTGATCAGGAGGTGTCGATGGGATCAGGTATCAGGCATCTAAGACCCAGAGGGAAACCAGGTCAATGGGGGGGGGCGGGGTTGGGGGCAGGCATGGAGTAGAGACCCAATGTCCAACTGTAGACAATTGGACATCCCTCTCACAGAGGGGTCACAGGGAAGAGATGAGTTAGGGCGCAGTATAGCACCAATGAAACACACAACTTTCCTCTAGTTCTTTGGTGCTTCCTTCACCCCACTATCATGACCTCAAATTGGATTAGACCAGCGCAGTCCAAGGTCATGCAGTTCATCCATCAGTGGAGGCCAGACCACGGTAGGGTGCATTGTGAACCAACTCACGTCTGAGTTGTACAAAGACTGACATGGACACCGAGACCTGAGCACTCGCTCTGGGAGACAGATGCCAAGATTGGCATGGGGCGTCGCTGAGGACGGTACCACCTTGGTGACCAGGCCCCTGACGTACGACTTCAGCTTCCAGAACAGTGAGAACATAAATTCCTGTTCTTGACCATCACCCACTTGTGGGATGTCTTTGATAGCAGCAGTAGGAGTCTAAGGTAGGTAGCGTGGTCAGGGGGAGGCCTGTCTGAGGAGGGGCCATGTGCACAGAGACCGGAAGGAGGGGAGGGCCAAGCGTGCAGAAATCAGGAGCGGAGTGTACCTACAGTGAGTGTGGAGGGTCTCAGGTGGGAGCCTGCCAGGTCTGCCTTGCCAGGAGGAGCAAGGACATCAAAGTGCCTGGCACAGTTGTTAGGGGAGTGCGTGATGGGCAGTGAGGCTGGGGAATACGTTGAGGTTAGATCATGCAGGGCCTTGTAGGCCATGGTCAAGATTTAGCTTTGGGATGGATGAGGGGCTGGAGGCTTTAGAAGAGAGGACTGGTCTAACCTCCTCCTTTAATAGCTAAGCCAGGAGGGCTTTTGCTAAGCGAAGCCAAGCTACTCCAAACTGAAGAATGTGTGACTGTGGGGCACACCAGGATGGTGCGCGTGTGTTGAAAGGATGTGGGAAAACGGAGCTGGAGCAAAGGAACCTGGGAAGGCAGAATGAGGGCACCGCATGCCCCAAGACACGAGCTTATCCATGTTGTCATGACAACCATGGCCAGGTGCCAAAGGTGGTGTTTGCTTACTGAGATGCATTGTCCCCTCCTGGAGAGACAGCCCCTGGTGGCTGGTGAAGCTTTTTGAGGCTTGACTTACCAATGGCTTCTCTACAGAAACGGGGCCTGGGAACCCAAAGGGCACTAAACAAAAGCCACTGGACTAGAGTAGAGCGAGATGAAGTAACGAAAGGGCATCTGGGCTTTGTGCATCTCCATCCCCGCTGGGGCTCTGGCCAAGGGCAGAACCTCCATGTCGCATGACAGGAGGCAGGTGGGGGGAGGCGCCTTCCTTTCAAGGACAAATCCTGGCTGGGATGGGAGCATGGGAGGTCAGAGGCCCGAGGGAGCTACGAGGTCAGACTGCTAGCCTGTGTGTGCGGCGGTGGGGGTGGTCTCTTTAAAGCCAGAAAAGCAAGAGAAGAGTGTTTTTTATTCCAGTGGCCCTTGATCTGAATCATGTCACACCGTGGCACGAGGATGCTCCGAGCAGCCCGAGAGTCACTGACGTTGCCAGCTGGAAGGAAGCAGCACCCGGCTGACCTTCTTGTGTCTGATGTTTGGGAACTGGCAGGGCCACGGCAAGGACAAGAGGGGGCTCTTGCTGGGAGGGCCAGGCACAATGTGGGCCCACACTCCTGTCTGGCCTGGTTTCAAAGACACCGGAGAGAGGCCTGTTAATCTTTTGCCCCGGAGCCTCCTTTCTGTTTAGGGTCTCACTTCTTTGGCTCAGTGGCTCTCAGTGGTGGGGCGCCTGGGGGAGGGGGAGGGGGTTTGCACGTGTGATTGTCTTTAAGTGGACAGGGACAACTGGGCCCGGGGACCTCCTGGGTCAGGAGGTGCCAGGTTGGCCCCCTGGTGATGCTGATCCTTCTACCCCTTGTTGAGGAACACTGAGTGAGACTTTGAGCCACAGAGGAGCCCCTGGGTGGTGTAAATGGCTAAGGCTCTTGGCTGCTATCAGCAGGTTGGAGGTTTGAGTCCACTGGGGGCACCCCGAGGGGCCCTGGGGATGTAGTGGTTACGGGATGGGCTGCTAACCACAGGGTCTGCAGTTTGAATCCACCAGCCGCTCCGTGGGAGAGAGACTGGCCCTCTTACTCCTGAGAAGAGTTACGCCCCCGGGGACAGTCTAGCCTGTCCTGCAGTGAGGCTGTGAGTTGCCATCGACTCGATGGCTGTGAGGGAGTGAGCGGCAGGGAGGAGAGTGCCACCGGCCACCCTGTGGGGGACGTTTCTATCCACGATGACACACATGGGACGCTAGGAGTCTGAGCTGACCCCAGGTTGACGGGATGTCTGGGTGGAGGAAGGAGCTCACTCTTTGAAGGGCTGCAGCTGGCAGCCCCCTGTGCCCCCCCCCCCCCCAATCGTGCTCAATCACCTCTGAGTGACGGTGACTCTCTCAACTCACTGCCATGGAGCTAGTGCTGCCTCAGAGCGACCCGCTGGGGGTTTCCGAGACCGGAACTGTTGACGGGGGTAGCAAGCCCATCTTACACCCGAGGAGGAGCTGCTGGCGGTTTTGAAAACTGCTGACCATGTGGATCACATCGGGCCATGACACCACCAGGGTGCCAGGAGTGACGGCATCCACCCGGGGCCAGGTCCTTCCTGCGCATCCTTTCATGTGCTCGCCCCTCAGGGAACGGGGCCTGGCCGGGTGAGCTGTCTTTCCAGGATCACGGTCTGAGCGAGGGCAGCTAGGGCTGGGGTCCTGCTCCGCCCGACTTCAAAGCTGTGGAGGAGCGTTCCTCTCCCGTGGTGAATGGCCACGCTAGTGAAGGAAGTCACGGGGTGGCATTGCTGATGTCGGGATTGACTTGCCCCCGCTGTTCAAAGGTGAGGCGCTTTCCCATGAAAGCCTCTTCCCGCTGAGAGAAAGCCTCACTGCCCTTGGCCAACGGAAACCCCACTGGCACCTCTGATGCCACGTGTCGTTCGATGTTTACTCACTGCTTTACCCACTGTTGGGGCGCTGCGGTCCTCATTCAGCCCAAGGGAGGCCCAGGGCCAGCTTGCTCGGCCTCTGGGATCCTGCCCTAAAAGCTTCAAGGAAGACAATAGTATTTCCAACCACAGGCCCTGTAGGCTTCCACAGAGCAAAGGCTAAGGAGTCTAACGTGGCCAGGGCATGGTCGTGCCCCTCGTGGGAGAGGGCGGTGCGCCAGGTGGCTCTATCAAGGCAGAAAAGACGTTCGAGGTGGGTGGGGGGCACCCCAGCTGGTCGCCTCAGCTACCCAACTAGTGATTCCATTGCTTGGCACCCACTCTGGGCCGCCCCTGGGCTGACCGGCCTCTGGGCACCGCAGATTGCTGAGCCTCACCTTGGGTGAGAAGTTGGCGCGTCTGTTTGCCAGGGGATGATGGGGTCAGCGGCTCCATTGCCACACTGGTCAGCAGCTCAGAGGCAGAGAGTCTGGCTTCCCCATCAGACCATTGCCTGCTGAATGGCTCATGTGCACCATCGGCCGGTGCTTGCTCAGCGCCCCCATCCACCCTGGTGATGATTGTGTGTACACCTTTACTGCCCCTGGCATGCGCGTGCAGACCCGAGGGCGGGATGAACGGTCCCGTGCACACATGGTGGGCACTGATAATTCCTTGGGCACCCTCGTACCCACAAGCGCTAGCCCACTCTCTCCCTGCCTTCATCTTCCCCACGGGGAGAGCGGGGCATGTCCCAGGTGAGGCACGGCCACATCAAGTTGCCTTCGGAGCGTTTAGCATGCCTGCGGGCAGCAAAGCCCAGGCCCAGGCAGGCCTTATGAAGGGGCTGCCACCGCCTCTGCCTGGACGAGGAGCTCCCTGCTACTGCTCGTCTACACCCGAGACAGAGGGGGCCCTAGGATGGCCCGTCTCCCCTGTAGCATTTGTTCCTGGTTCCCCCGGCAGGTGTCTCATGAGGCTGTCATCCACAGAGTCCAAGGGTCACCGTGCCACAAGGTCGGTGAGGACTCCCTCTCTCCCTGCCATCGAGTCCGGGCCGACTCAGAGCCACCCTACAGGACGGGGCAGAACCGCCCCTGTGGGTTTCTGAGACGGTCACTCTTCACAGGATGAGAAAGTCCAGTCTTTCTCCCGTGGAGTGGCGGGTGGTTTTGAACTGCTGCCCTTGCAGTTTGCAGCCCACCTCCTTACCACCAGGGCTCCCCGGGACAGACTGATGGAAGGGGAGATATTCCTAGTCACTTCGACAGTCACTTCTGTTTCTCTCTCCAGTTCAAATGGGGCCGCTTGCTGTGCTGTCTCTCCATGGTCCTTGCTGCTGGGGCCTCGGACCTAACTTTAGGTTTCGGTTCAACACTTCTTGCCACAGCCCGTCGTATCCTGGCCAGTACTTGTGAATCCAGACCTCGGGGTTTCTCTCCTTCCCAGGCCCCCCACCCCGCCCCTGCAGAAGTAGTAGGTTTGTCCAGGGACAGCTCCTGCCTGCTTCCCACCGCCTGTCTCACTGCCCAGTCTCAAGGAAGCTCACATTTCTGAACTTAAGAGTACTCCTCAAGGCTCCAAGTCCCTCAGCAGTTCCACCCGGCGGCCACTCCAGCCTCACTGACAGGTGGTGACCATGTGCCTGGGTCTCAGTGGCTTTTCAGGGAGACACTGGCATTTCTTAGACCCAATGGCACCTTCACCACACTCCCCAGTGCCCAGTCAATCTGGAGCGCTCTCTGGCCACACAGAACTGGCCTTGTTTAAGGGGTGAGTGTGTGGGTGGGTGGGGGTGGTGGCAGTCTTTCTTGCACCTGTCAGAGTGAGCATGGGACCCCTCCCATAACACCCCTTAGGATGAGAGTCAGTGGGGTAAGACCAATTCTCCCTGTGTGGCTTATGAGCGCCATTCCAGGTCTTCTGGGACTTGAGTGCGGGATCTGTAATAAATGACCTCCCTGCACTTGTGTCAAATGTACCTACTGCTGGCCAGTTTATAAACATGTGCCCCTGACAGTAATTTATTCGTCATCAGAGTGAGGTCTGTTGGGCCTCTACTCAAGCACTCCCTCAATGCATGAATACTTTCTTCTATTAAATTGGCATTCTATGATGCTCACCTTCCCGACACAACTGCCAAAGCCAAAGCGGGTGAACAAGCAAATGTGGTGAAGAAACCTGATGGTGCCTGGCTATCAAAAGAGATAGTGTCTGGGGTCTTAAAGGCTTGAAGGTAAATAAGTGGCCATCTAGCTCAGAAGCAACAAAGCCCACATGGAAGAACACACCAGCCTGCATGATCACGTGGTTCCGAAGGGATCAGTTATCAGGCATCAAAGAACAAAAAAATCATATCATTGGGTGCACACTTCCATGATACGATTGCTGAGGACAAACGGGTGAATAAGCAAATGTGGCGAAGAAAGCTGATGGTGCCCAGCTATCAAAAAGGATAGTGTCTGGGGTCTTAAAGGCTTGAAGGTGAACAAGCGCCATCTAGCTCAGAAGCAACAAAGCCCACATGGAAGAAGCCCACCAGCCTGTGCGATCACAAGGTGTTGAAGGGATCAGGTATAAGGCATCATCAGAAAAAAAAAATCTTACCATAGTGAATGAAGGGGGAAGTGCAGAGTGGAGATCCAAAGCCCATTTGTCAGCTACTGGAGTTCCCCTCACAGAGGGGTCTAGGGGAGGAGATGAGTCAGTCAGGGTGCAATGTAGCACCAAAGAAGAATATAGCTTTTCTCCAGTTCCTAAATGCTTCTTCCCCCCACAACTACCATGATCCGAATTCTACCTTACAAGTCTGGATAGAGCAGAGGATGTACACTGCTGCAGATAGGAGCTGGAGGCACAGGGAATCCAGGGCAGATGATCCCTTCAGGACCAGGAGTGTGAGGGGTGATACGGGGAGGGTAGAGGGTGAGTGGGCTGGAAAGAGGGAACCGATTACAAGGATCTACATGTGACCTCCTCCCTGGGGGAGGGACAACAGAAAAGGAGGTGAAGGGAGACGCCGGACAGGGCAAGATATGACAAAATAATAATTTATAAATTATCAAGGGCTCATGAGGGAGAGGGGAGTGGGGAGGGAGGGGAAAAAGAGGACTTGTAAATGCTTTGAAAATGATGAGGGCAAAGAATGTACAGATGTGCTTTATACAATTGATGTATGTATGGATTGTGATAAGAATTGTATGAGTCCCTAATAAAATGTTTTTTTAAAAAAAGAAAGAAGTGAGGTCTGATGATGTACATGGGTACAGATCAGAGCTGGAAACACAGGGAATCCAGGAGAGATAAACTTCCCAGGACCAATAACGAGAGTAGAGATACCGGGAGGGGTAGGAGAAGGTGAGGGAGAAAGGGGAAAACCGATCATAATGATCTATGTATAACCTCCTCCCTGGGGAAAGGACAACAGAAAAGTGGGTGTAGGAAGACAACGGACAGTGTAAGACATGAATAAATACTAATAATTTATACATTATCAAGGGCCCATGAGGGAGGGAGGGAGGTTAGGGGAGGATGGAGGGGAAATGAGGAGCTGATACCCAGGGCTCAAGTCGAAAGCAAATGTTTTGAGAAGGACAATGGCAACAAATATATAAATGTGCTTGATACAATGGATGGATGGATGGAGTGTGATAAGAGTTGTACAAGCCGCTAATAAAATGATTTTTTTTAAAAGAAAGAGAAGTAAGGTCTGGGATGGATGACCACAGAGAACAGGCACCTTCCCCAAGCAAGCTGGCATGAGCTGGCGAGCCAACCCAGGTGCCCACACCCACTCAGGCATCCAGGCAGAGGGGCTTCTGTGGAGAAGTCCTTGGAGGAGAGCTGGCAGTGCCTGACCTCTTGCTTCCAGTCCGTTCTCACTGATAGCAATCCTAGGGGGCAGAGCAGAGCTGTTCTACAGGGTATTTGGGACTGTCAATCTTGTTTGGTTTTTTTTTAAGTATAAAAGAGAGCTTTATATCAAAGTTATTATATTTAAGAAAAAGTCCCAAACCAGATCAAGTCCATAAGCCCGATGCTAGCCCATAAGTCTGATACTAGTCCACAAATCCCTCTTCAGAGACTGTCAATCTTTGTGGAAGCTGGCGGCCATGGAATAGCCGGTGGGGTTGAAGGCTTGGCACTTAGAACACTGCACCACTAGGGACAGACGGCCCGTAGGTCTGCCTGCATCCTAGCACAGAGGACGGTGTATCCAGAGGCGTTCCTCCGCTTGCACAGCTTGTGAGGGGAGCCCTTTGAAAGAGGCCACTCGGGACGTTTGGCAAGACTCCTCTGGAATCTGCGTGAGCATAGGGAACACACTGAACTGAGGTGTGGTTCCACACAGGGACTCTGGAAGGTGGGGAGTGAGCTGTTGGATTGCTGGGAGCACGTGGCTTGCCTCACGCCTGTGGACCTGGTGCAGTGAAAGGAAATTGCCCAGCTCTGACTTGGCCGGTGCCACTGCCATCCCGGGACTGTGTGGGGACAACGCAAATAAGGTGGAGAGGACTCTGACTTGGGGATCGCCGCCTCAGAAGTAGGAGCGCAGGCTCCTAGGGTCATCAGGAAAGAGAGCTGTCAGCAGAGCCTGGGTGAGATCCTGTGGGAGGTGGCAGAGGGCGCAGAGGCCACAGCACCACGACCATGGGCTGGAGGGGTGGGCTTCACGGACCACAGAATGGTGGTCTTTCTGGCCCATGGAATGTATAATGCTGAGTGCCTTCGGGCAGGAGCCTGGGTTGCAGAATGGGGTGCCCTCTGGCCATTTATCAGTGCTGACAGAGAAGAGCAGGGGCCAAGAGACCCAGGAGTTAGAGACTGAAGACCAGACAGAGAGACATGCCTGCTGGTATTGTTTCAGATGAAAGGGCTGTATCCTTAACATTTTCTGATCCTGACTTGGGGTGATTGCTTAGCTTCCTTGATGAAACTCCCAGATCACGAGTTTTGTCTGTGAGTTCTGCGTGGTCACTGAAAAGGATGATTGGATTTGGTGGGGGTGTCAGCGTCACGGGAGGAGGGCTGGTTGGTGGCAGAGTACAGAAAGTTGGAGGCTGGAGGCATGCCTGATTTCTGCTTCAAAGCAAGCATCCTTGGGCAGATGTGGAGTTGGCTTCTCCTTTGTGTAGCCCGAAGAGGTCAGATGTGGCCTTTCTGCCGTTTCTCCACCTGGACTGTAAGTGTGGCAGAAGTCACAGGGTCATTTTAAATCCATGGTGTGCCAGCAAATGACCAACCACTAGCTCTCTGGAGTGGGGGGAACTCCGATGACTCATTTTTGTGTTACCAATACTCCTACCACGGCCAATTTCAAGCTTCCAACATGATGGCCCTCATGGGGCATGGGGAAGAGATAGTCTCAAGAGCCAATAGGAGCCGGCTCTGGCACACCACGTGCCCACAGTGCAGCACAGACATACACACCCAGTGGAATATTACTCAGCCATCAAGAGAAATAAAGTCTGGGTGCATGCCACACCACAGGAAAACGGACAACATCATGCCGAGCAAAAGAAGGCAGTCACAAAAGGATGGCTAGTGCATGATTTCACTTGTAAGAAATAAGCAAAGAGTTAGGAACCCAAGGCGACTAAGTAGTTCCCCAGAGGTGGGCAGGAGAGGGGGAGAGGGAGAGGGAGGGCGTCTTTGCTGGGGAGCACTGAGCTTATGTAAATGGCGGTGGGATGGTTTGGAAAAGGGGAGGGAGAACGGTGGCCCAAAGAATGTGATTTGTGTCGCTGAACCGTCCCTGTTGAAATCATTGAGAAGGGTGCATGTTTGATCATGTGTCTTTACACTGAAATGAAACCATTGGAGTGGAAGGGAGCACCCAAAAGGCGGCCACCACTGGTTAGAGCTGAGTTGCTTCCGGAAGCTGCCGCATGCACATGTGTCAGAGCAGACCCGTGCCTCATTGGGGGTGTCCATGGCTGTTCTTTGGGATAGAGCACCGACCCTCTCCTCCCAGGGCGTGTCTAAGCAAACAGGAATCGTCAACCTTTTAGCTAGTATCTGAACTTGCTAATGGTTTCAGCCGCTCAAGACACCACTGAAGAGCTTTCCAAAGGGCCACCTGGAGCTACAAGAGGGACCCGAGCAGGAAGAAACCTGCAGGTGCAACACAGGATGCCCAGGGTCATGTGCTGGGCAACTCCATTTGCTCCTCCAAAGCCACCCACCCCTCCTCGACCCCACGGAATGTCCTGGGCAGCTGATTGGTAGATGGGTGGGCTTTCTTACCTCTGCAGTCTAATTGGGCTCAGCCACTGGGGCGCATCATCTGCAATGTCCAGGCACCTCGCACTCCTCTGACCCCTCAGGGTCAGAGCTGCAATGCTTCCTGTCTGGCTGCTGCTGTTAACTCTGGGGTCCTCCACCCCTTCCCGAGAGTTACTCTACCCTCTGCTTGCCTTTGCGAACAGATCCAATAGCTATGTCTCATTCGAGTATTGCCATCTGCTTCCTGCCAGCCCCCCTGCCAACCCCAAGTGAGGAAGCAACTGCTTGAACCCCCAGGTCAAGGGAGCTGCTGGTGAAAGACCTACAGGGGGGCCATGGATGTGCCCCAAATGAGACAGCTGTGAATACCTGTAGAGCCTGGGGAGCACAGCACCACACTACAGCAGGATGTGTGGAATCTGTCCCAGCGCCGCTCCCTTCCCAGTCCTCTGCCCTTTGGGCTCACCTGTCAGACACTGGAGCCGAGCACACTGAAGGAGGAAGTGAACTGACCCTACCCATGTCCTCCTGGCAGTTGGCCTTTGAGGGAGGAAGGGGGACACTTTGGGTTTCTGTCTGGTCTTCCTTCTGGGTCTCTGTCTGGAAATTCCTTCTGTCTAGTCTTCCCTGTTCTTTGTTTTATTTGTAATGAACAATGAGGGAGGGAGGGAGTCTCTGGCCCTTCTAAGCAACCGGGGACCCCATTCATCCCGAGGCAGGGGAAGAACTTCCCCCTTGGGTGAGGTTTTACGGAGACTGTGCGAGCAGAGCAAGGAAAGGGCGATCCCTTCCCAGGTGTTGCTCAACATGCCAGGTGTGTTGCCTGCAGCCGCCAGGCCCTGCTGGAAAACACGATGCACCTCAGAAGAAAAGGGGACTTGGTCAATTTCCCGATTTCTCCTTTAAGTAAAACGATCCCTCCATAGCACGGGTGAGAACTCTCAGAAATCAGCATTGAATTAGAGCTTGCTTTTTACTACCTCTTCTACCACTACAATGATTTCGCCAAGCCAGCAATCTCTTCTCGGTGACATTTCCGGTGCGAAATGTGCGATGTCACACCCAACTGGCTCCTCTTCCCACGTTGTGTGACTCGGGAATTGGCCAGGCAGGGACTCTGGTACCACCGCTCCTTCTGGCCTCCATGGTCAGTTGCTTCTGTTTCCTGAACACCTCGGGAAGGCACTTCTCCCACTCGCGGCGGGAGGAAGCGGGGATCTTTGGGTTGTGTCCTGGTTTTGTTTCTGTTTGTTTGACAGTCGTGAATTAAAACACACACACACACACACACACACACACACACACACACACACACACACACACACACTGTGAAGAACGTCTCCTTGGGCAACCTGTGTATGCGAACGCTCGTGGCGTCTGTGCTTGGCGCGGGATTTCTGGGCTGGAGGTTCGCACAGCCTTGGTGGGTTTTACTGCCGGCAGTGCCACATCCACCCCCAGGGCGTTGTTCACGAGCTTGGGCAGTGCCCTCTTCCCTTCGCGATGCTGCTTTTGTAGGAAAAAATCGCACTTCTTCTGCTCAGCTTTCTGGGTGTCCCCCTTTTCCATTTCTGCCCCGAAGCACCATTTCCATCATTGGCTGTTGCTGTGGGGTGCTGCCCGAGTCAGCCCCGACTCCCAGCGGCTGCTCGTCACAGCATAGGACATGTTACCAGGTCAGGTGCCGTGCTCACCCCTGCGACTGTGTCTGCACCCGCTGTGCTGTTGCAGCTATTGTGTCAATCCGTTCATCGAGGGTCTCCTTCTGCTTCTACATACCCGGAGGGGACACTTTTCTCCCGAAAACAGCTCCTTAAATCATGGTTACCCTATCAGATGTCCATATTTTAAAAACACGGTGGCTGCTGGTTGGCGGAGTACCTGTGTATTTGAGGACAGACACCCCAGGATTCCTGTTGGTCAGTCTTCCTCAAACTCACCGATGACTTCTTTGGAGGGATGGGAAGGACTTACCCGGCTCTACTATACATGCGACCCAGCTGCTGCTAGGAATCTCCAAGGTCTTTGCCTGGCTTTGCCAAGCACACGTGGGATTCTGGTGGCACAGTGAGACCCTGAGCTGCGCTGCCAACCACAGGTCAGTGGTTCAAATCCACTAGTCGCTCCACAGAAGAAAGATGAGGTTGTCTACTCCTATAAAATTTTTAAATCTTGGAACCCCCAAGGGCCAGGTCTCCACTGATCTCTAGGGTCACTCTGGGTTAGAATCAACTCAGTGGCAACGAGTTGGGCTTGGTTTTTGGAAGGGAAATGGAGGGCAGATGGAGGGTTGCTTGCCTTCTATAACACATTCTAACCTGGCAGACGAAGTCAAGAGGCTAGATTTTGCTTTCTGTATATTTGGTCCAATGCCTACTGTCTTCAAAATCATATGAATGGTCTCTGTGCTACGTTTGTTTCATCCTTGCCTGATTGGAAAAACACACGCCAAGATATGGCTCTGGTAACAGGACCACTGCCACTCGGCGCCTGCTAATCGAAGGCACAGGGCTTAGATTGTAGTTTGTAAGGAAAAGCAGCCGGGGGCCCCTCCAACACATAGGCTCAAGAGATGCTGCTTGCGGTGGTTATGGGCCTGTTGTGACTTCCATCAGGCATGCGCCTCAGTGTGGGGCGCTCAGAGCCATGGTGAGTGGTGGTCGGCAGGGAGCTGTACCCACTGCCCAGGAATTCCTTTCCTTTGACTTCTTGCACGGGGCTGTAGATTCCAAGATGGTTTGCCGAGCACCTCCCTTGTCCTTCGTTCCTTCACAGGCTTGCATGGGCCTTATGCGACACTTGGTCCTGTGGTGGGGGGCACCCGCTTCTTTTATGGAGAAGGAAGCAGACGTTGAGGAAAGTTAACAGGCCAAGTGCACATGGAGGGCAAGAGAGCTAGGCAAGAACCAGACGGGCTCCCTTGATTCCAGGAGGAGTGTTGGTTTACTCAACCTCAGGGGGAGCGCTAGGCTGGCACCGCAGCAGACACCCAGCCTCCTTCTGGTTTCCAGTGTGGCTGGTGGGGTGTGGGTAGGGGGCCTGGAACCACACAGAGTTGGAACCGGGGCCATTGGGGAACTGAACAGGGAGAAGAGGTTGGATCTAGAAACTGGGCCAAAGATTTCATGCTACTGCAGCTAGTCTGCTCATTTACAACCAGCTGTGAATTAGAATCTCCTCTCTGGTTAGACCGGGTCCCACTGCCTTTCCTTAAGGTTTCCAGTAGCTAATTTTTCACGACAGGACCTTGTCTGCCTTCTTCCTCCATGGAGGGAGTACAACCAGAATGCGACTTGGAAGCAAGGGCAGCAAGACTTCATCTCAGGCACCTTGGACTTGATATTGGGGGGACCAGGCCCCGAAGACAGAGTTGAGCGTGGTGTGCTGGTGTGTGATCTGCCAACTGCGGTGTGGGGGCTCGCTTCTGCGCGTCCCAAGGACGGTGAAAAGTAAGGCGACTGTCCATGAGATGAATGGATGAACACAGTGGCTGCAATCCTGGGTTCACACGTGACAATAGCGGTGGGGACACCGCAAGACTGGGTGGCAGTGCTTTGCTCTGCTATGCACGCGGTTGCCATGATTTGGGGCTGACTCGCTGGCACTGAATAGCAATGGCAGCTAGACTTCATCAGTGACCTTACAGAATGGCCGGAGCTCCTGTAGAGGGGACTGAGATGCCCTGGAGCTTTGGAGGCAGCTTTTCCTTTTACATTCTGTCTTATGACAGTAGGCCAACACTTTATCATTCGCTTCGGTGAGGATAAAACCATCTCCGATCCATCAAAGCCCTCGCGGGTCTCCTCACGAAGGTGAAGTGTTTCACGACTGTCTCCCAGAAATCTACAGTCACACAAGAGGAAACACTGGGGCACCTGAGAACTTAGGAGTGGGAGAAATTCACTTGCTAGTTCCACAAGCAATCAGCGAGTGCCGAGCTCAAACCTCAGCGCTCATTCCGGCCACTTCGAAGATCGTTTGGCTCAACGGTCTCAGAAAGATCACAAACGCCGAAACACCATGGGACGTAGTTCTAATCTGACCCAAGAAGAGGTCGCCACGAGCTGGAATCAACTTGACGCCAACTGGTTTGGTCTTGGGGCTTTGATTGACTTGGGATATGTTCAAAACAAAACAAAACTGGATCCTGGGCCCTGCTGCTTAGAGAGCAGCCTCCTGGCTTCTCAGTTCGCCATCCTGACGGCTTGTTTGCAACACTGGCGTCTCTGCAGAGCCCATTTTTGCAAATGACTGGGCTAGATGAGTCCAGCAGGGCCCCTTCAGCTCTGTCCCTCCCCACCCTGCAATTCCAAGTGTCCCAGACTGTCTGCATTATACTAAGTACCCATGAAGCCTGCTGAGTCAGCCGACGGCAGCCTGGCCTTGTGTGCTTGCTCAAATGTGTTGTCCCCAGGTGCAGTGTTCCAAAAAGCATCGCAAGACTCCATCTTAAACAATTTACCACCAAATGGGGGACAGAGCCGCAGCCAAGGCCTTGCCTTGGAGAACAACCAGGAAGCCACAAGAGGTCACTGCAGGAATTCTGTTTGGGAGGAAATAGCCACTCAGAGGAAGCGAAGCACTCACAGTGCAGCTTCCCAGGGAGTGTTCAGCTGGGACTTCTCCCAAGTCCTCCTGCTGCCTGACTTTGGGGCCCCCAGTGCACACCACCCAGTGGCAACCCAAGGGGCGCACCTGGCATTGGGGCCACAAAAGACCACTTGCGTTCTTTTGCGCATGGCGATCTTTGCTTCTGGGCGCTAAGAACTGACGGGGAAAGGAGAGAGGAAGGAGGGCTAAGCTCTAAGAGGCTCATCAGCAAATCTCAAAGCTCCTTTGCAAACTGCCCTGTTGGTGGATAATTTCATTTTACTGATGACCGATTCTTGTGAGGACCATGTTCGACAACAGCCCACGGGGCATGCTGACAAATGCAGGAAGCGGGACTTCCTGGAAGGTTAAGTTCATTCACCCAGAAGCTGAGCGTGGTGTGCTGGTGCGTGATCTGCCAACTGCGGTGTGGGGGCTCGCTTCTGCGCGTCCCAAGGACGGTGATGCCCCTCATCCACCCCCCTTCAACAGAACACAATCACCCACTGATCATGTCCTGCATGGGCCGGGTCAGTGTGGTCAGGGTGGGACTCCCGCGGCGGCTTCCCATGGAGCTCAGCGCTCTCGGGAATGATGGAGAGCAAGGGCACTCCACTCCTTCCTCAGCAGCCATCCGAGCCGGGGCTGCCCGTGTGCGCACTCCAAGAACATGAGGCCGCCACTTGGCGCCAAAGCCCAGAGCTGGTTTACAGTGAAGGCGTGGGGAGAGCAGGGCTGTACGGACAACTTGCTTATCTGCCAGCGGATCCCGAGAACGCCACTCAGTGCCCGGGGGCTTGCTTTGACCTAAAAGGTGTCTTGGACCAAGACTTCCTTGCTCAACAATGTTCAAGGGCTCAAACTATAAGATACAACTCAGATCTGAGGCTCTTCATGAGAGGTCCCATCCTACCATCTTAAGCCTTTCTTTCTAACGACTGCAAAGGGACCCCTAAGGAGAGTTAGGCCCCCACCCAACACACCAGCACCAGCACCGGCACTATCAGCAGCACCCTCACCACTACCTCCACCTCCACCTCCACCTCCACCTTACGCTTCTGCTGCTCTGCTTCCTGTGCGTTCCTCAAGGCTCAGCCTGGACCATGGCCTCCGAGACTACCTGCAGGGACCACTCTTGAAGCTCCAGTGATGTCTCCCTCGCAGCTGACACAGGCCATCCACCTGGCAGTGAGATACACCTTTCAAATCCTCAGCGCAGACTATGCGCCAGAGATGTGACTGGGAATGGAATGAACTGGTCAACACGGCGTTTGATACAAAGGCCATGCCACGTCCAGCGGGGCTGGATGCCTGTCTTATCGCTGCCCTGGGCCACAGCCAGGAAGGCGGCATACCTGGGCCATGTCATCTCGGCCAGTCACACTTTCTGGGAGTTATGCTTTAATGTCAGGCCTCTTCCCTTTACAGGGGGTCACCCCAAGAACCATCCGGTGGAACAACATTTCAGTACCTGTCATAAAACTGCAGTGAAAGACACAGCACCCCGTGTCCTTTCTACGAAGAGTCACGTGATCGATTCCAGCTTGCATTTAATTCCAGGAGGAAATTCTGTTTCTGCAGATAAACTAGTTAGCATGCTGCCCCGTGTCAGAAGGCAAGAACAATATACGTCTGGGTGCTCTTAGTTTTTTGCTTAGCAGCGAGATGAGAGAATGCAGACATGCATTGCCAGCGTGTTGTAATTTGCTCAGCTGTGGAGTCCAAAAGCCCGTACTCCTTCTCCTCCCTGTGAGTGGGCTGGTTTCATTTGGTGTTCAAACGTCCCTGTGTGCTGCTCCCAGATGGGTGCGCCTGGAAGTCATCTGGGGGCGTCTTCATTTGGCCATTGACCATGACCCGCCGTGGCTGCTGGGAAGGAAAGCGGGGATTCAGCAGGTCCAGCTTTCATGGAGCTTGCGTGCTAGGAGGGCTGTGGTCCGAGATAATCGGAAAGCCAGGTCAGGACATGCAGGAGGCTGGAGGACAAAGCCAACTTTCTCGCTGGGAGCGAGGGTGGTGGGTGGCAGGTGGGGAGACGTGTCGGGAAGGCTCCCTGGCGGAGGTCAAGGTAGAGATGATTTGGGGAACACAGTGAATGCCAGGATGCACCGGAGGAAGTCCCCAAAGCATTGCTATGTGAACTCTAGTTCAAACACACATTTTATTTTTAAACGAACAAGACATGCGTAAACACATCTCTTTGATCAGTGGGCGGCCGCAGACAAGTTCTCTCAGAAATACGCTGTCTAGTCACGCTAGGAAGTTAAAAAACCAACCAAACAAACAAAACCCAACCCGCCCATCCAAACAGTGGCTTCTGGAGGGATCTGTGGGCCCGTTCAACTCACGGCAGAGGGCTCCATTCAGGAGGCTCTGGCGACTGTCTTGTGAAATCCAAAAGGAGCAGTCCTGATGGATTTTCATGGAGGACACTGGGCGGTCACACTGGCTTACTGGAAGCTGTTTTAAGAAAACCAAACCAAACAAACCCGCCGGGCACTAGTGAGAAGAAGCCCAGGAGAGTTGTGTTGAGGAATTATTTTTTTGCTCCTCAAGGAGGATGCATCTGTTTGTGATGGAGGACACCAAGGGCCGCAGCCTGGATTTTGCCCCTTCTGATTGATCTCTGTTTGCTTCCCAAACTCAAAGAACACTTACACATAATCGGAGTCCCTCACGGGGAACTTGGTGGAGTGTGCACTCAGCGGCTATCCCAAGAGGTCTGCAGTTCAAAGCCAGCCTCTTCTTGGAAGCAAGAAGGGGCTGTCCGCTTTCATCAAGAGTTGAAGACTTGGAAACCCCAAGGAGTGGTTGTATTTGATCCTCTGATAGGCTCCCGATGAGTCAGAGTTCGGTGGACACCAGTGAGTTGGAGAGTGTGAAGGACTCTTTGGAGGAGGGTTTTGGAGGCGGGTCAGTGCTTGGGAGGCCGTTCCCACTCAGTCACTCTGCGCACGTCAGCGAACAGCACTGCCCAGGCCTGGGACATCCTCACGGCTCTTGCTATCTGTGAGCCCATTGCTGCGGCCACTACACCAATCCATCTCCTTGATGGTCTCCCTCTTTCCCCCTGACCCTCTGCATTAGGCACAAAGCCCTCCCCCAGGAGCACTCTTGATACGCTGTCCAATGCACATGAGACAGTCTTGCCAGTCTTGGCTGGCCTTCTTCCAAGACAGATGTGTTTCCTCGGCCGTTCAGGGCACTTTCACTGTGCCTCTTTCACTCCAGTCTTGACCGGGGAAGGGCTAGAGACCTGGAAATACCACCTTCAGGAGTGGATAGGTGGATACGGTGAGGGAAAAATAGCTTCGCATGCCGTCATTTTAGTTTCATAAGTGGCTTTATGATTTCGGACAAGTACCTCTGGGTGTACCCTCATAGGATGTACACAGTCTGGACGTTAAGCATTATCTTTTCTATCGACATCTTGCCTCACCCTGGCTGTATTAGAAACTCTTTGAGGGCAGACACTGGCTCCCCAGCTGTTTGTGGGCAAAAAGTACTAACTAGGGACCGGGAGGGTATTGCAGTGGCTGGACATGGGCCCGAGAGTCAGACTGCCTGGGATTATTGCATCTTTAGCTGAGAGAAAGTAGACGGGCTTATTTAACCCTGCTGGACCTGCACTGTACAGTGGGGAACCACAGAAATATCTCTAGGGGTTATTGTGAGCATCAAAGAAGAAAATACACATAAGGAGCTTAGTGTCGCACCTGGCACACGGTAAATGGCCAGAAAATGTTTTCTGATTGGTCTCATACGCATTCTCTGTAATACTAAACCATTTAGGGATGCCCAGTACACTACAGTTGTATAAACACATAACTGAAATCAGCAAAGCCCTCTCAACTCAGTTAGCTGAATCTAGTTATGTGAGTATCATTTCCAAATGATGTTTAGTTTAAAAATAACATTTAGAAAACTTGTGGTTTGGGCTCAAGTTTACAGAGCAAATTAGTTTCCCATTTGACAATTTAGACTCATTTGTTTCATAACATTAGTTGCAATTCCCTCAATGTAACGGGACGCTTTTCCTCTTCCTCCATGGGGTCCCATTCCCATGTGTCCTTCTTCTCTGCCTTCTGAGCTTTGTTTGGGGGCCAGTGGTACCCTCCTGGTCTCTTACGGTTAACGGTTCTGAGAAGTGTGTTCCTCGTGACTGAGAAGGTTGACTTTATAGGCCTGTCTATTGCTTGGGTGAACGGTGTTCCCCAGCGCAGTGGATTCAACTCCTCATTTGAAAGATGCCTGGGAGCCACAGTCTCAGGGAGTCTACTTGTCTCCATCAGACCAGTAAGTCTAGCCTTTTAGTATGACTGTGAGTTTTGCTCTACATCGTTCCCCTCGTTTTATCCAGGACCGCTGGGGGTTCCAACCAGAGAAGTTGGGAGTGGTAGTCGGGCACCATCTTTCTCTTCTGGTCTCTGTGCAATGGAGGTTGTGCTTTACAACCTTCGGACTACTTATTTCCCAGAGTGTTTCACTTTCTTCATTCTTTGTTCCAGACAGGGAGAGACCAATGGTTACATCTTAGACGGTCTCGCATTAGCTTTTAAGACCCCGGTCACTACTCACCACAGTAGGATGTCGAACACCATCTGTGGGAACTGCTAGATAGCATTGTTTTATTGTTTATGAAGCAGCATGGGGGAATATGTCCTACTCTAAAGCCATCAGTAACAAGCTCAGATTTGTTCTAGAACTGTTCCATTTGTGGTCATTTTTGCGACTCTGAAAAGGGGACCTCTCCCTGCTTCCAGCTCTGGCCTTCCCATCTGGGGCTCACTGGGCCCAGTGCTGCTCCTGCCTCATTTCTGCCTGGTTGCTTTCCTACATTTAATGATTTTCAGAAGGACCAGGGTTCAGTGATGTTTATGCTTCCTGATGTATGCTGGGTGGGCAGTAAGTAAAGAGAGAGTCCTCATCTGGATTTTTCATCAGGAAAGGGAGTAGATGTTTCCACAACGTTCATAGGTTTTCATGTGCACACACATGCACAGAGTTGACCTTCTACACAGGTACTTGTGGAGATGCCAGTGGTATGCTGGAAATGCTAGACACTGGTCCACTGAGGCATGGGGGGCGGGGGATGGGAAAGCCCTGACTTGTAACACCTGCCAATTTCTATGGTATAAATACCCCCACCATGGCTGGTTTCAAGCTGCAAACTTTTCACCATGATCGTCAACTTGGAAAGTGATGTTCAGTAGAAGCATTGCATTCTGTAGATGCAACAGATGCAAGCGACCCCCAACAGCATGGATAAAAGTAACATGTACAGGTATTAGTAATGAGACATTTCGAGTATTTATCACCTTTGTTTTGAATATGATCTACTGATTTGTAAGCTTATATGATTTAATTCTTAATAACAGCTGTGCCGAACAGCTGACTCACCAAATTCTCGAGACTCTGAAAACTGGCTGCTACAATCTGGAATGAACTGGCTTCAGCACGCCCCTGCACATGATCTCCACCATCTTCTCTTTTAACCGATGCCTCTCATTCCAGCAGGACATTCTATACAGATTTCCCTGGGTTTGTGTCTGCTCACACATGCCACTACCCACAATGGCTCTATAGGATAGTGTAGAATTTGCCTTCTCTGGGTTTCTGAGACTTTTAAACTTTATGGGAGTAGACGGCCTCATCTTTCTCTGGAAGAGCACCTGGTGGGCTAGAACCGTCGACGTTGTGGTTAGTAGCCCTGTGCGGAACTCCCTATGCCACATAGGGACACACTCACCTGTAAAAATATATGGGACAACCTCTCTTGCTCAGCCCTGCTCACTCCCTAGCCACCGCCAAACACTTACACTCGCGCGGAAACTTCAGAACGCTTAGGCAAGAGAAAGAACCACAGAGGAACAGGGGCGGGGAGCCTGTGGCAGACACAAAAATGGAAAGAGGAAATTCTGTGGTGAGTCTCTGCTCCGTTCCCACTTCTGGGGTCAAAGTCACAGACCATCAGGGGATGCACGCATAGGAGTCCCTGTCTTGTCGACTGCAGCGGCCAGAAGGCTGAGGGCTCAGGCAGGAAACGGCTATGGAAAGCATCTGTGGCTTGGGGAGACCTCTCTGTCTGTCTGAACGTGGTCCCCTGGGACACAGGAGCTCTGGTGGTCCCAAATCCCTGGCAGACAATGTCCTGAGGCATTAGGACAGCGACCTGGCATTTCATCTCAAAATGGCAGCTGGGAGATGTTAACACGTCTTCTCTAATTGGGATAGTATGCTTTTCGAATAAATAGGTATTCCAAATTCTCTTAATTAGACTCCCCACCAAAGGGTGTTCTGTTTGCAGTTGGCTGATTACCCCAGGCAAAGCCGGGCACCACTGAACCCGGCTGGCACCTGCTGTAATCTGGAAGAAGGCTCCCGGCTCCTGGTGGAATGTGCTCAGAATGTCAGGAGGCCTGGCTAATGGAATCCAGGCTGTGGACCAAAGTGCCTGCTTCAGAGTGGCGTGTTCCTCAAGGGATGTGGTCTGGAAAATGTCTGTGTGCCCAAGTGCTGTTGATGGAAGAGACAGCGCAGTCTTCCAAGGGCCAGTGAGGGTCTGCTCCAGAAGACAGATGAGCCCCCAGGGAGCCTGGGGAGCTGGGGGCAGAGGGGACAGGGGTTCCTTGCTCTGCAAGCTCATGGAAGTGACTTCTCAGTTCCCAGATTAAAAACACAAAACAAAACAAAAAAACAGCCCTGGGGCAACTGGAGTGATATTTGGTCAGTCTTGTTTCTAGTCAGCTAGCACCATGAAGGCAGGGGAAGAGACCGGATGTCCAGGACCGTGTGGGCGATGACTCCACAGCCCATGCCCTGTCCAGAGTGAGTTGGTGGGACCCCCTGGAAGGCTGGAAGAGAGGTCCCCTCGCGGCTTTTCAACAGAGCCACTCTCCCTTCCCGCCCTCTGAGCGAAGGACCGGGGGATATGCCAGCACTTTGCTGGAGAAGGCGCACTACCGAGTTTCAGCTCCAAGTGGGGACCCGGTCTTTGGCAATCGAGGGGGAAGACCTGGTGAATCCACCTCCTCTCTCATTTCTGGGACCACCAGTCGGTGTGTCTCAGGATTCCTCAGTCTATGGTTCAGGTGTTATCAACAGTTCATACGATCCCGATTATGATGGAAGCCAACCAACCAACTCTCCTAACGGCCCACACCAGGGTCTGATGAATCATCCCCGAGAGGGTATTTCCCCGCCCAAGGCCCTGGGTGCTGGCTTTCTCTCATGACAGGTCACTGTGGGGCCAGGCCTCTGTTTGGGCTGTGTGAGCTTCTTTTTCATCACATCTCGCCAAGCGGCCCCGGGCTGGCTGGAGAGAGATCAAGGTGGCTGCTCCCGGGATGCCCACTCCACTAAACCTTCCTGGGGACTGTGTCCTCCCGAGGGACCCCATTAGACCACACGCCAAACGGTAATGTGTGCTACAGATGCCCACTGCTTCAATGAGGCCAAGGACCTCTTAGAGCTGATGCTGTGGGTTCAGGGTTTGCATCCCCAAGATCCTGGAGCGAGTACACGATGGCTGTGAGCAGCTAACTAGCACCCGTCTAAGAGCACCGCGTTTGGACTCAGAGAGAAATGGCCCCGAGTCTGTGTCAGTCCTCACTAGCCGTGTGACCTTGTGCAAGCCAGGGACTCACTTTCATCTGCGAAGTGCATGTACCCCTTCAGGTTGTCCCTGGGTGGTTCAAATGGTGAACACGCTTGCATGTGAACACAAGGGTTGGTGGTCTGAGTCTAGCTATAGGGATGGCAGAAGAAAGGTGTGGTGGTCTGATTCTGAAAAATCACCCCTTGAAAGCCCTGTGGTATACAGCTGTACTCTAACGTGCGTGGGGGTCACCATGGCTTACAATGGATTCATTGGCAACCGTTTCCTCCCACGGGGCTGCCACGGGGATCAGAGGAGGTGGTGCGCGGGGGCCATTCAGTGGGCCAGCGAACGGTGGCTGCTGTCATCAGTGAAGTTAAGTTCAGAGTCGGCAGTGAGGGGCTTGGGCACAGAGGAGTGAATTCAGATCGGGTGTGGGATGGCAGAGGGCAGGAGGATGAGGTGGCAGCTGGAAGGGTGGGTGCGAATTGGTGACAGGCAGGCATGAGCAGACCATTTGGGGGAACTGGTCCTACACCGAGGTGGGAATCTAAGGCACCTGCTCTGACAGTACGCCAGACTGTCCGTAAGCTCTCCAAGTTTCACACGGATTCCCTCTTTTCAGGACTTGAATAGCTAAGAGCAAGTTAGCTTGGGACACTTTTACCTCCTTCCTCGCAGAGTGCGTGCTGTACCCACCTAGAGCCACTTGCTGCATGTGCCGCTGGGTGATCTCTTCCTTCAGGTGGCCTGGCAAAGACATAAAGGAAACCACCCGTCAGCCAGTCCCCGAGGGGCTGGAGGAAAACATCAGCCTGGGAAGGTGCTGACAAGAGAAAAATAAATCAGGTAGAGTAAGGGGATAGGAGAATGGAGACCTCAAAGACAGGGAGACAGGGGAGGGGACAGACATATCGATGCCAATACACATTTCTTTATATTAAAATGTTTTTCATTCATTAATTTATTGGGGTGGAGGCTCTTATAATAATTCTTATGTCAATCCATCACTCAATTGTATTAAGCACACTTGTACATATGTTGACATCAATATTTCCAAAACATTTTCTTTCTACTGGAGCCCTTGGGCAAAGACACATTTCATCTCTGGAGTCAACAATCTCAGTTCTTGCCTCCTCTGTGCTGGTGGGTCCCTGGGCAGTGCTGGGGTACGAGACGAAATATCGCTGCTTCCCACCCACTCATTTCTGGTGACCGGCTTCGGGGACTCACAGTTTTGAAAGCCCTATGGGGCAGTTCTACTGCCCACGTGGGGTTGTGACGAGGTGGGCGGCACTGTGCAGCAACGGGCAATAATGGACAACAGTCCCTCATAGTTAAAGGCAAGCAGTTTGGATTTCTTTTTTTCCAATTTGCAGGGTCACTATTTTTTTAAAAAATGGTTCTACTCTGACAGACATGGGGTCACCATGAGCTTGGGTCAACTTGACAGTGACTGGTCTAAGAGCGCATACTGGCAAGTGTGTCAAAACCTGGTCCCGACATTTCATCAGTACAGCAATGAAAGCGATAATATTAACATTTTCATTTTATTATAAAGTATTTTCATTGATGTCTGTTCTTCCCTCCTTGCACAAATTTTTCGTTGTCATTTAAAAAATTTGTTCTCTTCCTGCTCGTTCTTTGAGTTTAACTTTTGGTCTTTAATTAGCCTTCAGGATGATTTTGTGTAATGGGCTCTTTGAACCAAACAATGTATTGATTTTTGGATCTTTCCGATGTATAACTATAATCAAGAGAGTATACTGTGATGTTATGCTCTGTGTTTTATTTCATGAAAAATTTTCTTATCTGATATTGTTGTCATTCTCATCCAGTAGTTAGAAGATGTCACATTAAAATAATGAAGTTCTACTTTTGCACATAATTCTGCATATGTATACACACATACACAGACATCCTGATTGTGAAATAGAACACTCACAGGGGCAAGCATACAAAACAGATGCACAGCCCCACTCTCAAGAACTTGGCTAGTATCTGTGGGGTCACTCTTCAAAGCTATATGAAACCATCGTCCTTCTTGAAGCTATGTGAAATCACCTCAGCTATAAAAAAGGGTAGCTTTTGTTGGCAATAATCTTACTCTGGCCCCAGAGTTGATCATTTGGTAATGAAGCTCATGGAATTCCAGGTTGACTTAATAAAGGTGTAGTGTGTAGATCAAGGGAGGTGATCACTCCAGTGGACTCTGCAGTGCTTGGACCACATTGGTAGCTGCTTCTAGGAGCTTTGCAAGGGACATTAGCAAAGCGGAAAATTTCCAGAAGATGCAGACTGGGATCCTGAGAGGTGTGAAACCATTTCACTTAAGAAATGTGGGTCTAAGGGGCCAGCCCCAATCCCAACTATGTGGACAGCCCCAACCCCCGCCTCCACCCTCAGAAGAATTCACTTCAGAGGACAGCACTGAAGCTACATCTCAGGGAGAGGGACATGTCTGATCAGAGCACACAAGTACAAATGAAGGGAGAGGATGAGAGAGTGGAACACATTCTTGTCCACTAAGACCTGAGGACGATATTCCTGCTCAGAGCAGCTAAAACACAGAGAAGACTACAGGGCTCATCCCACTGTGAGACATGACATCCCCCACTGACCCACAGCACTATGGGGGCAACACTGGAGACAGAGTGGGAATTGCGCCCGGTCTGACCGCACAGCACTGAGGCGAAACACTAAGGGTGTGCAATAGAACAGCAAGGGGAGCAGAGCAAGGAAGTCCCCAGGGAACACCAAAAGTAGACTTTGGGGCCATGGCATGACACCCTATCAGACTTGACCGGAAAACATTCCTAAAAGTCAACAAACAGACCTTGAACTATTTACAGGCTTTTCTTTTTTTGTCGTTTTTTTTTGTTACTTTGTTTCACTCTCTTGTTTATTGTGCATATTATTATCCCTGCAGGTTTATCTAGATAAGATAGCGGGATAAACAATCTGGAGGAGAAAACAACTGGACCGACAGTTCTGGGGGGTCATGGGAGAGGGGGAGGCAGGGAAAAAGAAGCGGGTGCTAACAAACCCAGGAACAAGGGAACAACAAGTGATCCAAAATCAATGGCAAGGATTGTGTAGGAGGTTTGGTAGGGCTTGATCAAGCGCAGTAGGACCCAGAGGAATTACTGAAACCCACATGAAGGCTGAGCATGATAGTTGGACAAGAGGAAAGTCAAAGGAAATGGAGGAATGAACTAGCAAAGGGCATTTATAGAGGTCTAAATACAGGCATGTACATTTTTTTCAATCATTTTATTGGGGGCTCATATAACTCTTATTACAATCTATATATACATCCATCTATATGTGCATTAAGCACATTTGGACATTTGTTGCCATCATCATTCCCAAAACATTTGCTTTCTACTTGAGCCCTTGGTAGCAGCACCTCATTTTTTTAAGAATCATTTTATTAGGGACTCATACAACTCCTATCACAATCCATACATACATCAATTGTGTAAAGCTCATTTGTACATTTGTTGCCCTCATCATTCTTAAAATATTTGCTCTCCATCCAAGCCCCTGGCATCAGGTCCTCATTTTCCCCCTCCCTACCCACTCCCCCTTCCCTCATGAACCCTTGATAATTTATAAATTATTATTTTCTCATATCTTGCTCTGTCCCACGTCTCCCTTCCCCCACTTTTCTGTTGTATGTCCCCCAGGGAGGAGGTCACATGTAGATCCTTGAAATAGGTTCCCCCTTTCCAACTCACCCTCCCTATGCCCTCCCAGTATCGCCACTCACACCACTGGTCCTGAGGGGATCATCTGCCCTGGATTCCCTGTGTTTCCAGTTCCCATCTGTACCAGTGTACATCCTCTGGTCTAGCCAGACTTGCAAGGTATGATTTGGATCATGACAGTGGGGGGTAGGGGAGGGGAGGAGGAAGCATTTAGGAACTAGAGGAAAGTTGTATTTTTCATTGTTGCTACATCGCACCCTGACTGTCTCATCTCCTCCCCAAGACCCTTCTGTAAGGGGATGTCCAATGGCCTACAAATGGGCTTTGGGTCTCCACTATGCACTCCCCCACTCATTCACTATAGTAAGATTTTTTTGTTCTGATGATGCCTGATACCTGATCCCTTGACACCTTGTGATCACACAGGCTGGTGTGCATCGTCCACGTGGGCTTTGTTGATTCTGAGCTAGATGGCAGCTTGTTTACCTTCAGGCCTTTAAGACCCCAGATGCTATCTCTTTTGATAACTGGGCACCATCAGTTTTCTTCACCACATCTAGTTATTCACCCACTTTGTCTTCAGCGGTTGTGTCGGGAAGGTGAGCCAATTTAATAGAAGAAGGTATTCTTGCATTGAGGGAGTACTTGACTGGAGGTTCAATATCCTTCTGCTACCTTAATACTAACCTTATAAATATATGCACATAGATCTATTTCCCCAACCTCATGTATAAATATTGCATATGTACGTGCTTTTATTTAGACCTCTATAAATGCCCTCTGCCTCCCAGCTCTTTCCTCTATTTCCTTTGACTTCCCTCCTGTCCCACTCTCATGCTCAGTCCCACCAGGGTTTCAGCAATTCCTCTTAGTTACATTACCCTTGATGATGCTTAACCCGGCCTCCCACACCCTCCTCACCACCGATTTGGATCGCTTGTTGTTCCCTTGTCCCTAGGTTTATTAACACCACTACCTTTCCCCCCACCTTCCTGTCTCCCATGTCCCCATAGAACTATCAGTCCGACTGTTTTCTCCTCCAATTGTTCATCCAACAAAACAGCAACAAACCAATGACAAAAACAAAACAAAACACAACAAGAAAGAAAAGCTTGTAGTTAGTTCAAGGATTGTTTGTTGGCCTTTAGGAGTGTTTTCTAGTCCAGTCTGTTGGGGGACCACACCCTGGTCCCAAAGTTCACCTTCAGCTTTCCCTGGGGACCTTGCCACTCCATTTCCTTGCTGTTCTGTTGTACCCCCTTAATGTTTTGCCTTGGTGTGGCGGGATCCGATTGGGTGCATTTCCCTCACTGTGTCTCTGGTGTTGTCACAGGCATGTATATATGTAAATATACTTATATATGACGATGGAGAAATAGATCTATGTGCATATATATATATAGGTTTAGAGTTAAGGTAGCAGATGGGCATTGGGCCTCCACTCAAGTACTCCCTCAATGCAGGAGCACTGTTCCATTAAACTGGCATTCCATGATGCTCACCTTCCTTACATGATCTCTGAAGACAAATGGGTGCATAAGAAAATGTGGTGAAGAAAGCTGATGGTGCCTGGCTATCAAAACATATAGCATCTGGGGCCTTAAAGGCTTAAAGATAAACAAGTGGCCATCTAACTGAGAAGCAACAGGGCCCACATGGGAGAAGCACACCAGCCTGTGTGAACATGAGGTGTCAATAGGATCAGGTATCAGGCATCAAAGAATAAAAAAAATCATATCACTGTGAATGAGGGGGAGTGTGGAGAGGAGACCCATAACCCATCTGTAGGCAACTGGACATCCCCCTATAGAAGGGTCACAGGGAGGAGATGGGCCAGTCAGGGTGCAGTATAGCATTGATGAAACATACAACTTTCCTCTAGTTCTTTAATGCTTCCTCCTTCCCACTATCATGATCCCAATTCTACCTTACAAATCTGATTAGACCAGAGCATGTACACTGGTACAGATAAGAGCTAGAAACAGGGAATCCAGGACAGATGAGCCCCTCAGGACCAATAATGAGAGTAGAGATACCAGGAGCGTAAGGGGAAGGTAAGGTAGAAAAGGGTGAACCAATCACAATGATCTACATATAACCCCCTCCATGGGGGGATGGACAACAGAAAAGTGGTGAAGGGAGAAATTGGACAGTGTAAGACATGAAAAAGATGATAAATTATTAAGGGTTCGTGAGAGAGGGAGGGGGAAAATGAGGAGCTGATACCAAGGACTCAAGTAGAAAGAAAATGTTTTGAGAATGATGATGGTGACAAATGTACAAATGTGACTGACACAATGGGTCTGTGTATGGATTGTGATAAGCCCCCAATAAAATGATTTTTTTTTAAAAAAAGAAATGTATGAGGCACTCTAAGACATTTAGATGGAAAAAGAAAACATTTGGAGGGAGTGGAGGTAAAGAGATAATAGCAACCTTTAAATACCTGAACATGTTCAAACGGATAAGTGATCAGACTGTGTGTGTGTGTGTGTGTGTGTGTGTGTCCTGTGGCAGGACAGAAGGCAAGTCACATGGAGGCCGCTCTGGAGCTCAGTCTGAGGAAGCAGCAGCTCACAGCGAGGACTACCTCAAACTGGGTTAAGCTGTATCAACGTGGACTCCTTTTCTTGGCAGTGCTGTGAGCCCTGCCTGAGAATGCACAAGTAGAAGCCCACTGACCTTCGGTTGGACTTTTAGAGAGAGAATGCCTGTCCTGGGTAGGAGTTAGGGCGGAATGACTTCCGAGTGTGCTCTGTCTCTGAAATTCCATGATTCCGTGCTTAAGGGATGGGAGCAGCCTGGGGGTTTGTTTATTTGCAAGGGCTCAGCACACTTGTTAAAATGTCAGAGCTGTCTGTAGCTCTTGTCCTGTTTGGGGATGTGACCAAACCACGGGGGGATTCCGAGAAACCCTGGGCATGTCATTGCTCCTTTGTCTAATATAATTCTTCCCTCATATGCAGTACATTCTGCACTTCAAAGGTTATGGCTGAGCTGAGTCCACAAAAGATGAGCAGACCACGAGGCAGCCACAGGAGACATTGCCACTCACAGAGCATCTAGAACACTCTTGGGATGTTACGATCGGAAGGGATGGCAGAGGTCATTTAGCGAAACTTACCATCTACTTTAAGAACCATCCAGAACGAAAGAGGCATTTCAGCTCACCCTTGCGGTTCCATTCACTTCATTTTTTATATATAATGAATTATTTGTATAGAATTGAACTCTGCCTTGCTGTAGCCTTCCATGGTTGGGCGTGATCTGTTCTCTGGAACAGCACTGTAAATGGAGCCTCCCTCATTGGCAGCCGATACCACGGTTTCTCCTTTTGGACTTACTCCCTCTGAGTCAGACATCACCACTTCCTTCGGCTCCCCCTTGAAGGCCACTACCTCTCGGTACTTCATCGTCCTGGTTGAGGGTCCGTGGGCACCACTCAGGTCGTGCCTTAATTTCTGTGTGCCCCTGCTGGGGGTATGCACTGAGAGGGCGCATGGTTGACTATAAACAAGGAATTGTACCCTAATTCTAAGTGAGGGAGAATGAGACATAGGGAGCATGATGTGGGGGTCTGTGGGAGAAACCTGGTCCAGTGATGACTGTTGGTGAGCCGGTAGCCAACAGAAGAAGCTGAAGCCTGGGCCAGCCACAGTGACAGCTGGGCCCTGTTTCCCACCCTGAGAAACATGACCATCGGTGTGGCATTGGGCAGTGCTGGCTGAGGCTGAGTTGTCTGTGCACAACAAACATTGCTGGCTTGCATGAAAAAGAGAAAAAGAAAGAGCATATCCCATACATTTGCTGAATGTTTAGGAACATCTCTCAATGACCGTCTTTCTTGCTTCCACACTATGGAGAGGCAGTAATGCATTGCTGCTCTGCGTCCTTTTTCCTGGGAATTTTGTACAAGTGTCTTATACCATGACCCCTTATATGTCTGAGCATCCCCGTCCTCATGTGACTGGATGGGATTTTGTCCCTGAAGAACGCACGCTGGGCTGTATTCCACCCCCCACCCCCCACGAAAAAATGTCTGTCCAACATGGTGCCTTCTTGACAATCTAACCGATCAACAGCAAACCTCCTGAACAAAGTACCTCTTACCTAGACTGTGTGCTTCCTCCACCACAAGCCTCCCCAGCAAGTGCCTCCGGGGTAACACGACTCAGCAAGGAGCCTAGCCGACAGTGTCTCCCAACCACATACCTCCCTGACAACGTGTGTGCCTCGATGACAAGGATCTCCCCCAATCGAGCCTTCCAACAAGGTGTCTTCAGAAGCATGTGCCCACCAGTGTGTCCCCTAGAACTGTGCCTTCTGTGTGCTTTGCCCACAGTAGGTGCTCAGCTTCCTCTGTCCCCATTGGGTTGACGGGACCCTCCTTCCCCATGACAGGATTCAGGATTCTCCACAGTTGCTGGCCTGGGAAGGGTGGCTCATGTAAATAAAGAGGGAGATTTGGCCACGAGGACTGAGAGTTCTATAAACTTCACAAACATAAATACTGAGCCTAAGAATGATGAGGATCCCATCAACCAAGACGGATGTTGGCTGACAGCCCAGAGTACCGGGAAGACGCTTACTTGTGTTTTATTGACTGGGTGAAAGAATGTGGATCACAACGTTGGCAGGAATGGGGATTCCAGAATGCCCACTGTGCTCATGTGGAACCTGTGCATAGATCACGGGGCCGTCGTTATGAACAGAACGAGAGCATATCTGAGCTAGTTTATCAGCCAGGCTGGCACAATAAACTATCGCAATCCACCCCTTGCCAACCTGGCACCTGTACACAGTTCTTTAGCGATACATGTTTACATAATTCCCAGACATGGAAGAAATCACACTTACACTTATCCTCAATCATCTATCATACATATAAATGAAAACTCACGGAGTCCAATTGTATCTGATATCACATCACATGCTTTAAAACGAGGAAAGATGCAAATAACGCTGGCATATTTCCACCGTATTTTTCCAGTCTGTCTGCCGGGTAAATACTCTGAGAAGCTGGACCACGCGGAGAAGAATGTGCCCTCAGCCGGGAGGGAGGGAACCTCCCTTATCAACCTTGGGCACACAGATAGCGCAGCCTTGCTGGTTGAAAGCAATGAAGACCCGAAGCACCCACTTACTGACGAAGGTCAAAGGTGAGAGTCCTCAACGTGGGGGACAGCTCAATGTAAAGAACATAGCAGATCCCCCTGGACCCGCCTGATACATGGGGACAAGGTAGAAGTTGTCAAGGACTTCATTTTGCTTGGATCCAAAGTTAACAACACCCACGGTCAAGGATGCGCTGCATCGGGCAACTCTTCGGTAGGAGGCCTTTTCGCTTGCTACAGAGCAAAGTGGTCTGTGGAGGGCGGAGGTGCACCTGACCCAGGCCTTCATGCTTCCCCTGGCCTCCTCTGTGTCAAACATGGAGAGCTTCCTAAGGAAGACTGCGTGGGGAACTGATGCCCTCAAATGATGCTGTGGGTGACGGCTAGTGAAAGTACCAACGCTTTGTCAGAAGAACAAACAGATCAGTGTTGGAAACAGTTCAGCCCGAATGCTCCCTAGAAAGGGGGAAGGTGAGGGGGGAAGGTGAGGGGGGAAGGTGAGGGGGGAAGGTGAGATGGGAAGGTGAGGGGGAAGGTGAGGGGGGAAGGTGAGGCGTTTGTCTCTCGTGCTTTGGATACGTTGCCAGAAGAAACCCGTCTCTGGAAAAGGACATCACACTTGGTAAAATGAAGGGCCAGGCGACAAGCGGAAGACCCTCCACAGATGGATGGACACAGGGGGTGCCCCAGTGGGCTCCAACATCACGACTGTGCCCCTGGCGTAGGACCTGGCATCGTTTGGCTCTAGGTTCTAAACATGTGTTTAGCGATGCAGAGTTTTGGATTAGCCTTGGTTACCAGCTCCCATCACGTGGCAATAAATTAAAAAAAAAAATCTCACCAGACAAGCTTCCAAACATAGCCTTTTGGCTGGTACATAACTGCATTTTCCAGCAGGGCCAATTTTCCTATGAAGATAACAGGCTCCTTAATCTATTGGTTCTGAGCACCCCAGGTTTTGGCAGAGGGAGGAGGTGAGGAGGGATGGCTGAACTCTGTTAGCATGCAGCTTGCTGTCATTAGCATGGAGATCAGTTTGCTGCTTTTGGCCTGGGCTCCTGGACCCATCCAGGGCTATGGCACAGAGATGACGCAGAACTCCCAGCCCAAGGCGGGAGGCTGTCAGGGAGGGCAGGAGGGAGCCCAAATCAGGGTTGAAAACCCAGAATGCTGGGAGTGAAGGAAGACTCCACTGTAGGAGGGTGTTGCTAATGAGGACAACCCAGCGAGAAATGCCTTCTCCTGATTCCTTCATAGATGGGGTGGGAGAGGTTGGCATCGGGCAGCCAAGGGGTAGGCCAGGCACAGAGAGCCTACAACACCACGGGGGGAAGGCCCAGGAGAGGCCTGGCCTTGAAACCCACTTGGATGCAGGGTAGGTGTGAGGGCTGGGGGTGCGAGAGGGCCTGAGTGATGGGGGTGGACAGAAGGGGAGTCTAGACATGATGGTGTGATGCTGGCTTATAGCTTCCCAGTTACCAAGTGGTTTCTGTGAAGAGTATTATCATCATGCAGGTGCTTTTATTATTATTTAAAAAAATCATTTTATTGGGGGCTCATACAGCTCTTATCACAATCCATCCATCCACCCATTGTGTCAAGCACATTTGTACATTTGTTGCCATCATCCTTCTCAAAACATTTTCTTTCTCCTTGAGTCCTTGGTATCAGCTCATTTTTCCCTCCCTCCCTCACAAACTCTTGATAATTTATAAATGATTATTATTTTCTCATGTCTTACACTGACCGGTGTCTCCCTTCACCCACTTTTCTGTTGTCTATCCTCATGGGATGGGGGTTATGTGGAGATCATTGTAATTGGTTCCCCTTTCTCCCCCCACCTTCCCCTTCCTCTCCTGGTATTGCCACTCTCATTGGTCCCGAGGGGTTTATCTGTCCTGGATTCCCTGTGTTTCCAGCTCCTCTCTGTACCCATGTACATGCTCTGTTCTAGCCGGATTTTTAAGATAGAATTGGTAAAACCTATTTTTTACATTGATGGTCAGTCTCTCTTGCTCTCCTGTTATAAATCATTTTATTCGGGTTCTTACCACAGCCCATATATCCATTGTATCAAGCACATTTGTACATGTGCTGCCCTGATCTTTTTCAAAATATTTTCTTTCTGTTTGAGCCCTTGGTATCAACTCCTCTTTTTTTCTCCCTCCCTCCCCAATTCTCCCACCCTTGTGAACCCTTGACAAGTTATAGATTATTATTATTTTCATATCCTACACTATACACTGTCTTTAATAGGAAAAATATTTTCCCTCTTAAGCTTCAAAATTTATTATGCACACAGATCAGTTTGAGATGGCTTACCAGGCAAAATCTGCTTAGTTGGTCTAGAGGAGGGAGAGTCACTTAAGACTGTTCTCCACGGAGGGCTGGCCGAAGCCTGCTCAAGCCAGGCGTCTGATGCTGTGCTTCATGGAGGATGTATGTGTGGTTGTTGAGAAACATGTACCGATTGCATGCCAATGATATGTTACTGGACTCAGGCAATCAAGGACCCGGGGATGGCATAAGACCTGGCAATCCGTCAGGGTTGACCAGAAGGCCAATCACGACAACTCCATGTTAAGCCCTGTGCTCCCTGTGCTGCGGGACCACTGACCCAGCGGAGGGGTCTATCCTAGTTCCGGGAGCAGCACAGTGCAGGGGATGGCAAAGTCCATCAACCTCCCACGCTCTCCCTTTGAAAGGGGTCCCCATGACTGGCCTTACTCTTCTCTCACGAGTGGCCTATGTTCCTGCTGAGTCTGAGCTTGAGTTTTCCATCCCGCAAGCTGGGCAGTCAAACAGCCCATCACTTGGGCCGGCTTTGGATTTGAGATGAGGCCAACACCATGGAGGAAGTGCGTTCCTACATTTGGTGGTCGGGCTGCGTTCAAATTCCAGCTCCGTGATGTCCTAGCTGAATGGTTTGCTTGACATCTCTGAGCTTCAAATTCACCATGTGGAAAATGGGAATAATAATAACATAACTGATAAACTTGCTGTATGACATCTTAAGACAGGGAGACTTATCTTGGGAGGATCAAGGGACAATGTCCCGGTGTACCTGATGTTCCACACTAATCTTAGGTATTAAACACGTTCTGATCTAGTGAAAGGATGCTACCCGTGGAAGCTGGAGACTAAGTGGCGAAGGGGAAATATGAGGAGGGAGAAACAGGTGAGGGCATCAGGAAAGGCATCATCGTTGCAGGCGATTCAGAAAAGAGCAGGGGTGTTAAGATGGGTTTGAGAATGTCCTTTCAGTTAAAGGGACCTGGGGCAAATGGTCGGGGGAGGCCAGGCATGCACTGGTTTGTGGCAGAGGTTGGAAGGGAAGGTGTAAGTGGAAGTTAAGAGTTAGATTGGGTTATAGTCATAATGGGACTTAAAGGTTTACTATAATTATGAGGGGTAGTGGCCCACGTAAAATGTGTTTTCTGTTCCTTTAACCTGCTATGGTATCCCAGGATGAACGAATCAAATAAACACACAGAATATGCTTCCTGCCAGAGGGGCCTCTTTGAAAGGGATGGTCCAATTAGTGGTTCTGAATTCTGCAGTGCCAATCCCAGTTGTGATTGGGAAGCTAGCCTTTGTACTAATTGACAAGGTACATGATTACCCAAAGGTTAGATACTTGCTAATGTTGGATGCTGATGGATCAGTTTCAATTCACAACAACCCCTCTGTACAACAGAATGAGACACACATGGTCCTGGTGCAGACTCACAATCTTCGCTATAGTTGAGCCCAAGGTTTTAGCATCCATGTCACCCCATCTCATTGAGGACCATCCTCTTTTTAGTGGACCCTCTACTCTATCAAGCTTGATGTCCTTCTTCGGGGACTGGCCCCTCCTGATAGCCTGTCCAATGAAAACCTCGCCAGCCTGACTTCTAAGGAACATTCTAGCTGTACTTCTTCCAAGACAGATTTGTCCGTTCTCCGGGCCCTCCATGGTGGAGTCGATATTCATTGACGACACTGCAATTCACATGCACGGGGTCACCTTCTGTCTTCTTTACTCATTTTCCAGCTTGTGCCTACATGCATCAAATCAATTTAAAATATCATAGTTTGGCCTAGGTGCACCTGAGTCCTAGTGACATGTTTGCTTTTGCACACTTTAAAGAGGTCTTGTACAGCAGGTTTTCCCAAAGCAATAAAAATAATAAGCCCCACTGCCATTGAGTTGACTCCAACTCAAAGTCATCCCATAGGATAGTGTAGAACGATGCCTGTGGGTTTCCGAGACTGTAACTCTTTATGGTAGTAGAAAGCCTCATCTTTCTCCCAAGGAACAGATGGTGGTTTAGAACTGCTGACCCTGTGGTTAGCTGTCCAATGCACAACCCACCATGGCAACAGGGTTCCCGTGCAAGACATCCTCTGATTTCCCGACGGCTGCTTCCATGAATGCTGCTGGGGAGTCTATCTTTTCTCTGTGTCACAATGATGCTTTATCAATCGGTTGTGAGGATTTTGTTTTATTTCTTTGTGTCAGGGAACGTCTTTATTCACATTGCTTGACCGCCATCATTGTGGCAGAATGAACCGGCGGGGGTTCCAGGCAGATGGGGCCCGTTGGTGACGGGCATGCCTTCTTTTGAGTGCTCTCTGGGCTCTGGGTATGGGTCTTGAGTTTCTCCTTCACTGGGATATCTTTTTAAAAAAATTTAAATTAGCACCCAGAATGCTTCAGCACTAACTTCTCCATCTCCAGTCTTGTTCAGTTCTTGCAAGAGGCCATCGAGGGCAGCTGGAGTGTGGAGTAAGTTTGGGAATTCTGCTCATCCTTGGCCAGCCAGTCCAGGGCACCTTCGTTGGCTGCACACTTGTCGCCGGCGCTCTTCAGCTCGGCGGGAGACTTCTTCTTTTTTTAAAAACATTTTATTAGGGGCTCATACAACTCTGATCACAATCCATACATATACATACATCAATTGTATAAAGCACATCCGCACATTCCCTGCCCCAATCGTTCTCAAAGCATTTGCTTTCCACTTAAGCCCTTTGCATCAGGTCCTCTTTTTCCCCTCCCTCCCCGTTTCCCCCTCCCTCATGAGCCCTTGATAATTTATAAATTATTATTTTGTCATATCTTGCCCTATCGGCGTCTCCCTTCACCCGCTTTTCTCTTGTCCGTCCCCCAAGGAGGAGGTCACATGTAGATCCTTATAATCGGTTCCTCCTTTCCAACCCCCTCTCCCTCTACCCTCCCAGTATCGCCACTCACACCCCCGGTCCTTAAGGGATCATCCGCCCTGGATTCCCTGTGCCTCCAGCTCCTGTCTGCACCAATGTATATCCTCTGCTCTATCCAGGCTTGCACGGTAGAATTCGGATCATGCTAGTGGGGGGAGGAAGCATTTAGGAACTGGAGGAAAGCTGTATTTGTCATCGGTGCTACGTCGCACCCTGACTGACTCATCTCCTCCCCTTCGGCGGGAGACTTCTTTATGCTCATTGTGGCGGCCTGGTGGCCTGGTTGCCCCCAGGAGCCATCACCAGAAGGAGCAGCGAAGTGTCGGTTGTGAGGATTTTCGTTTTCTTTATCTTAGGATGTCATCCACATGGAAGCCTGCGGTCTTTGATCTCCATCTGTCAGTGCCTTCAAGTCCTCTTCGCTTTCAGCGAGCAAGGCTTCCCATCTTCCATCGCGGCTGTCAGTGAGCCTTCCTCCCATCTCGATGTCTGCTCTTCCTATCGCCCGACTTTGCAGACGACTGGCTCAGCACACCCATGGATTCAGGATGGAAAGGATACACCTCAGACACATTCCTTGTTTTCAATCCGTTTGGTCTATTTGAGCCTCCATGGGGATCCCTCGAGGGTGGACCCCTGCTGGTGTTTGAAATCCCAGTGACACAGCCTCCGGCATCAGAGCCACGTGCAAGCTGCCAGTGCAGGACAAACTGACCAGACAAGCCGAGAGTTAGGTACTTCAAGGTTATTTATAGGACTACGAGGGGCCTTCAAAAGGTTTGTAGAAAACTGGAATGAAAAAATAATGGAATTTTCCCATACACCTTCTGAAGCCCCCTGGTATTTGCAAATGTGGGTAATCAATCCTTTGATATGTTTTCAACAAGCAGGAGTAAATAAGCGACAGCTTTAATACCAGGCACAGGCCTCTCTTCCTTGTGAAGGCACCTTCCTTTCACCAGGCTGTATCCAAACTTGTTGGCATACTTTGGAAATTTCTTGAGGCGGGAACCACCCCTTCCCACGGACTGCTCTAAAAACACAGTGATGATGGATAAAATAAAAAAGGAGACTGTCAGGAAGACGGAGCTACATTAGATCGCAGAGTATATTTTGGAACGCAGAAGTGGGATAGAAATGCAAAATGGCAAGGCTGCCTTCAGCTCGCAGGGCTCTGGGTCCAGGAGCAGAAGGCTGACTGCAAAGTACATTATGTGAACGAGGTACTGAGAGATGACCGTGTTGCCAGACTTTGCCTTGGGCCATAGCGCCTATCTGGTTGCAAGTCTAAGGTGGGAAAGAGAGGTACATAGTCAGCTCTCTTAAGCTGCAAACCCAAGCTGCCGGCTCACTCTGACGGGTCCTGCCTCCCCCCACCTCCCCGGTATTAGCCTGGACCACTCTCTCCAGATTGCCTTCATTAGCGTTCATTCCAGAGAGAGGGCCTGAGGGTCTGCCAGACAGAGTCTCGTTAGTAGAGATAAATGGGGAGATGATAGATAAGTAGATGGATGGATGGATGAGTAGGGAGGCAAGTGGCTAGGCAGGTAGGTAAGTAGATAAAATAGGTTCCACTAAAATGGGTCTATGTATCTGGATGCTAAGATAGAGGGGTGGGGGAAGACCATTTTGTTTTGTTTTTTTTAAAAAGATAGTTAACAGAATCAACATTAGGGACACAAATAATGAAATAACTTTCTAGTCGGGCGGAAAGAGGCTTCTTGGTGCAGAGGTGTGGGAGGCTGAGTCCATCTTAGGGTGTAGCGCAGATCACACGCTACGCCAGCGGTGCTCAGCCTTCCTCTTACTGCCACCCTCTCATGCAATTCCTCATGTGGTGGTGACCCCCAACCAGAACATTATTGTCATTGCTATTTCATCAGAAACACTAATGGGAGTATGGATACCATGAGGGTAGGGGGAAGGTGGGGAGAGAAGGGTGGGGCCAGGGGGAACCAATTGCAATGATTGATGTATAATGCCCCTCCCCCCTGCTTCGGGGACAGAGTGGGATGAACAACAGAAACGTGGGTGAAGGGAGACAGCGGACAGTGCAAGAGATGAAAATAATAATTTACCATTTATCAAGGGGTCGTGAGGGTGTGGGAGAAAGGGAAAGAAAAGGAGGGCTCAAGTGGAAAGAATATGTTTTGAAAAGGATGATGGCAACCCATGTACACGTGCTTGACACAGTGGACGTATGGATTGTTATAAAAGCTGTAAGAGCCCCAATAAGATGATTTATTAAAAAATACAGAAAAGAAAGCTGATCTTAGGTATTGAGTAGGGTAAATAAAAATAAGTCTGCCCGTAGGCATAGAATAGCAGAGTACAAAACCTCAGCCAGTGGGAGTCCCCACGAAAGGAGCTGCTCATCTGGAATACGACCCAAGGGCCCTGCTGTGCGGTGGTTGAGTGGCTGGCAGCGAAGAGGGCGGCCGGTGGTTTGAGCCCACCAGCTGGTCCCCGGGAGAAAGATGCAGCGGCCTGCTCTGTACAGACTCTCCACAGTACAGGATGCCCAGAGGAGTCACTGACTTGACAGCGAGGGGTTTGGCTCATGGTTTATTCTCTTATCAAGAGCTTCCAGGAGACCCGCAGAAAGGCGACCTGCCTGCTCTGCAGGGACAACGGCTAGGCACCAGGAGACCATGGAGGGAAATCACCGTCAAGTTGCATTTTATACATAGCCCACCTGTCATTCACAGGCGAGGGCACAGTACAGACATTTCAGCCAACTGAGAACGGAGAGCATTTGCCACCCATAGACCGCCCTGCCTCTAGCCCCTTTCTGATGGAGCTCCACTGGGAGGCGGCCACGTGTGCAGGTAGACAAGTGGACTTTGCAGCCAACCTCTTTTTTCTTTTTCAACGTTTTATTAGGGGCTCATACAACTCTCATCACAATCCATACACACATCAACTGTGTAAAGCACATCTGTACATTCATTGCCCTCATCATTTTCAAAGCATTTGCTCTCCACTCAAGCCCTTGGCACCAGGTCCTCTTTTGGAGCCAAGTTCTTTAGAGTTGCCTCCCAGCTGGGCAACTGTGGACAAAGGACTCCAACTCCCGTGGTCTCAGCTTCCTCGTTTGCAAGCTGGGGATCCTGAGCGTGTCGGTCTGAGGACGGACTTAGGCCACATAAGTAAAGTACCCAAAAGAGTTTCCGGGGGGAGTGACTTGAGGATGGAAGCACATAATAAGAACAATCTAAGAATAAGACAGTGGGAGGGCGGGGGTGGAAGTAGACATTATAATTAGCATTGGCAAGGAGAGAAACAGAGATCGATGCGCAATAAAGGCAACAGTGATAAGTTTGAGCAATATAGTTGAGTAAAGATACTTTACAATTGATTATGATAATAATTTGAGCGAGCGAGCGAGTGTGTGTGTGTGTGTGAACTAAACCTGGAACTCACAGTGAGAAGATGGCGGGCGGGGGTGCAGAGGGGCGGGGATGTTCTTCATGGGGAGTTCAAATAAGCAGTGGCCTGGATGTGGTCAGGAGGAGGAGACCATTGCAGGAACTTGCAGCTACTTTTTACTCGAGCGCAATAAAGATCTAAAAGATAGCCGCCAAACCAGACAGGGTCCCGGTTTAAAAAAAAGGAGATGGCAAGGGTTAGGGAGGTTAGGAAGAGGGAATGTCAACATTTTAATAATCCGACAGACGGCCGGAAGGGACCAAAGGGACAAAGAGAAGAGGATGAGGAGATTAAAAAGAAAAGGTTTAATGGTCTTGGATTGTGTGTTTCATCAAACCAATGACAAAAGTCCCCCCCCTGCTGTGTGCACACATGTGTATCTGTAGGATCACATGAAGTTGGTCATCATCTGAAAGGCCAGTTACACAGCTTTAAGATGGGTTACTTGAGGGTGGAAAGAGGGTGGAGGATGAATTGTCTGTATGTCTGTATCAGAAGGCAGTGACACTAAAACCACACTGCCATATGCTTCTCCGAGAGGGGCAGAGGTTCCTGTGGAAATGGAAAACGGTGCTCACAGGCCACTCATGTGATTTTTCTCTGTCACCAAGTGCTGACCAAACATATTCAAATATTGACCCTGTCTCAATGTAGGCATGGGTAGATAAGTACTGTCTCTCTCCAGCCCACAGGTATTGAGTTGATTCTGTCTCGTTGCTACAGGACAAAGTAGAATCGTTCTTTTCTTTCTGAAAATCATTTTACTGGGGGGTTTTGCAGCTCTTATCACCATCCATCCATCCATCCATCCATCCATCCATCCATCCATCCATCCATCCATCCATCGTCTCAAGTGCATTTGTACCTATGTTGCCATCATCCTTTTCTAAACATTTCCTTTCTACTTGAGCCCTTGGTATCAGCTCATTTTTTTCCTCCCTCCCTCATGACCCCTTGATAATTTATAAAGCATTATTATTTTCATGTCTTACACTGACCGCTGTCTGTCCTTTATGGCATTGGAGACTAAAGGTTCACAAAAGCAGACAGTCTCATCTTTGTCCCACAGAGCAGCTGGTGGGTTAGAACTGACAACCTTGTAGTTAGTAGCCGAAGACCTAACCCACGATGCTACCAGGGCCCCTTGAGGAGTGCTCTGAGCTCTGTTATCACCTAGTAGCCTGGTTGGGAAGGGGTGAGGGTAGAGAAGAGAGACTCAGTGCCCAGGATGGCAGTAACAAGTCAAGGGAATGCCGTGTCTGAGCTGGGTGCGGAGGGGCCTGTGCGGTTGTGTGTATACTATGTACATATACACATCGATGTATACACACACGGGCATATGTGCACCTGAAGAAACATCTATCAGTAGAGAGCAGGGCAGACCAGGGGCCAGTGTTCTCAAACCTCTCATTTTTAAATGTCTCCTGGAGGCATTTCTAGTCTCCAGATTTCAAGATTCTTCTACCCTTTGGTATCGCAAACCTCTCATTTCATAAGACTAGTCAATCATAGCAACTCATTCTAGAGGAAAAAATCAATTTCAAGAAACAGCCTTGTGCCTTGCCCTGCTCCCCTACCCCCCTACAGAACGTGTGCGTGCACGCGCACGCACACACACACACGCGCGCGCACGGATTTTCAGAAGCCCTCCCCAGCATCTTGGCTCTAGCTTCCAGCAGAGGATGTGCCCAGTAATTGATGAGCATTTCCACCGGGGACGAAAGCCCAGACAGGAGTGGTCTGGGCTTTCAGGTAGCCCCTTCTCTTATCATCAGCACAGTCCACAGCGATCACATTTGGGCAAACGCTCTCATTTATTTCAAAAACGACTCCATTATTCCAAGTCCGAGGGACTCGGCTTCTTCTTCTGTGGGATATGCATTCCCTGCCACCAGGGGAACCATCATAACCAGACAAGATTAGCGCGGTCTATCTGAGGCTTAGGCATTTGGCTATTGTCGCCGCTTAATTAAGCTAAGGAGCTTATGGGGATCACTATTAGAGAGGGTGACAAGGTTCCATAAACATATTCCGAGAATTAAGTCAACAAGCACATTCGTTGGAATGTGTAGGTGAGAGTAAGGAATGCATTCAGCCCAGCAACCGGGATGCATCCCTTTGCCGCTGAGCATCCCGGGGCTCTTGGTTGTGCTGGCATCCGTTCAAACGATGCTACTTAAGATGCTTTTGGGAAGCTCTTACCACTGTAAGGGAGGCCACAGCCAGCTTCAAGGCCTGCTCAGGAGGAGGAGGAACTGGAAATCCCAATCTGGTTTCCAGTTGAAGGCCAGCTTGGCTCCAGTGGGGCCAGGGCAGCCTCACATCCCTCCTTGCAGCCCCACAGGCAGTGCGGGGGACACTCCTGGGGTGCTGGTGTGTTTGAGACTCCTTTGGTCCCATGTGTGTGTGGGTGGGACAGACATTTGGCACTTGTCCCGAGGGTCCCCTGGACTGCCCTGGAGGGCCAAGCGGGGCTCCCCAGCCAAGGGTGAAGAGGGAGGACAAGGTGTCTTTGGCAGTTGTTGCTGGTTCACGCCCTCTAGTTGGCCCTGACAGGCCGGCCTCCCCACACAGTGAAACACTGCTCCATCCTGCACCAGCCCTGTGGCCAGCCCTGCGGTGACCTGGGAGCTAAACTAAACCTCAGGCAGGACAATATTCGGTCCGCTTAAAAGGCTTGGAGTAAAACCTGGAGACAGGGACGTTTGCGGTAAGGCTCTTTGACACTCAAGGGTCACGCACAAAGTTGTGCCAAACCACAGGGGTCTTTCTTTATTCAACAGCAAACTACAAAATGCTTAGCAGCTGAGTTCTCCACTTGACCCCCATGGAGGCGGGTCTCCCTCTGAGGGCGGAGTTCCCACCTCTCTGACCCTGCCCCCAGAGAGTTCTGAGCTCTTCCGTGTAAAAGACAGCAGTTTCTGTCTCCACGGGGGACTCAAGCCTGTTCCGTTTAAGTGCCCCTTGAGTTTGGGGGGAAGGAAAAAGAGTTTGAAGGGACAAGGTGAGGGCTTGTCAAGTGTCTGGGGCAAGGTTTTCCCACAAACTTCTCCTAGGACGGCCTTGCTACCCTCAAAGAAATAGGCAGGCTCATGGTTGTGACGGAAAATATCCCTCAGCGCTATTCTCGCCCACGCTTCACTTTTCATAAGACATCATCCTAATGCGTCCCTTGATCATCCTGTGTCCTTTAGAAAAAACCAACCAAGGTCATGAGCCCTTTTGGTGCAAGGGAGGCAGGAGTCGACCGGGGCGAAGTAAAGCACTGATGAAACACACACTACTCCTCTGGTTCCGTGAGGGTTCCTCACGCCCCACTAGCATGACCCCGATCCTGCGTTTCACTGCGGGCTGGGCTGCCGGCCAGGCTGCAGCATGCCCACAGGTACAGATAAGAGCTCAGGACACACGGAATCCAGGTCAGATAAAGCCCTCAGACACAGAAACGGGACTAGCGATAGCAGGAGAGTAGTAGGAAGGTGGGGAGAGGACGGGAGGAAGAAACCGCAGGGGAAGGGAGCCAGTGGTTGGTGTAAGATATGAAAATAATAATCATTTATAATTTATCAAGGGGTCACGAGGGTGGAGGGGTGGGGAAGGAGGGTAAAAAGAGGAGCGGATTCCAAGGGCTCAAACATAAAGTAAATGTTTCAAAAGTAATCATGGCAACATATGTACAAATATGCTTGATACAGTTGTTATAAGAGCTGTAAGAGCCCCCAATTAAATGATCGTAAAAAATAAAAGATAACCCCTTTTAAAACACCACAAAAACAGTTTCGATAACCTGCTGAGCTGACCGATCTGCCTTGAAGTGGCCTGTTACATCCCTTTGGAAGCCAGGGCTCTGATGGGGCCTTTGATTCACAGGTGCCCTACTGAGACTAAGACTTAACACAGAGAGCCTTTGTCTGTCTGTGGCCATCCACTGATCAGGGATGTGCGTCAACGCAGTTGGCTTGGGATGAGCATGGGCCGGTGTGAACTTGAACCCTCGTGGGAATGCTTTTGGACTTACCTTGCAGTAGACTCTCTCGCTCCAAGATAAAACCCGATTCTACTCCCTTCACTTCAAAGCAGCTGGTGTTTCAAATGGCCAACAGAAAGAAAGAAACCCCGACTAAAGGTCATCCCTGGTGAACCTGCCAGCTTGCCTCCGGAAGGATTCGCTGGCGCTTCGGGAGGTGGGAGTTGACCTCCGTCTGAGGAGGCTGGAGATGAGAAGAGGCACATCTATGGTCTGAGTCTGCACACGGAAGCCAGACAAGGCGGCCATGCTTTCAGTTCGCGGGTTCAGAAGCACCTTTCTGTGTGGCCTGAACAGGCCGCGTGTTCCTGGTATAATGCGCCAGGTCCTTCCTCTATCAAGGGACTCAGGACCTTCAAGAGTTCATGGGAGGATCCCACAATCCTGGAGTTGCAGATTTTTCCAACAGCTTGCTGAGCATCCCTTGTGTCCCACTGGCTGGACCAGAGTATGGACATGGGTACAGATCAGAACTGGAAACACAGGGACTCTGGGACAGATAAACCTCTCAGGACTTATAATGAGTAGCAATACCAGGAGGGTAAGGGGAAGGTGGGAGGAGAAAGGGGGAACTGATCACAATGATCTACATATAACCCCCTCCCTGGGGGACAGAAAACAAAAAAGTGGGTGAAGGGAAACATTGGTCAATGTAAGACATGAAATGATAATAATTTATAAATTATCAAGGGTTCATGAGGAAGGGAGGGAGGGTGGGAGAGAGAGAAAATGAGGAGCTGATACCAAGGATTCAAGTAGAAAGAAAATGTTTTGAGAATAATCATGGCGACAAATGTACAAATGAGCCTGACACAATGGATGGATGGACCGATTGTGATAAGAGTTGTATGAGCCCCCAAGAAAATGATTACCAAACCAAACCAAAGACCCTCCCTCCACCCCCACCTCCAGGAATTGTTTCCACCGGCCCTGAGCCTTCCATGAAGCCTGTGTGTGTCTTGCTGCCCTAGTCGGTTGTGACAGCTGAGACGATGGGGCCCTCAGACCAGAGCCACGACCACAGCCATGGCTCCACCCGACGAGAGCGTGCCCAGCGGAGGGGCTCCTCTGCAGCAGCAAGGCCAGGGGAGGGTGCTGCAGGGAGGGGATCCGAGGTTGAATTCCAGGGGTAGTCGTTGGAGAACCTCTTAGGAACAGCTGGGGGAATGTTTGGAGAAGAGTAGATTCATTTCAAGCGGGAAAGCCAAGGGGACCATTGGCTGTGTTCTGGGAATCCTAAGGAAGCCCAGCCCCGTTTGGCTGTCACATGCTGGTGAGACCTGGAGCTGTGGGACACATGGGGAGAAGCTTCTTCTCACGGTTGTCACCCCTCCAGGAACGAGATGGGTGGCTTCTCAGGGCAGGCGAGAGGCAAGAAAGCCGTGCAAACCGGAAAAGTGTAGCGTTCTTTCAAATACAGACTGGCTGATAGCACTCCTAACCCATGCCAATCTTCGCTCGAGAACTGCTGAAGAAATGAAATCTGGATACATTTGTTCTCTCTCTCTCTCTCTTTTCTTTTGCTCTTAAAAATCTCAAAAGCTAATCTTTTGCAGACGGTCCTCTGCTGGCCATGTTGGCCAGGCCTTGTGGGGTCCAAAACAAACACACCTGATCTAGATTTGGTCAACATCAGGAGGCCCAAGAAGTGGCCAAGGAATTAAGAGAGGAATCTGAAGATTGTTCTTTATCCCGAAAGGCCTCCACTTCAAATACCTCCTGCTTTGCGGGCGTTTGGGGGCGTGCGTGCGTGGTGAGCAGGGGCGGGGAGCGGGGTGGTGAGGTCGATGCCTATGAATACATCCAGGCTCTTGTCGAAGGATGCTGAGGCTGACCGGCCACTGGAAGCAGACGCGGCTCCTTCTTTGTGGCGATGGGGGTTTATCATTTTTATTCTCTTCGAAGTCGGGGGCATCAAGGAAGCGGGGGTATGTGCGACATGCAGTTTCTGTGGAGAACTTAGCTCTGGGCCTGCCGGGGACAACATACCGGAGGTCATGACTTCCTGGGCCACAGAATGTCAGGGAGCTGCTTTGCACGGAGGGCATGTCAGCTGACTCATGCCCACAACCCTTAGCAGCTGGTTATGTTCGCAGTGTGGGCGCATTTCGTCTCTTTGGTGGTTTCTACCTGGATCGTGGAACATTGTTGATGGTGTTGATACAGCTGTGGGCTGTGCCCAGATCTTGCACATACTGAAAGCACCAGTAGGAATTTGGAGGGTGGACTGAGTACCTCTAAGGCCTAAGAGTGGGACATTATCAGCATGGGCACGAGGTCAGAGGTCTAGTGGGGGGTGGGGTGGGGGGTTTCTCAACTGCCTAGCTCTCTCTGGTCCAACCCGCATCTTCCGGCCCCTCACGCTGCCACTCTCCTTTCACAACCAGAGTGATGGCTACCTCTCAGGGGCCCCGGGGACTCTGTGGTTTAGCCACTGGGCTGCTAACCCCGCAGGCTGGCGGTTTAAACCTACCAGCCTCTCCCTGGGAGTAAGACAAACTGTCTGCTCCTGTGGAGCTTTACAGTCTCAGATGCCCCTTGTGGGGCCACCGGGAGCAGGAATCCACTCCACGGCTGTGAGGGGGATCTTTGCGTGCTTGCCCCCCACCCCATAGCAGGCACTCGCACAGTGGTTTATTTGGGAAGGGGTCCCCGAAATGCCGGTGTGACCTGGGGGAGGCAGGCAGCCAAATCAAGGGCACAATAGTGAGCCAATGGCAGCTGGAGCTCCAACCTGCCGGGGGTGGGGTGGGGGGACTCTGTGAGCCTGGGTGGGACTCACAGCTCATAGCTGCCCCTCTTGAGCGGAGAGGGGGCTAGGGCTGGGGCCACCAGCTTCCAGCAATCATTGGGAAAAGTCTGTTGAGGAGAGAGCATTAATTTCTCCGAGTACTTCCAGCAACCGCTCCCCCACCACCACCACATGTATCCGACAGGTTTGGACAACCAGAGGGTGTCTGTTCTCAGGCTGAGCCGAAGGTGCTGGCAGATGAGCTCATACTCTCATGCCTCCATGTGGTTTGTGGAAGGGGTATGGCTGGGGCTCGGACGGCACTCTCTCTACCCTTTATTGCATGTTCTCCATCCTCTTAGTCTCAGAAATAGACTCCTGCCTACAGCTAATATAGTCTCTTATAAACAGAGCTTGTTTTTCTGGCAACCGAGCCAGGAAAGAGAAAGAGGAAATGAAATATTCCAGTGGTCCACTGCCTGGCTGCCTAGAGGCCTGGACGGTTTTATGGGGCAGGGGCTTACTCCTGGCCTGATGGATGGAATGGCTGTAGGAGCCCCTATTTTCCTACCGACCTTATTTTAATAAAAACCAGGTTGCCTAGACCAAAGCAGAGGCCAGAGGAGACTCTGAAATTTGCTCTTGAACGTGTTTTGTTTGTTGGGGGCCACAGAGTTGGCTTCAATTCATAGTGGCTATGAGGACAGCCAGCCAACACACTGCCGTGGTCATGACTGTGACTTGAGGTTTGAGCCTATTGCTGCCGTCGCCATGTCAATCTAGTTGAGGTGGTTCCTCTTTTTCCGGACCCTCTCCTGAACATGCTGTCTTCTCGTGAAAACATGTCTAAAGTCCATGAGCGGAAGCCTCTTGTTCCTAAGGGAAGTTTCTAATTCCTGACTGTGATTCCACCCAGACAAAGTTATTTGTTCAGGGGATCCGTGGACCTTTTGGCATTCTTTGCCAACATCACGATTCGATTGTGTGAATCCTCCTGTGGTCTTCCGTGTTCATTTTCAGCGTCCACATGGATATCTGGCAATTGACAATACTACAACTTGAGTCAGGTCACCTCAGCCCTCTAAGTGGAGTGCCCAAAGCACACTCTCTGCCACTGAGCCAATTCAAACGCACAGCACAACCCTATAGAGCTATCAGAAAATCTCCCGAGATAGCTTTAGGAGATCCATAGATTTAGTGGGATTGACCAGAGAAGGAGGTTTTGTGATGACCACCTCGTATAAAAGGCCCCTGAGTCGTTTACAAGACAAATTATTATTATTTTTTAAGCACACCTGTATATATGTTGCCATCAACATTTCCAAAATATTTTCTTTTTACTTGAGCCCTTGGTATCAGCTCTTCTTTTTCCCCTCGCTCCCCTACTCTTCCACCTTCATGAATCCTTGATCAATTATACATTGTTATTATTATTTCTTATCTTACACTGTCCATTGTCTCCCTTCACCCACATTTCTGTTATTCGTCCCCTTTAGGAGAGGGCTGTATATCCAACCTTGTGATGGGTTCTCCCATTTCCCCCCTTCCTCACTCCCCCATAGCACCCACCTACCCTCGTGATATCACTACTCCCACTACTGTTCCTGAGGGTTTATCTGTCCTGAATTCCATGTGTTGAGAGTTCTTCTCTGTACCAATGTGTGTATTCTGGTCTAGCTGGATTTGTAAGGCAGAACTGGGTCATGGCAGTGGTGTTGGGGAGGGAGAGGAAGGAAGGCTTCAGGAACTAGAGGAATGATGTGTGTTTCGTAAATGCTATACTGCACCCTGGTTGAATCATCCCTTCCTTGTAACCCTTCTGTGGGGGGATGTCCAATTTATTACCGATGAGCTTCAGGTCTCCACTCCAACCCCCTCTTTTGCATCAATATAATTGTTTTGGGTCTTTTGATACCTGATCCCATTGACACCTCATGATCACACAGGTTGGTGTGCTTCTTTCATGTGGGTTTTGTTGCTTCCCTGCTAGATAGCCGCTTGTTTAAATTCAAGCCTTTAAGACCCCAGATGCTATATCTTTTGATAGCCGGCCACCATCAGCTCTCTTCCCCCATTTTGTCTTCAGCAATTGTGTTGGCAAGGTGAGTATCAAAGATTGGCAGGTTATTAGAGCAAAGTGTTTAGGGAGGCCTCGAGTAGAGGCCTAAAGTTCATCTGCTATCTTAATACTTAATATATAAATATATGTACATTGGCCTCCATTCTTTTTATTTTAAATTAATATATTTACATATATACATGCCTATAGCTATACTTCTGTAAATAGCTTTTGCCTCCTACCTCTTCCCTCTATTTCCTTTCACCTCCCCCTGTCCCACTATCATGCTCACCCTCCAGTCGGCTCTCAGAAATTCCTCTTGGATACATTACACTTGATCAACCCCCACCAGGCATAATACATCCTCCTCGCCATCAATTTTAGATCTCTTATTGTTCCCTGATCCCTGAGTTTGTTGGCTCCCTACTCCCCCTCCCTGCCCACTCTTCTCCCATGTCCCCCCGGGACTGCTAGTCCCACGGTTTTCTCCTTGGGATTGTTTGTTCTGCCTATCCTATATAGATAGACATAGAACAACAACAAAAAACAACATACAAAACAAACAAACAAGCTACATAATTCCAGGTCTGTGTGCTGACCCTGATGAGTGTTTTCCAGTTAGGTCTAATGAGGTGCAAGCCCTGTCCCTGAGTCAGAAGTCTGTTTTCAGAATTCCTTGGGGACTTGGTTACGTTGCTCCCCTTTCTGTCCTGTTGTACTCCCTTCACGTTTCACCCTGCTGTGCGTGGGGCAAACCGGCACACTTTCTGCACAGGGTCTCCAGTGCTGTCCCCCGTAACACTATGGGTCAGTGGGGGAATGTATTGTCTCATGGAGTGGCTGCTCTGAGCAGGAATGTCGTCCATGGATGTTTCTCTTTCCCTCTTAGTTTGCACTGTGTGGTCTGGGCAGACCTGCCACACTTCCTGGGCTATATCTTCAGTGCTGTCCTGTGTATTACATTCTTCTGTGGAGGGTGTCAACACAGCTCAGCTTGGGCCCAGCCCCATCATCCTTTCTGTTAGTTCACTGTTCCATGCCCGTATGTCGCCCTCAAGGCTTGGCGCTCTGGAATGGGGTGTGGTCCCTCTGTCTCTTTCCAAGACAATTGTTTAAGGAGCCCTGGTGGTACAGTGGGTTAGTGTTGGGCTGCTAACTAAAAGGTGGCCTGTTTGAAACCAAGGGGAAAAATGAGGCAGTTGTTTTCCATAAATATTACAGCCGTGAAAACGCTATGGGGTGTTCCACCCTCTCCTATCGGGTCACCATGGGTTGGAATTTACTCAGTGGGTTTTATTACTCCACCCAAAGGCCCTGCCTGAGAAGCCTGTGCCGTCTGGCTTATTAGGGAGGCTCTGCAGGGGCACTTTGTGCGCAACACGGGAGTTTTCTTTGTCTTAGTTTCACCGGGACTTGCCTATGGATTTGTGTGGCCCTCCAGGACATTGTACTTAACAGATGAACAATAAATTGCTTCATGAACAAACACAAATCTCTAAAAAATAAAGAAAATGCAAAATAAAATAAAATAGTAAATAAATAGAAATCGCCAGAATTGCATCAATATATCACAAGCTCGTAGTCATCAATATGCTATTCTTTCACTCCTAATGGCCAACCCCAGGCAATAAAGAGTTTCTCCTGTGTTTTCTTTTAAAACGGTATAGCTTTACCTGCAGACCTATGATTAATTGTGACTTAATTCTTAAGTTGTGTATGATGGCATGAGATTCAGGCCAAGGTTCTGGCCTTCATTTTCTTCTTCTTTGCGTGTAGATGTTCAGGGGTCAGATCCTTTGTTGAAAGGACTATTCCTTCTCCATTGTCTTGCCACTTCTTCTTCTTTTGAAAAGCAATTTAAATATACGGGTCTATTTTCGGCCTCTCTATTTAGTGTTTCACCGATCTACTGTTCCCCAAAACCACACTGTCTTTTTTTTTTTTTTCACAGCAGCTTTTAAAGGAAGCCTTAAAATTGGGCCATGGGAATCCTGCAGCCTTTTCTTTCTTTTATAAAATTCTTCGGGCTTTTCTAGTTTCTTCCTTTCGTAGACATTTTATTTATTTATCTTCAAAAGCTAGGGCTTGATTTATTTTAAGGAATTGGCTCAAGCAGTTGTGGGAGCTGACAAACTTGAGGTTTGCAAGGCAGGCCTGCAGGCTAGAAACACAGGCAGGGTTTCTAAGTTGCAGTCTCGAGACAGAATTCCTTCTTCAGTTTTTGCTCTTCCACATTAATTGTAGAATCACATTTTCTTTAGCTAAAAGAAGTTTTGCTGGGATTTTGATTGGAATCTCATTAAATCTAAAGATCATGTTGGGAAGAATGAACATATTCCCTGTATTGAGTTTTCCTGGTCATGAACATAGCAACCTCACAGACCAGGGTAGAATTGCCCCTGTGGGTTTCTGAGTTGCAATCAACTCTACGGCAATGAGTTTGGTTTTTTTTTGAGGGGTTTCTTCATGAAGGTAGCAAGAGTCTCCCCATTTATTTAGGTTTCTGTGGGCTTCTTCCATTACTGTGGTAGTTTCCAGCATAGTGATATTGTACATATTTGGCTAGTTTCTTTTTTCTTAAACATTTTATTAGGGGCTCATACAACTCTCATCACAATCCATACATATACATACATCAATTGTATAAAGCACATCTGTACATTCTTTGCCCCAATCATTCTCAAAGCATTTGCTCTCCACTTAAGCCCTTTGCATCAGGTCCTCTTTTTTTTCCCCTCCCTCCCCGCTCCCCCCTCCCTCAAATGCCCTTGGTAATTTATACATTGCTATTTTGACATATCTTGCCCTATCCGGAGTCTCCCTTCCCCCACTTCTCTGCTGTCCATCTCCCAGGGAGGAGGTCACATGTGGATCCTTGTAATCAGTTCCCCCTTTCCAACCCACTCACCCTACACTCTCCCAGCATCGTCCCTCACACCCCTGGTCCTGAAGGTATCATCCACCCTGGATTCCCTGTGCCTCCAGCCCTCATATGTACCAGTGTACAATCTCTGCCCTATCCAGTCCTGCAAGGTAGAATTCGGATCATGGTAGTTGGGGGGAGGAAGCATCCAGGATCTGGGGGAAAGCTGTGTTCTTCATCGGTACTACCTCGCACCCTGACTGACCCATCTCCTCTCCTAAACCCCTCTATGAGGGGATCTCCAGTGGTCGACACTTGGGCCTCGGGTCTCCACTCTGCACTTCCCCCTTCATTCAATATAGGGGCTCATACAACTCTTATCACAATCCATACATATACATACATCAATTGTGTAAAGCACATCTGTACATTCTTTGCCCTAATCATTTTCTTTTTTTTCCTTTCTTTTTTTACATTTTATTAGGGGTTCATACAACTCTTATCACAATCCACACATGTATATACATCAATTGTATAAAGCACATCTGTACATTCTTTGCCCTAATCACTCTCAAAGCATTTGCTCTCCACTTAAGCCCTCTATATCAGGTCCTCTTTTTTTTCCCCCTCCCTCCCTGCTCCCCCCTCCCTCATGAGCCCTTGATAATCCACAGATTGTTATTTTGTCATATCTTGCCCTATCTGGAGTCTCCCTTGCCCCCCTTCTCTGATATTTGGCTAGTTTCATAGCTAATATTTTCTCCTCTTTTTGGAGGTGTCCCTGTAAATTTTACATGTATGTAAATTTTTGGCCTTAGAGTCTCTTCTGATATCCACTTTGGTCTTTTCGTTTTTATGACTGTGGTAGTTACATAAGCTGGTGTCAATTTAGGATTTGAGAGGATTATTAGTAAAGAGGTGGAATCTAGTCTGTCAATCAAGATATAACTAACGAGGCCTCTGTGTGGGCATGGCCTTCTCCTGAGAATTCTGAGAACTCCTGTATTTTCCTCCTTGGAGATGGGAGACACTTTCTCTCTCTGCTGACTCCCTGTGAGACATCACTGAGCAGAAGCTACATGGAACTACCCCCATGCAGCCCTGGGTGCTGGAGAAGCCACGTGGAGACCCCTGCCAGCACTGAGATGCTTACAACACTACTAGATCCAAAGACTTTCTACCCACTGGACTGTGATCGTCCTGCATTCGGCATCATTGCATGTGTTTTGTGAGTCTGAAGAGGACTTTATAGACTGGTATCAGGCATATGGGCTAATATTGGACTTATGGGCTTGGACTGGACTGGGTTGGGATGCTTTCTTAATGTACAATTACCCTTTATATAAACTCTGTCTTATACACATATGAGTTTCTATGAACTTGTTTCTCTAGTCTACCCAGACTAACACAATGACCTTTTGCTTTCTTCATGTATGATGTGATCTTACGTCATCCTACAACTTATCTGGTCTTCGATTATTAGTGTCCAATGTGTCAAATTGGTTCTTGAGGTGGTCTTTAAGTTCAGGTGGGGCGTACTTATGTTTGTGTTTTTGTTCTCATGAATTTGTTTTAATTTTCTTCAGCATTAATCTGAACTTGCATGTGAGCAATTGATGGCATGTTCCACAGTTGGCCTCTGACCTTGTTTTGACTGATGATATCCAGATTCTCCAAGTCTCTTCCCACACATGGAGTCGATTTAATTCCTGTGTATTCCATCTGGTGAGATCCACATGTAAAATCACTGTTTATATTTTTGAAGAAGGTATTTGCAATAAAGAAGTCACTGGCCTTGCAAAATTATATCATATGATTTCCAGCTTTCCTTCTATCACCAAGCAATATTTTCCAACTACTGAGCCTGCCTTGTGGTTTCCAACTTTCACATTCCAGTCGCCAGTAATTATCAACCACTCGGTTGCATATTTGATCAATATGAGACTGAAGAAGTCCATAGAATTCTTCAATTTCTTCATCACGGACTTCATTGGTTGCTACAGAAATTTTAATAAAAGTTGTATTATTTTATTTTCCTTGTAGGAAAATGACATATCTCATTTTACCTCAAGATAGATCTTGACATGTTCTTGAGGATGAACGTGATGTCACTGCTCTTGAATGTGTCATATTCCGGGCACAATAAACCATGGTTGTCCAATCCAAGATGGTCAATACCGGTCCTCTTCCGCTCACTCATACTTAGGATACCAATCATTTCTAAGAACTTCCAATTTTCTTAGGTTTAGATTTTGTACATCCCGTGTTCTTATTATTAATAAATGGTAGCAGCTGTTTCTTCTCATTTTGAGTCGTGATCCATCCACAAATGAAGACCCCCAAAGCACTGCTTCCTTGAAATCATTAAGCTCCACTCGACTTTGAGGGGCCAGCTCTCCCCCCCTCAAACGTCGAGTGTCTTTGAAACCGCGGGGCTCATCCTCTGTCACTGTAGCCTACAATGTTCATCGCTATTTCCAAGGTTTTCCCGGGCTAATCCCTCAAAGTAGATTGCCTCTCTCTTCTTCCTTTTTCTGTTCTTCATCTGGAGGCCCTACTGAACGCTGTTCACTGTGGATGATCCGACTGGCATTTGAAATATCAGTGTTGTAGCTTTCAGCATCACTGGAACATGCAAGCCACCACAGCCTGACAAGCTGATGGACAAAGGGGAGACTAAGTAAGTCATGATGCCCTTTCCTTTTGGTGGAATTCATCTGACAGGTTTTTGTAGTATTTATTTATGAGGGAATATTGGAGCATAATTTTCTTCTTTTTTTTTATACAGGGGAGAGCGCGAACGCAGTCCCCCACTACCACAAATTCTGCAGTCGAGTTTCCCACATTTGGGGAAATCGCAGGGGTCAGCACATCCGGAGTGCAATGGATAAGCCTCACCCTGGGAAAACCACCTTCATGATCATGGTGTCTCCCCTGCCAGGTAAGTATTAATTTTCTTTTTTTAAGATGTCTTTCTTCAGTGTGTGGTAGAATCCAACAGTGAGGCCATCTGGGCCTGGAGATTTGTTTTATGAAAGACTTTTCATTCCTATTTCAATTCTTTAATAGCTAAAGAACCATTTAGGGTCTCTCTTTCTTTCTGAGCAAGTTTTGGTCGTTTGTGACTTTCAAGTAATCTGCTCATTCATTTGCGTTGTTGAGCTCACTGTGTGGGCTGCTTGGACCAGTGCCTCATTCTTTCTTTCTCCAGGTTGCATTTACTTTGCTGTTGTCATTGTTACAAACGCACGTTAGGGACGTTGCCTAGATTCGAATTGTGAGACCATTCTCACCCTTCTTTTCTGAGCTTTCCCTCTCTCAGCAACACGAGGCCCCTGACCCCTAAGCTTCCTACTCAATCTTTCCAGTTGTTGCTGTCAAACTGAACCATGCTGAGCTCACTGCCACTAGTGATCCTGACTCATGGCGACCCTACAGGACAGATCTCTGGGGAGTGGGATCCCCATGTTTCTCCTGAGGAGCAGCTGGTACTCTCTAGCTGCTGACCTTGTGGTTGACCTCCCAACTCTTAACCCTCTGCGCAACCTGGTTCCAGTAGATGGATAGTTTTTAAAAGAGCATAATGCTCAAGGCAGATGACTTTTATCAGTGAAGTTAAACTAGTGTTCTTTTTTCCCCCAGACATATTATTACATTTTAATGAGATCCAATATATCAATTTTCTTTCTTTCACTTGTAGTCATTATATATATATATATACACACACACATACATTTTATTAGGGCTCATACAACTCTTATCACAATCCATACATAAACATACATCAATTGTATAAAGCACAGCCGTACATTCTTTGCCCTAATCATTTTCAAAGCATTTGCTCTCCACTTAAGCCCTTTGCATCAGGTCCTCTTTTTTTCTCCCCTCCCTCCCCCCTCCCCCCTCCTTCATGAGCCCTTGATAATTTATAGATTATTATTTTGTCATATCTTGCCCTATCCGGTAAGGCTAAAATATTTAAAATCTTTTTATTGTGAATCAGGTAAAGCTTTCCAGAGAAGACTATCGGTTTTGCATTTAATACTCGATACACATTTTGTTTCAACTCCTCCGTTGCCTCAGTGGACCATCATGTCCCCCACTTTCTCCTGATGCTTCTTGTTGTCATCCGGCATTCTTCTCTAACCTTCTAAACATTGCTCACGGGTAAACGCCTGCCATTTGGACAATAAATGGCCGATTGTTGTATCACAGGGGTGAGTTCAGCTCTGAACCCGTGGGGTGACTAAGATTCTAGTCTTGGGGGTCCCCTCAGCCTCTATCTGATCAGGAAACCTGATCTGTTGTATGATTTTGAGCTTTTTGCCACAGTCCACCCCCCCTTCCCTACTGCATTCAGTCCTTCTAATGTGGTCCTTTTCCGGGCACTTAGTAATAGTAGCCAGGGACCAGCAACCCTTTCCTGGCCTCAGGGTTGTGGCGAATGATAGTCTATTATGGTTTGCATGGTCTGTTAGATCACTAGACTAATTGTTTTTATATGCCTTTAGTTTTTGTCACTCTTTTTCCTCTGGACAGGGAGAAACTGATACTGCCTCTTAGATGGATGCTCATGAGCCTTTAAGACCCCAGTCACGACTCACCAAAGTAGGATGTAGAACATGTCTTTGTGACTTGTGCTATGCCAATTGACCGTGATGTCTCTTGAGAATATGACCCTGATTCTCTAGGTCCGGAGACTCATTTCCTCAAGGTGTTTGGTTATGGCTCAGATCTTTTTATTACTTTGCACCCTGTTTTTTCCACTATATCCATGGATATATTTTCAGCAGAAGTAAATACACATGAATAAATAACCTCTATCAAATGTACATACATCTATGGGTATATGTCCTTTCTCCTTCCTACGTCTGCTCAGCCCGGATGCCTGAAACATCTACTAGTAGATCCCCTCTGTTACAGGACTGTGGGTACAACAGTGCTTGCCTCTGTAGATCCCCTCTGTTACAGGACTGTGGGTACAACAGTGCTTGCCTCTGCAGATCCCCTCTGTTACAGGACTGTGGGTACAACAGTGCTTGCCTCTGTAGATCCCCTCTGTTACAGGACTGTGGGTACAACAGTGCTTGCCTCTGATTCTTGCCGATTTTCCAGTGTCTTCCCCCTGCTGCCATCATTTTTTGGGGGGTGGGTGGGGCAGAACCACTCTCTTAATGTGTATCCCCCCCCACCCCCCATCTGCCAGTGAACTTGTGTCTATTATCTAGGCTGGGAATCTCATCTCATCACTGGTAGGCACCAAGGAATGTTCCTGTAGGTAGGAACATCATTTCTTGACTTTTTAAAAACAATCTCCACTTGTGATGGACTAATTTCACTCAGCACAATGTCCTCCAGGTTCACCCATGTTAGGGGCTGTTTCACAGACTCATCAAACAAACAAACAAAACAACTCTCCCTGCCATATAGTCACTTCTGCATCTATCTATTCATGTTGTGCCTCTTCTTTCTCTGGGGACCAAGTAGAGAGATTGCTGGGTCATATGGTATGTCTAGTCCCAGTGTGTTGAGGCAACGCCATCCTAATTTGTATATAAGTGTTTAATGCTACAAAATTTTCTCTAAGCACTGCTTTAGCTGCAACACACACACACACACACACACACACACACACACACACACGACTCTCACTGACCCACAGAGCTTCGAAGGACAACACTGGAGGCACAGTGTGAGAGTTGTGCCCTATCTGATCCCACCACACCAGGGTGACACCAAGGGCGTACAACAGAGCAGCAAGGGGAACAAAGCAATGAATTCCTCAAGGAATACCAAAAATAGACTTTGGGGCTGGGGCATGGCACCCCATCAGACTCGACCGGAACACACTCCTAAAGGTCAACAAACAGACCTTGAACTATTTATAGACTTTTCTTTTGTTCTTGTTGCTATTGTTTTGCTGTCTTTTTTGGTGCATATTATTATCTCTGCAGGCCTACCTAGATAAGATAGGTGGGATAAACAATCTGGAGGAGGAAACAAGGGGACGACAGCTCCAGTGGGACATGGGAGAGGGGGAGGTGAGAGAAAGGAAGTAGGTGCTAACAAACTCAGGGACAGGGGAACAGCAAGTGATCTAAAATCAATGGTGATGGGGGGGGGGTGGCGTAAGATGCATGATAGGGCTTGATCAAGGGGAATATAACTGAGAGGAATTACTGAAACCCAAATAAAGGATGAACATGATAGTGGGACAAGAGGAAAGTAAAAGGAAATAGAGGAAAGAACCAGGAGGCAAAAGACATTTATAGAGGTCTAAATACAGGCATGTACATATGTAAACATATTTATATATAACGATAGGGAAATAGATCTATGTACATATATTTATAGGTTTAGAATTAAGTTTGCAGATGGACATTGGGCCTCTACTCAAGTATTCCTTCAATGCAAAAACACTTTGTTCTAATAACCTGGCATTCCATGATGCCCACCTTCCCAACATTATTGATGAAGACAAAATGGGTGCACAAGGAAATGTGGTGAAGAAAGCTGATTGTACCTGGCTATCAAAAGATATAGCATCTGGGGTCTTAAAGGCTTGAAGCTAAACAAGCGGCCATCTAGCTGAGAAACAACAAAGCCCACATGGAAGAAGCACACCAGCCTGTGTGACCATGAAGTGTCAATAGGATCAGGTATCAGGCATCAAAGATCCAGAAAAAAAAATCATATCATTGTCAATGAGAGGGATGAGTGGAGACTCAAAGCCCATCTGTAGACAATTGGACATCCCCTTACAGAAGAGTCATAAGGAAGAGATGAGCCAGTCAAGGTGCAGTATAGCATCAATGAAATATACAACTTTTCTTTAGTTTTTTAATGCTTTTCCACCTCCAAAGATCATGATCCCAATTCCACCTGACAAATCCGGCTAGACCAAATCATGTACCCAGTACAGGTAAGAGCTGGGAACACAGGGAATTCAGGACAGATAACCCCCTCAGGACCAATATTGAGAGTAGCCATACCAGATAGCTATACCAGAAGGGGAAGGGGAAGGTTGGGAGGAAAAAGGGGAAACCGATAACAATGGTCCATATATAACCCCCTCCCAGAGGGATGAACAATAGGAAAGTGGGTGAAGGGAGACATTGGTCAGTGTAAGACATGACAAAATAATAATAATTTATACATTATCAAGGGTTCATGAGGGAGAGGGAAGGCTGGGGAGGGAGGGGAACAATGAGGAGCTGATACCAATGGCTCAAGTAGAAAGAAAATATTTTGAAAATGATGATGGCAACAGATGTACAAATGTGCTTGACACAATGGATGGATTGTGATAAGAGTTGTACGAGCCCTCCAATAAAATGATTTAAAGAAAAAAAGAATATAGTCTGTCTTGATGGGCTTTCCAGGTGCACTTGGAAAAAATATGTATACTGTAATTTATTGGGTGGAATATTATATAAATGCCCATTAGATCCAGTTGGTGATGATGTTGTTCATTTCCTCTGATTACTTGTTGATTTTCTCTACTTGTTTTAATGGTTACTGAGAGAGGAGTTGAAGTCCCTGACTGTAATAAATGATTTGTCTATTTCTCAGTTCAGTTGTATACATTTTGATTCATGTATTTTGAAGCTCTGTTATTAAAGGCATACACTTTGGGATTGGCCTCCTGGTAAGTGGGTCATACCACCTTATCCTTGGTAATTTCCCTTGCTGAATAGTTTATTTTGTCTGGTATTAATCCAATGGCTCCACATTTCCTATGATGAAAGGAGTAGTTATGTCCTTTGAATTCACCTTCCTTATACCAAATATACTTTGTAAATATAAACAATATTGGTAGGGAAGCTTTTTCCTCTGATATATTAAGACATAATATCACTATAATCAAAATAATAAATAACACACTGCTAGTATAGGACAGAAGACCATTGTGACAAGATATAAAAGACAGAAGTAGACCTCTAAATACTTTGCAATTTAATACATACCAAGGTGATGCTTCAACTCAGTGGGAAAATGATGCCTTACTTAATAAAGCATAAGCAGGCTAGCTATTTTAAAGAAAACAAGATGGGCATCAAGTCACATCACAATCCAAATAAGTCTCACATTTAGTAAAGGTATATAAATTATGTAATATTACATTTACTTATTATACTATCTATTTCTGTAGTCATTCCTTAATTATTTGCTTTTATCTTCCAGTACAAGTGAGAACTCAAGGACCTTCTTATATGTCTGCTCATGAGTTGCTAGGTACTGCTAAACTGTGATGATTTAGTAGGAGGCTTCCTAGATTTCAATATAATTTTAACAAGTGTTAATAAGTAATTTTGCATCCTACTTGTGTAACAATGTTTATTACATTTAAAAATACATATTCCTCATCCAAGTTATCCTTCTCACTCAAAGGGTTAGGAAACTGGGGCTGTGGGCCAGATCTGTCCTTACATCTATTTTTCTATGACTTTGGACCACAAATTATGAGTGGTTTTTGCTATTTTTTAGGGTTGTAAAGTGACAACAATTAACAATGGAGAAGAATATGCAGTAGACAGACCATATGTGACCCACAAAACCTAAAACATTCCCTATCTGATCCTCTATAGGAAAGGTTTCCATCGAAGTAAAAGCATCATTGTTTTTTGGCTCAAGGCTCCATGCCCATGATTTTTATCGTACTATCTCATGTGGCAAAATAATGGACACAGAAAATACTTATTAACGGCAAAAGGCTGTTGTGCGTTGGCACCCCCATTTCATAAAATATTACATAGCCATTAGAAAGAATTCATTATAACTCTCTCAGTGATCTGGAAGATTTTCTATTATATTCATAGACGCATACATGAAATATGGTTGTTTTATTTACACACACCAAGAGAAGGCTTCAAAAAGTTTGTGGAAAAATGGAATGAATAGATAATTGAGTTTTCTAAATTTCCTGTGATTCAAGAAAGCCCTCTATATGCATGTGTGTATATTTGTATATACATGTGCATATGCATGTATAGATACAGTAAGCAATGCCAATCCCCTCACATAGTCCTATAAGCACACCAACACAGAGAAGTGATCTTTAATATTGGGCTAAGGGAATAAACACTTCTGCTTGGCAATGGATGGGTCTCGGAGGTCTCTGAGTCAGAATAGAGAGGAGAGACTGATTGTTGCTCTGGCTTGGGGTATTACTCGTTACATGCACTCTTCACGACGAAGCACCCAGTGGGCAGGGTAGTTACCCCCGGAGATGCTGTCAGATCTGTTGTTCTCCTCACCACCCAAACCTCCCCCCGCCTTCAGGTGATTCCCCTCATTTGGAATTGGCATCTTCGAATTCTTCTTCTTCTTTAGCACTTGGGCAACTTCATGGCTTCGACGGCAGTTTGCATCGACACCATCCTCTCTCCCCCTCCACACTGACAAACGCATGAGGTCTTGTCATGGCTGTCTTCTTGATGAGTTGCCTACGATTTGCCTTCTTCTTCTGGCCTATGGAGTTGCCATCCTGGCCCAGCTTGTGCCTATTTGGCCAATGATTTTTTCATAATTGGCTCTGCCCTCCTGTGGATGGAAGTATCTGTCCTCCTACCTATTGGGCCCCATTTTGAACGGTGGCATCTCTTCTGTTACAGGAGTTCACCGAGGTCTTGCCTATGGATCACGCGGTACAAGGGGAAGAGAGAAACTCAGCTCTCATGGCTCCTCCCCATCGTGATTCTTCTCCTTTTATATAAAATTGTAGCATTTCCTTTTAGGCAGAAAACCATCATTTCAGAACCTTCACAGAGAGACCTGGCCTTGTTCTAGGTGACTCGTGCAGGCAAGTAATAAACTCTGTGTCTTTGATGGCCCTTTCCTAGTAAGTTTAGTTCTTGCGCGATCCATTTCTGCAGTCAGTCCTTAATGATTTGCTTTTCTCTTCTGACAAAAGAGAGCACCCTGGATCTTTGTATTCGCTAATTAGTTACTAGGTATGGCTACGTTCTAATTATTTATTAGGATGGTTCCTAGAGGCCAACATCATTCCAACATGTGTTAATAAATTGTTTTGCAAAACGAAAAGTTTTAGAATATTCAGGCATCATGAAAGATGTCTTCAATAAAGATCAAATGAATCAAGTGGGTCTTTGCTTCATTACAAAACATAAGTCCTTAAAAAAGAAATGGGTAGCTGGGGAATAGTGCACTAACCCACCCAAGGGGAGGGTATTGTTTATATCTCCGCAGGGAAAAAGGGACCAGACTTCAACCCGGTGCTCCAAAACGTAAATGCAATATGCTGGCATGAAGTAGGGAGCCAGTGGAGATGTCTGAGGAGCTGGCCCCAATCCCAATGACGTGGACAGCTGCTTCCCCGCCGCCCCCCGCAAGAAGAATTTATTTCAGAGGACAGCACTGAAGCTGCAGCTCAGGGAGAAGGACATGTTTTATCAGAGCACACGGGAGCAAATGAAGAGGGAGGAAGAGAGAGTGGAGCACATCCTGGCCCACCAAGCCTTGATGACGATATTCCCGCTCAGAGCAGCCAATGCACAGAGAAAACCATATGGCCGGCCCCACTATGAGACATGACATCTCTCACTGACCCATAGCCCCACAGGGGACAACGCTGTAGACACAGTGAGGGAATTGCACACAATCTGATCCCACCACACCAAGGCAAAACACTAAGGGTGTGCAACAGAACAGCAAGCAACAGAACAGAGCAACGAGGTCCCCAAGGAATGTCAAAAATAGACTTTGGGGCCAGGTCTTGGCATCCCATCAGACTTGACCAGAAATCACTCCTAAAGGCCAATAAACAGTCTTTGAACTAACTACAGTTTCTTTGTTGTTGTTGTGTTATGTTGTTTTTTGTCATTGGCTTTTTGTTGTTGTTTTGTTTTCTTTTGTTGCTTGGTTTTGCTCTGTCTTGTTTTTGTGCATGTTATTATTTCAACAGGTCTGTCTAAATAAGATAGGCTGGATGAACAATCTGGAGAAGAAAACAACGGACCGACAGTTCTGGGAGGACATGGGAGAGGAGGATGGGGCAGGGCAGGAAGTGGTGTTAACAAACCCAGGCTCAAGGGAACAACAAGTGATCCAAATTGGTGGTGAGGAGGGTGTAAGAGGCCTGGTAGGGTATGATCAAGGGTAATGTAACCAAGAAGAATTACTGTAACTCAAATGAAGGCTAAGCATGATAGTGGGACAAGAGGAAAGTAAAGGAAATAGAGGAAAGAGCTAGGAGGCAAAGGGCATTTATAGAGGTTTAAATACAGGCATGTACATATGTAAATCTATTTATATATGAGGATGGGGAAATATATTTATGTGCATATATTTATAGGTTTAATATAGTGGAGGTTTAGTTTAGTGGAGGACATTGGGCCTCCACTCAAGCACTCCCTCAATGCAAGAATACTATGTTCTATTAAACTGGCATTCCATGATGCTCACTTTCCCAACATGATCGCTGAAGACAAAGCGGGTGCATAAGCAAATGTGAAGAAATCTGATGGATCCCAGCTATCAAAAGATATAGAGTCTGTGGTCTTAAAGACTTGAAGGTAAATAAGCGGCAATCTAGCTCAGAAGCAACAAAGCCCACGTGGAAGAAGCATACCAGCCTGTGTGATTATGAGGTGCTGAAGGGATAAGGTATCAGGTATCAAAGAACAAAAAATCATATCATTGTGTGCTCACCTCCCAGATACGATCACTGAAGACAAATGGGTGTATAAGCAAATGTGGTGAAGAAAGCTGATGGTGCCTGGCTATCAAAAGATACAGCATCTGGGGTCTTAAAAGCTTGAAGGTAAACAAGCAGCCATCTAGCTCGGAAGCAACAAAGCTCACATGGAAGAAGCACACCAGTCTGTGTGATCACGAGGTGTTGAAGGGATCAGGTATCAGGCATCAACGAACAAAAAATCATATCATTGTGAATTAGGGGGAGAGGGGGTGGAGACCCACAGCCCATCTGTAGGCAACTGGACATTACCTTACGGAAGGGTCACAGGGAAGAGATGAGACAGTCAGGGTGTGGTGTAGCAAGGATGAAACATATAACTTTCCTCTAGTTCCTAAATGCTTCCTCCCCACCCACTATCATGATTCCAATTCTATCTTACAAATCTGGCTAGATAAGAGGATGTATACTGGTACAGATAGGAACTGGACATACAGGGGGTCCAGGACAGTTGAACCCCTCAGGACCAGTGGTGAGTGTGGCAATACTGGGAGGGTGGAGGGAGGGTCCGGTAGAAAGGGAGAACGATCACAAGGGTAGCATGTGACCCCCTCCCTGGGGGACGGACAACAGAAAAGTGGGTGAAGGGAGACGTCGGACAGTGTAAGATAAGACAAAGTAATAATTTAAAAATTATCAAGGGTTCATGAGGGAGGGGGTAGCGGGAAGGGAGGGGAAAAATGAGGAGCTGATGCCAAGGGATTACGTGGAGAGCAAATGCTTTGAGAATGATGAGGGTCAGGCATGTACAAATGTGCTTTATACAATTGATACAGGTATGGCTTGTGATAAGAGTTATGTGAGCCCCCAATAAAACGATTAAAACAAAAGAAACTCAAGTCCCTTGCCATAAAATCACTAGGCTTGTGACCTGGTAAGAAGTTGAACCATCTGTATGTGGAGTTACTTCCTTCTTGGGTGGCTCGTGTGGGAGACAAGAGATGCAAAGTCACCATCTCTGGTGTTGACTGGGCGATGTTTTAGTGCCACCTGCAACATGGGGCCAAGGTTGCTCTGGGTGTCTGCCCTTCAGCAGAGTGACACTGACCCAGGATGGGGGCCGCCCAAGTCTGAACAACTCAAGAGGTTGAGCAGGCCGACCAACCTCTCTCTCTCCAAGCGAGGCCTTTTTCAAAACCAAAAAGAACAATTATGCTAATGGGGTTCTTTCAAAAGTCTTCAAGGGAAAAGAAAAAGAAATGGAACAAACGGAAGACTGGAGGAACACATCTGCTATGTGTTTCATAAGAGCCAATATGCAGGGAACACAAAGCAAGCCTACGAATAAAACAGACAGACTCCAAACAGCTGATGGGCGGAGATTAGGACACTCGTGAAAAAATATTCAGTCCCACCAGCTGTGAGGGAAATGCAAATTAAAATCATAACGGAATACTGTTTTCTGCTGCTCTCCAATGGGCAGAACCACCAGTGGCTGGCGCTCTCACGTACTGGCAAGGGTGCGGGTGCTTGGGCACTGTCACACACTGATGGCAACTACATCAGTGAGGCTCTGTGGGAAGGCAACGTGGGGGTCATGGAAATGCAAAATAAACCTGAGCGACAGACTCCCCCAATTCCACTTCAACACACCTGCTCCAGAGAAAAAGTTGGATTTGTACACAAAAATGTACAAATTACTTGTGAGAGAGAACAAAAGAGGATTTATGCTACAAAATAAAACACCCAAATCCACTGCTATCAAGGCAACTCGGACTCACAATGGCTCTCTGGGCTAGCAGCAAGTGGTCCCGCAGGGTTTCTGAGTTTGTGAATCTTTATGAAAGCTGCCTGGCTCAGCTCTCTCCTGTGGAGCAGTGGGTGGGTTTGAACTACTGACCTTGTGGCTAACAGCCCAACGCTTCACTCCTGGCTACTGGGAGTAGTTAAGGATGGTTTATTCATCCTTAAATGCAGCCCCGTTTCACTTGGTGCAGCGCATCCATCTTCACTGTTGTGTGGACAAAGGTGGATGTAGAGTCACACATGCCTAGTCCCATTTAGACAATAAAACAAGATGCGTGTGTGTCTGTGTGCAGGCTGTTGTTGGAAGTGGATACTCCTCTGTAGAGAGGGGACCTGGTTTCTCAGGGAAGGGACGTGACATGGGGGTGGTTCTCTTCCATTTTGCTATGCACAGTAATGTACTGCTTGAGACCACATCCAAGAATCACTTTGATAAAAACCAAAACGCAAACTAAGCCCACGAAGAAGCTGCGACTTTCTAGACTCAGATCATGGGACTGATCGTGGAGGGGTTGGCTTGCCTTCTCCTGAGTGGTCTGTCTCCACCTCCCCTCATCCCTTGGGAAATCTTCTTGGATCTAATGGTGAGTGGGAGGCGTCTTTCATTGGACCCTCTTCCTCATTTTAAACAACTTGAGTGCACAGGGGGAAAGGGGGGCTTTCTGGGCATCTACAAGGGTGGGGCCTAGTAGGACCTCTTGCCTATGTGAGTTGTGCATTTTCCTGCCATCTGGCTAAGACCATTAACCTTGAGCTCTTAGCCTTGAGAAATGGGTTCAAGCCCTGGCCCCCTTCCTTACAGCCTGCATATTATTGGGCATGTTAATTATCTTCCTTCTGCTTTGGTTTCTGTACCTGTATCAGGCTGATAATAATGGGACCTCTTCCACTGGGTTGATTCTGATACTTCAGTGAGACACTGCATGCGATACCTGCAAAGTGCTCCCGGCATGGTGGCTAATGTGGACCGAGTGCTTTGACTGCAGTTGGCTACTGGCAACTTCACCTCTTTGCGGCTTGCTGGGCTCCAGTCTGTGCTAGAGCACACAGAGCCCCGAGCGTCACCGTCAGTTCAAGTCCATTCAGGCAGTCCTCACTGTGTCCTGCGACTCATCCCGGACCCCAGGGGGTCTGTGAGCTTCCTTCTGGTGATCCTGCTTCTAGAAGCTCCTTTTGGTCTCGCGTCCGCAGTTGCGAGGACCCTGCTGTGACGACCAACTGCCTGGGTTGGCCGTTTTTATTCGTGAGATGTATCTTTCGTGATGCAACCTGTGCTTGGGAGATACTGTGCACAACCTGGCCTCCGGCTGGAAGGGAGGGCCTGGTCTCTGAGAAAGGACCAGGGCCTCTGCCCGCGTGCGGTTTCAGCCCCGAGACATCACATGTGCATTTTCAGGCATCAGGGAGCAGGTCTGTTACACAGGGTCATGTTACTCCACAAAGCCACGCTCAACCAAGGATGTCTCCACTCTGAGCAGCTTGGCCACAGTGGGAGGGGCATTCCCTCTCTGTGTGCTCCTATTGAAAGCTACTGGAGGTTTGGGGCAGGGGCGGTCTCAATGGTTTCAGGGCTGCCGACAGTAGATACAGTGAAACTGGAACACCAGGTCGCTGCCAATGGTTGGTTCTGACCCATGCATTACAGGGTCAAACTGTTCTTCTGGGTTTTCTCAGATCTCCGAGGTGGATCCCTTTCAGTTAGGACTTGAGTAAGATCTTTTGTGTCAACTGGGAAACTAGACCCAGCAAATCCTCTGCCATTCATTACTCACTGTCACTGAGAGAATCCCCCACATTCCCAATTCAATCTCAGATACAACTATTCCCCGTTCTCAGCAATATAACACAACAAAATACAGGTTTCCTGCTTAAAAGCAAAACAACGCACTGCCGAACCATCTTTCCATGCTGAGTAAGTAAGGTCGGTGCTCCTGCATTTAAAGCTAGTCTTTCAAAATGGGTACACAAGCAAATGTGGTGAAGAAAGTTGATGGTGTCCAGCTATCAAAAAATATCTTAAAGGCTTGCAGGTAAACAAGCAGCCATCTAGCAGGGAAGCAACAAAGCCCACATGGAAGAAGCACATCAGCCTGTGTGATCACAAGGTGATGATGGGATCACGTATCAGGCATCAGAAGACCAAGAACAAACAATCATATCGATGCAAACTAGGGGAGCCAGAGTGGAGACCCAAAGCCATCAGTAGACAATTGGACATCCCCTCACAGAAGGGTCACAAGGAAGGGATGAGCCAGCCAGGGTGCAGTATAGCACTGATAAAACACACAACATTCCTCTAGTTTTTTAATGCTTCCTCTCCCCGCCACTATCATGACCCCAGTTCTACCTTACAAATCCGGCTAGACCAAAGCCTGTACACTGGTACATATAAGAACTTTCCACACACAGAATCCAGGACAGATAAAATCCATCAGGAACAGTAATGGGAGTAGTGATTCCATGAGGGTAGGGGGAAGGTGGTGGGGGGAGAAAAGGGGAACCGATCTCAATGATTGATGTATAACCCCTCACCCCCCTGCCCCCGCCCCCACCCCAAGGTGACGAATAACAGAAACGTGGGTGAAGGGAGACAGCAGATGGTGTAAGACATGAAAATAATAATAATTTGTAATTTAATCAAGAGTTCATGAGGGGGGATGTGGGGGAAGGGAGAGAAAAAAAATGAAGAGCTGATACCAAGGGCTCAAGTAGAAAGAACATGTTTTGAAAAGGGTGATGTCAACCTCTGTACAACTGTGCTTGTCACAATGGATGTACAGATTGTTGTGGGAGCGGCAAGAGCCCCCAGTAAAATGAGTTATTACAAAAATAATAATGTCTGCATCCCAATCATGGTAACGAACCACTTCTGTAGCCCCACCTAAAGCAATGATGAACTGATCGCTCACCAAAATGTAAATTAAAAAAAAATAAAGCTAGTCTTTCTCCCTTCAGAGCAGGCACGGGGAACCTTTACTTTGCCAAGGACTAGGTGGAAATTCATAACATCATTCTCCGGCTGTACAAAATTATCAGCTTCAAAAATCAGCCTGGTGCATTTGGCCAAACGTTGCATGAACTCACTCACCCCTGATGTGATAGCTGGAGCTGGCTCTTTATGGTGAGGCTATGAAGTTAGCTGGTCGTAGTGGTGCTTGGAGCTGCGTACACCCCCCGGGCCGGATGTTCCCCACCCCTGCATTAGAGGCCCCTGAATTAGTCCTTAGCCTCTGGGGCCACCCCCTACCAGGTGTGCCCCTGTGCTCCTCACCCATGTTTCCTGGTTTGCCCTGAAGTGGACACTCTCCCGCAGGTTCGAGCCTGAGCTCCACATAAAAGCCTCTGCTGGCAAAGTCACTGTTGCCATGCGTGCATGAAGATAACTTTGCCACGATGGACACACCTGCTGTGGTGAGATTAGCACGCATCGACTGTCCTCTGAAAATCTCAAACGATTCTCCGGCGAGGGGAAAGGCGTTTTCCTTCCAGGCATTTCATTAACATGAAACCGGGGTGGGGAAAATTGGTTATTGGAAAAAGATTCAATGTAGAGCTTCATCTCATACTCTACTCCACAATAGCTACTAAGTGAGCTGTGGGTGATAAATGGGGGGGGAAAACGGTGAGAAAATTTTGCCGCGTATTAAACAGATCATGGGCCAATGAACAACCTACTGTTATGATGGTGACCATGAGCCTTCCTAAGTATAATAGAAGTGGAGGAAGTCATAAAAGAAAACATGAATGCATTTGACTGCATAAAAACAATAAAAACCCTATAAATCATAATGCACATCACAGAGATTATGACTGTGACTGTGGGCAAACCAAAGGGGGCAACGTTGAGGTGCCTCCTTAAGGAGCGGGTGATAAAGGAACTCATCGACCTTGTCAGAAATTAAGTAGCATAAAACCCTCACACAGCCCCCTGGGAGATGACAGCAAGCGGATACTACATTTCCCAGCGTCCCTTGCTCCTGGCATGCCTCCTGAAACACAAGACTGGGGCTGGGTTTCTAACCCAAAAGTGGCACATGCTTTTTTCTTTTAAAATATTTTTAGATGTGTACATGAAGACCATTTATTTCAAAGAAAGGGCTGAAACAACAGGCTGCCTCGTCTATTCCTTCAGGTATTGTCATTTCATTGAGGACCTCTAGCTTGTAGACCAAATCTTCCCCCAATTGAAAATGTTACCTAGGAATATTGCTTATGACCTTTGTAATCCCTAACTAGGAGAGTAGATCCTAGTGAGTAATATTTCAGAATTTCAAATGATAAAATAAAACAGAGACCAAGTAACATTACCAAATAGAAATCAGACTTTAAAAGTAACCGGGGCTTCTGAAACCCATTTATCACTTATAATTTACATTTTTGTGAATTATTCTCATCTCTATTTTCCTATTTCTGCCAGTTTAAATAATATATTAAATATACTCCTGATTAAGGTGTGTAAAAATATTCACCTCACAACAATCACATTCCCTGATAGATGAAACAAAAAAGAATTAAACTAAATTTATAATAGACAGACCTGGAATTATATGTTTTTGAAAAAAAATTACTTTATTGGGGGCTTGTACAACTCTTATCACAATCCATCCATCCACTGTGTCATGCACATTTGTACATTTGTTGCCATCATCATTCTCAAAACATTTTCCTTCTATTTGAGCCCTCATTTTTTCCTCCCTCCTTGCCCTTCCTTGATAATTTACAAATTATTATTATTTTGTCATGTTTCACGCTGTCCAATGTCTCCCTTCACCCACTTTTCTGTTGTCCATCCTCAGGGAGGGGCTTATATGTAGATCCTTGTGATCAGTTCCCGCTTTCTACCCCACCTTCCTGGTATCCCTACCCTCACTGCTGGTCCTGAGGGTTTTTTCCATCCTGGATTCCCTGTGTTTCTAGTTCCTATTTGTACCAGTGTACATGCTCTGGTCTAGCCGGATTTGTAAGGTATTGGGATCATGATAGAGGTGGGGGGCAGGGGAGAAGCATTAAAGAATTAGAGGAAAGTTGTATGTTTCATCGTTGCTACACTGCGCCCTGACTGGCTCGTCTCCTCCCTGCGACCCTTCTGTAAGGGGATGTCCAGTTGCCTACAGATGGGTTTTGGGGTCTCCACTCCGCACTTCCCTTCAGAGGCATATTCTTAAGCCACCAACAGCCGCTGTCCACAAGGCTTTGAAATGGTCATTTAGGCCAGTCACATTCTTGCTAAGCTGAGCTGAGAAACAAGTAAATGATGGTCTAGCTTTGGCGAGGTCAATGGAGGCTCTCAGTTACAGATGGAACCAGACCAGGCCCAGGCCACAAGCAGATGGGGTGCATGGTTGGTAGCCCCAGTGGGTTGTGAAGGCAATCAAGCACAGAGGAGCAGAGACCCGGAGGGAGCCAGGGAACCAGGGAGCTTGGCTTTGGCTCCACCTTGGTTCGTGAGGGCTCACTGGTCTTGGAGGGACCCCAAGTTTTGTCACTGTATTTGAGATCCCTGTCCTCATCGCCATGCATCTTGAGCTAGCTCAATTGGGTTTCAATTTCTGGAAACCAAAAGATCCAGACTGGAAGTGATCATTTCTGATTACTCACTGTGACTTCAGGGTCATCGTAAGGAATCCTGGTGGCTGTGGAATAAGCATTGGACTGCTCAAAGCCAAGGTCTGCAGTTCGAACCCATCAGCTGCAGCAGGGAAGACAGGCACAGCTGTTGGCTCCTGTGAAGATTTACCGTCGCGGACCCCCCTATACAGCGTTGCTATGAGACGGCCGCAACTTAATGGCAGTCGGGTTTTGGTTTGGGTTGGAGTTCATTTTGGAGAGGCAGCAATGGGTACACTGATGATGTAGGAAGTTGAAACCTGAGGCATCCTGGTAGTACACCTGCTAAGCTTTTGGCTGCTAACTCAAGGGTTCAAGGTTCAAATCTACTTGGAGTCTCTTGGAAGCAAAGATCAAAGATTTTTTCCTTAAGATATTCGTGCCTAGGAAGCCCTTGGGGGAAGTTCTGGTTTGTTACGTAGGGTCTCTGTGAGCCCAGAGTGGACTTGACGCCACCCAACCACACCAAGTAGAAACCAACGAAACCGTTTGGAGCGAAAAGGATGGTACACAGAAGGGGGGCTGGTTCCCCCAGTTAGGAGGGGAGACAGAAGTTTGCATTGGTGAATGAGCAGTCTAGGGAAGAGAGAGTGGACCGAGGCCTGTGATTGCTGCGGGGTCGTTTGCTCTTGGGGCTAAGGGCACCTGATGAGGCCTCATCGTGACCTTGAGAACACCAAGAACGTCTCCAAACTCGCTGCTTCCCCTTATGCTCAGAGATGCCCATTTGCAGGCTTTCAATGACTAACTTACACCATTCCCCCCATGCGTTTTAATATCTGGGAGGGTTGCCCCTGATTCGAAACGGTTGTAGAGTTTCTGTTTATCAAAGAGCACTTGCCCAGGGAAATCAGCGAACTGCCTTGGGTTCATGGCGAGCTTGGCTGGCATGTCGGGCACTTAGCTGAAGCAGAGCCTGGCCGGCGGCTCACTCGGTAAGGTAAGTGTGGTCTGTCAGGCCTCCTGGAGAAGGTCCTCCATCTTTCCCTGGTGACATTCTGACAAGATCCTCGAGTCCTCTATACACGACACCTCTTGGCAGTTAATGTAGGCCATGGCCCACTGGCTTGCATCAAATCATTCCTGTGTTTGGTCGCCAATCAAAACGCCCCACGGATTCGGTGAAGACATTGGTCATATTGGTTGTGGGCTGTCACCGATAACTGTGCGTCTGCATGTTCTGCAACTTCGATGACACCTGAATTGCCATTGTAGGGACCTTGGGAAGCTATTTGGTCTTCTCATCTCTGCAACATGCCCATCTCTGGCTTTTAGAGCGTCTTCATTTAATTACCTTTCCGACCCAGTGTTCTTCTGCATGATACAACTCAAGAGTATTTTCCTCCTTTGTGAATGACCTTAAGATTGAATTATATTTATTGGTTCCCTCTATATGAAAACCAATAGTACAGTTGGAGCTCTTATAATATGGTTCTTTAATAGAAACTACTGCACATACCATTGACTGATGGGGAAATAATTCAGTGTATAATGCAGCCGTCTCATTGGTTCCAACAGGATTCCTTTCAGAGTAAGTTAGCATTTTGCACAATCAAATGGCAGCAACTAAATAGGAATAAGATCTTTCTCCCGCAGAGGCTCTGGGTGGATTCAAACTCTTACCTTTGTCACCAGCAGTCAAGTGCTTAACCGCTGCACCACCAGAGATCCTTGTGTGCCTTTTGTTGTTACGTGACTTTGAGCCAGTTCCGACTGCGCAGTCCTGTGTGCGGCAGAGTGAAACACCACCCAGTCCCGTGCCATCCTCACAACTGTCTTTATGTTTGAGCCCATTGTTGCAGCCACTGTGTCGGTCCATCTTATCTTCCTCACTGTCGCCGCCGCCCTTCTCCTTTGGCGAGCACGATGTCCTTTCCCAGGGACTGGCCTCGCCTGACACATGTCTAAAAATACGTGAGATGAAGTCTCACCATCCTTGCATCTGAGGAGTATTCTGGCTGTACTGAGCTCTCGTGGCAACATCTGTACAAATGTGTTTGACACGCTGGATGGAGGAGCTGTCCGAGCCCCCAATAAAATGAATTAAAAAAAAAAAAAGGAAAAGTAAAGGACATGATGATTCAACTCAAGAAGGTAGAAAAAGAAAAAGAAATCTCTAGGAAGAGAGGGGATGGTATTCGAGTTTAAATTCTGAGCACCATGTTTGCAGAAGACTGTGGAGGACAGCTGAAACCTCACGTCCATTTGCAGGGACCCCACATGGACTCAGCCTGCAGCGGATCCCCTCTGACCACTCACCAGACGTGTGACTCGTGCTGTGAGCAGACAGAGCATTGAAAAGTGGAACAATACAGAAGCGGTCAGGGTAAAACCTAACACGTTATCATTTGTTCTCCCTTTTGATTCGTTTTAAATTTGTTCTAGTTTTTCAAGGTTTCCACTTTTATTGAAAACCACGAATCATTTTTTATTTGTAATATTATACCTAACAGTACCGAATTTCCGAGATCTGACCAGATATCTGTTTTCTTTTAAAAAAAAAAGTGCATTTTGTGCTGCTCGTCCCCATGGTAGCGCCATTTTTCTTCACTTCATCATCATCCAACAGCTTCCACCTTCCTCACCATCTCTGCTAGCACGGCGGTCTCATCTTAGGAAAAAACACAAACAACCCTCCAAGTTTTATATCATGTATTCCTATGTGCTGGGGGTTTAACATGGGTCTTGTTTGTGCTTTTTAAAGGTTGCCTACCTTTCAAGAAATCTTCCTCAATCTCATTTCTCACGCAAACCCGTTATAGGTCAGCGTGCAATTTCACAAATATCTCATTGTAGCTACAACTAGGTTTTACATTTCCTATTTATAATTTCCTTCCTTGCTCCCTCCCTCTCCCAGGAATACAACCCTGCCCTCGACCAGCCTCTTCTCAGAGGCAGGACATAAAATCCTGTCAGGCCTGGCAGTGAACACAGTTTTATGTCTGCCCACTTTTCTGTGAACTAAGAAACAAGTAGGTGATTTAGTAGTCTCGGGGACACAATGTCAGGGGAGGCTGGGGCCAGAGGTGCCCCTTTCTTGCTATGGAGAAATGTAGGGGCCCTGATTACTTCAAAATCTTCTGCAGTTGATATGGGTCATCTGGGACGAGGTTCTTCCCTAAGGATTGGGCACGTGATCCGGACCTGGCCAAGCGGAGAGCGCCCGCCCCTGGACTGGTTCAGAGACGGGCACATGAGCTGAGCCATACCGGACCTTCCTCTCTCCGGAGCCGTTTGCCAAAAATGTCAGGGAAGAGGATCACTCTTTCATGAGAAGATGGTGTCGGCAGCCTGTGTGACCTTGGGCCCTCCACGTGGAGAGCGGCACCTCACAGGGACACAGAGCATAGTCAGCGGAGCTGAGAGATGGCGGGAGACTCAGAGCAGGGCGAGAAGTGGGCCCCACCTTTGGAACCAGTCGCTCTGCTGGGCCTTCTAGGTCTCAGGAGACAATATTTTTCCTTTCATGTTAAATCCAGTGTGATTTGCAGCCATAAGGACCCCGGCCAATACCGACTGAGGCCAAGAGGATGACTGCTTCTTTGGATCGCCGTGATGTTTGTAAATCAAACGAACTACCTGAATGCGTTGTGCAGATGGTTATTTTAAATAAATAGGCGGTGAGCTTCTTAATGAAGTAAAAGTCTCCCTGGCAACCTTTTCCCTTGCACATCTAGAGCGTGTTCTAAAATCGAGAGCGTGTCTTAATGATTGCGGTAGCTGCTTCCCTCTGGACATCTCTTCCCTTCGAGCGGGTGGAGTGACCGAGGAAATGGCCCAGAGCACAGGCCTGAGGGTGCTGAGCTGCTCCCCGGGAGGAAGAGAAGTCTGCCCGCTACTGCAACCACCGGCAGTCTCCGGAACGTGGCTTCTGCTCTGCCCGAGAGGGTTGGTGTGAGTCAGAATCGACTCGAGAGTGCTGGCTTTTGGATGGCTGCTCTGCCTGTTCTGAAATGTGCTGGCTTCGCTCCTCCTGGTCCTTGTTTTCAATGGCTAGAAAAGGGCATCCTGGTTGGGAAGGTGACTACAACCAACATCAGGAAACAAACTCAATGCCCACTCACAATGACCCCATAGGACAGGGCAGAAGTGCCCCCGTGAGATTCTGAGACTGTAACTGTTTACGGCAGTAGAGTGACCTGTCTTTCTCCTGAGGAGCAGCTGCTGGTTTCAAACTGGGGACCTTACAGATCGCAGCCCAACATGCATCCAGTACATTTGGCAAAAATAAGGGAAGTCCTCTCTGAGATGAATGTTCACTACAGCAATGGGTGTAACCATATCAAAGATCATGCGGATAGCACAGGACCTGGGAACATTTCAACCAGTAAGGTCGCCATGTGGGCAATGAACTCAACGAACCTAGCAAGTCTTTCTTTGTGTGTGCCCTGGTGCTTAAGCATCAGCACCTCTTTACACCTATTCCCAGGCAACCTCACCTGAGCCTGTGCTTTGGACTCTCGTGTTTTCGGGAGCGTTGGTAAACTCACTCAGTTGGCATCACGTAGCATACTCTCTGCACCTCCATCCTCTAAAGCACTTAAGGTAGTAGTTGAACCTCCCGGGGAACACTGGATCCTGCCCTGGCTGCTGCAAGCCACAGCACACCCTTCAACAAACTAAAATGAGATGCCCCTGTTCATGGACCGGCACAACTTTGAGCCAGCGCATCTCGAATGGATGACCGAGGGCAGGTTGGTTCCAGCCTCCCACTTGCCCCCCACCCTCAAGGATTCATGTAATTGTGTTACAAAGACCCCTTTAATCTTCTTGGGCTATGTGCACATCCCCCTGAGGCGGAGCCTAGATTGAGACTTTTGTTGCACACATCAAATAGGATAAAGGCCAGAGATGCAAGGGAGTCCAGGAACCTCTTGGTGAGATTTTAAACACAAGAGGAAGTATCAAGGTCAGGAGCCAATATATGGTATTTACAAGCTTTAGAGTTTGATGTAAAGGAATTTAAAGTCCAGGTTGACCATTTACTAGGTAAGTCTCAGGCTTTCTGTTTTTCTTGTGTACGCTGAGAAGAAGCTAATATTTCATAGAATCTAAGGTCCTTTTGGGCAGTGGCAGTTCAGTGGTTGATTCCTGGCCAAAGCACCTCATGTTTAGCCATCCCTCATTTGTTGGTGGTGGCTTGTGTGTTCCTTGTGATGCTGAATGGATTTCAGCAGAGTTTCCAGGCTAAGAGGGACTAGGAAGGCAAGCCTGGCACTCTGCTTCCAAAAGGCAGCCAGTGAGAACCCTCTGGATCACTAGAGGAATTGATCTTAGGGACTGGGCAGCATTGATCTTAGGGACTGGGCAGCATTTCATTCGGTGGTGTAGGGGATCGCCATGCATTGGAGCGGACTCAATGGCAGCTAACAACAAGATTCCATGAGCTCTAAGACCCATCCTGCCTATGGAAGTTTTTCCAAATGTGCCAATGGCCAAAGGTAAATGGCATTAAGAAGGATTAAGAATGTAAGAAACACTGCTGGCACAGTGATTAAGTCACTCATTACCAACCCAAAGGTTGGCATTTCAACCCACCAGCCAAGCCATGCCAGGAGGATGTGGACGCAAGACCTACAGCCTGAGACCCTTGACAGGAGCAGTTCTACTCTGCCCTTTGGGTCACTACACGTCTGAGTAGATGCAGTGGGAGTGAGGTTTGGGTTAAGCATGTGAAAATGTATCTTAGAATCTAAGACCTTGACACACACACCACCACCACCACCACCACCACCACCACCACCACCACCACCACCACCACCACCACCCCACCCCTTGTTCTCTGGTGATCAGAAGTGTGCTGGAGCCTGAAAGTTTCTTAAAAAAAAAAAAAAGAATCTAAGACCTATGGCAATACCCAGCTGATAGGTAAATGCTTCTTCCTGGTGGAAGTTACACAAGCGATGCCAAGCTCTGAGCAAGGCTGGTAAGATTTTAATACGCTGTGGCAGCTGTGACTGCTGAGTTGTCATCACCACTGTCATCGTTGCTATTTGGCGGTGAAAACAATAACCAATATGACCACAATAACCAAAGGATATTCTTGATTCAGGTCAGCAGAAACTAGAAAAATGACTAAGAATTTGCTTTTCCTCTATCACAGGAGAAGATATTAGAAGCCGACGTGTACAAAGTCTAAAAGTAAAACCCAAAGGAAGATTCAAGTTCAGGAAACACTCAAAACGGACTGTGGTAGTTACATAATCTGTTGTCACTTTGAGACTTGCGAGTGAAGGGGTGGTGTTTAGCCTGTCAATCAGGTCACAGCTCGATGAGCTCATTTGGAGGTGCTAACGAGATAAGTAGCTTGTTGGAGGCGGGACACAAGAGCACTTTGTGGGAGACGTTGCAGTTGACAAGACACATGGAGCTATGCTAGTGCCCTGAGCTGAAGAAGCCATGTGGAGACCCTGCCAGCACTGAGATGCTTACAGTGCCACTGGATCCACACGACTTCCCACCCACCAGCTTGTGATCTACCTGCATTTGGCGTCATTGCATGTGGTTCATGAGTCTGAAGAAGACTTTATAGATTGGTATCAGACATATGGGTTAACATTGGACTTATGGACTTGATCTGGACTGGGCTGGGTTGTTTTCTCAATATTCTATTGCTCTTGTATCTAAAGCTCTTTCTGATCCACATGAGTGTCTATACATTTTGTTTCTCTAGCCTAGTCAGACTAACACACTGGCAAAGAGTCCCATTTACTGACCGATGAAGACTTAGGAATGATTTCCCCAAATGCATAAGAGACGACATTTTTCTAAAAGGCTATGGTTCAAAGGATGGGTTGGAGTCTTCTGGTTTTGCGTAGGAGAAAAAGGACTTCCACAGTGTTTTGCTAGTTTTTCTTTGCTTGTCACTAACCTCGATGACCGTCCCTATGATTTATGAATAGATCACCGAGTGACTCACTGGTCAAAACCATCCTGCGCAGCAGCCTGTCACCCTCGTCTTCATTTAGGCCTGGGGGCAGAGGGCTGTAGAGGGATGAAGAGTCACCCAGCGGTGTCAGCCAAACTCTCTGGTTTGCCTCCTAAAGAACTGACCCTTGGCCTGATCTGGGCATGGGCCCTCCCTATTCCAATGGACAGCCAGCAGACGCCCTTCATTGCCATTGGCGATGGCACCGTTGGCAGAACATGGATGTAGAAAAACTAATGCCAGCCTTCCGAGGAGCAAAAAGAGTGGCTTAGGATATGCTGCTGCCTCCAATACGGCCCCCTCCTTTCCCCACAGCGTGAGCTCAACGGCAATCTTAGAGATGCGACAAATGGACGTTGGGTATGTGAATGTGTTCAAAACACAGCCCGTGTGCCAGATGGAAGCCTAGTGCCCTGGTGTACAGGGCGGGCAGACACACTGGCCCTCCTCTAAAACAAAGACTGACTGCAGGGAGACTCTTAATAGGCAGCTCCTCCCATTTCTGGTGTCAGCTTGGTCTTCACCATCGGCATGATATCAGTGGTGTCTGAAACCCAAATCCCAGCTGCCCCTGGGTAGCTTCTGATGGGTGGTGGCCCCACCTGTCTCATAGGGACCTTCGCTCTGCAGGGATTTCCAGGACCGTGATCCTTTGGAAGTCGGTCGCCTGGCCTTTCTTCTGTGTGCTGACCACGTGCAGAGAGAGGCCCCAAAAGGGACTAGTGGCAAGAGTGTCTCTCCCTCGTTTGGGCTGACTTCTTCTTAGAAGAGGACGTCAGGTGGGAGCTCAGACGGATGTACACATTAGGTACTCCGTGGCCACTGCTGAATCGACAACCTTCAGGGATTTTTGAAGATGAAACTCCAGGGGCACCTCGGGATCCCAATGTCACTGAAGACCAAATGAGCTGAACAGACAGTGTCAACCTGAACATGAAACATGTGGGCAGGTGTGCCGTAGCTCCAGACACAGCTCTTGTTTTCTCCCTGTAGGCTAAAGGACGCGTGCACTTTGTAGGCTCGCCTCCTTCGGCCCCAGGGTACTGAGGCAGGATGTGGGGGGCTTTTGGGGTGGAGCTGAGTCGCCATCTCCCACGGGCCATGCTGTTGTTGCTGTGCTCCCACCTCCCGAGTCCAGACTGAGTATGCGTTGACTGCAAATGTCACTTGAGTTCATTTCTCCCGAGGGGAAAACACACTCAGTCATGCAAGAGATCTCCTGAAACAAGCCTTCTGCAAGGGAGCCCGGGAAACTTGGACTATGTGTACAGGTTCCACCTTCCAGAAAACCAAACCAAACGCACAGCCATCGACTCATAGGGACCCTTAATATTCACCTGGCCTCCTGAGACACAGAGAGGGAGGGCATTGGGTCAAGGCCACCAGGGGCTTGTCTAGTAGTGGCGTGAGGGTCTCTGAGACCCCCCCCCCCACCTGGACCTAAGTCAGTAACATAAAGTAAAGCCTGGTACTGACTTTACCAACATCACTGCACCAGCTGTCTTAGTCTCCTCGGGGCCGCAGAAGCCGGGCTCTCGGCACCACGGGGAACTCTGCTTGTTTTGATAAGGAAACACAACAAAGGCTCTGTGCCCAAGGTTTCCGCTGGCATCGCGGGCCTCTGCAAACAGACACCCTCTGGGGGCAGGTCTGTGGCAGCCCTCATACCCCCGGACCCCTGTTCTCTTGGCCAGTGCACAACTTGTGCAGCAGGGAGGTGGTCTCCAAAGCTCCTTAATCTCAAGAAGGTGGCCGATGCATGCATCAACACAGGTCATTTCACCAAAATAATGGGGCATTTATGCCGTGTGTGTGTGTGTCTGTGTGTGTGTGTGACAGACAAGAACCCATTGCATGCCGAGTGGAGATTTGGGTATCTTAATAGAGTTGATGGATGCCTTCTAAGGACAGCCATATTTTGGCCTACAGAGTGCAATATTTTTTTTTCAAAGAGGCAAAGTGCACATTAATTTGGGGGAGAGTTGTGTTTCAAAAAGGTTTTTCATCTTTATTGTCCCCCTCGTGCTTCCCCTTCCCCCATGAACATAAGTCCTTGGGTCTCTTGAAGCTGGCTGACCAGTAATATTCGGGACCCATGAGACCCAATGTATCCTGTGTCTCCTCTCCACCTGTCGGGGGCCTACGGCACTGCCCTCTGTGAGTGGGCCACCTCCCTGCGGGTGGTCTGTTTTCCTGCCATTGCTTGTGGGGCTGAAGCAATTTCCTCCTCCGTTTGGATGTCTTTAACCCCTTCAAGAAGTGGCTAAGCTATAGGTATTGTCCGATGTAAACATGCACATGCTTATATCCCTCTTCTTCACCCGACCCCCCACTCCCAACACACACACACACACACACACACTTTTAGGGGGGTTGGGAACCCAAGCCAAGGAAGAAGTTTGCTAGCTTTTCTTGTTCCAGGAGCCCCACTGATGCCCGGATGTGGCCACAGGCCCCATTTCAGAATCAGAATCAGGGGTTTAGAGGCAGAACACAAAGTGCCCAGACCAAACCCCACCGTCCCTGCTGTCACCGAGGCCATTCTGACTGCTGGCCACTCGATGGAGGGTTTCTGAGACTGGCGATCTTCACAGGGGCACACAGAAGTCACCAAGATGCACATGATTTTCAAAAGAAGCCAACGGCACGGAAATTGTTATCCATATCTAAAGACCCTTTTGCGACGCAGAAGACTCAGTGGGCTCTCCGGCAAACGCATGCTGTAACAAGGTCTAAGGGTGCAGTGACTTCCGGCGGTCGTTTTGAAATCATGGCGAGCTTTTACACAGCTTTACGAGGCCAGCACAGCGCTATGAGAAATGACCACGTGATTACCCATCGGCAACCCAAACCCACTGCCTGAAAGTCCATTCTGACACATAGGGACCCCACAAGGGCCAAGTAGAACTGCTCCCTGGGACTTTCAAGGTTGCAAATCTTCACGGGAGCAGAAAACCTCATCTTTCTCTCTCAGAGCAGCTGGTGAGTTTGAAGCGTGGTCCAATGCTTAATACATGGCACCACTAGGGTTGCTAATTCTAGTGGTCTGCTCTCTGTGTTCATCACTGATCGGGATGTATTATTTCCGGAGAAGTTAGTGAAATAACGATGCATGCTCCCTCTTTCTGAGATCCTGGACTTTGGGTTAAGGACCCCCGAGACTCAAGCTTCTCACTGGGGTGCTGGGCATGGCCCAGGGCCCCATACCTCAGCCCAGGCCTCTCAATGACTCTGCTGGGCCCCAGATGCCCCACAGGGCTCTTGTTTCGCATACTGCAATAAGCTGAGATGGGCAACTTTGCATATTTTTTGTGGGAGAACGTCACAGGGGGTGCTCCTTGGGGCATCTGTTTTGCCCTCACTGCTGGGGAAGGGAGGTGGAGTCAGCTGAGGACCGTTAAAGCCTGCCTTCCTTAGCACAAGGGTGAGGGCTCCCAGGCTCCCATGGATAGAATTATCCCTCCAAACTGGCAGGCGAGTCTCTACTGTGTCTTCAAGTTGGGGGAGAAAGAAACCTTTTACCTCTCTCTTTGAAGAAGATAGAATATCTCCTGTGGCAGTTAGATAACCTCCTGCCAACTTGAGTGAAGGGGTGGAGTCTAGCCTGTCAATCAAGTCAAAGCCAATGAGGCCTCTGTGTGGGCATGGCCTTCTCCTGAGGATTCTGTGAACTCCTGTCTTCCTCCCTGGAGGCAGGACACACCCTCTCTGCTTCATATTCCTGTTGACAAGCCACATGGAGACACACTGATGGAGACAGAGCCCTGGAGCTGGAGGAGCCACATGGAGAACCATGCCAGCACTGAGATGCTACCACCGCCACTGGATCTACAAGACTTTCCACTCAGGGGCCTGTGATCTTCCTGCATTCAACCTCATCGCATGGCTGCATGAGTCTCAGGAGGAATTTGTGGACTAGCATCATACATATGGGCTAATATTGGACTTAAGGACTTGATCTGAATGGGGCTAGGATGTTTCCTATATACTTGCTCTTTGATATAAAGTTCTCTCTTACACCTATATGCATGTCAATGAATTTGCTCAATGAATTCAGACTAACATACCTCCTGTTTTTTTTAATTGAGTTTGCCTCTTCCTTACCTCACCTTTCTTCAGATGCTCACCTTGCCGGGCCCCCCTGCTCAGCATGAGCCCCTGGTGGCTCATGGCCCTCGGCTGACGGCAGGCTCTGAAAGCTGCCCATCTGTGCCAGCAAGGGGGGGTGCAAGCGTGTTCCACAGCCCTTGAAAATGTGGGTGAGACTCACAGAGCTCTTGTGGGGACACTCCGGAGAACAGAGAGCTTTCTCACCGGGATGTTAGAACTAGGATGCTAGAACTCAGGCCCGAGGGAGGTGAAAGACATTCTCGGACAGAGAAAGGGCCTTTCCTGTTGGGCGGTGGGGCCATCGTGCGCATTTGCAGTCACGGGGAACCTGCTTTTCACCAGGGAGAGGGTCTGTGAAGGAGGCGCTTAGACGATCCACTCACCAATTTTGCTTCTTGCTTCATTTATGCTTTCTCCCAGCGCCTTTGCTTCGGAAAATCTGGTAGGGCGGAAACAGAACCACCACAAAAAGAGAAAGTTTAACTTTTCCTGTTCATCTTAAAGCAGGCTTTACAAACCAGAGAAATGAGATGTGTGTTAATTCCTGGGACGGTGGATGCTTCGGTCTGATGCTGGCATGGGCTTTTCTGTCTCATGGCCCCTCGTTGTGACTGTTGGTTCAGATTGTTTTGTGATATTAGAAGGCCAGTACCAAGGTCGAGTCATCACAGTACCAAGATCAAGCAGTTACAGCCAGAGAGTGCACATATAACATCCTTTTTTTTTTTCCTGATTATAAAATGATATAGTAGGAGTTGGCAAATGATGGCCCTGAGGCCATAGCCAGCCAGCTGCCTATTTCTGCAAATAAAGATTTTTTTTGGGAACACAGCCGGCCTCATGCATTTATGCAGTCACTGTCTCTCGGGCTGATTTCTCACCACACGAACAATGCCGAGCAGCTGCAGCAGAGCCCGTATGGCCCCCAGAACCCCAAATATCCCCTCTCGGTAAAGTCGCCGATGCCTGCCATGTGCAATCATATCAAATGACATTCTGAAAACACGAAAATAAGGGATGAACTCTAATCCAGAAATAGGCATGGGCAGGTGGATAGCTAGCTAGCTAGTCAGGTGGATAGATAATCCCAGATCGCTGTGTCCGACCACCTTACAGTGCTAACATCACAGCAGCACCGGGACCTTGTGTCCTGGTTCCATTTCACCCAGCGTTTGTCACATAAGCCATTCCCTGCCTTTCTTCTCTGTTAGTCTTGATTGCTGCCTAACAGAGACCCACAATCAGCTGACTTTCTGCTGGAGAAGCCTCCTAAGACACAGTCCACACGAGGGACCTTCAACTGTTGGTGGGAAGCTCCCATTATCTTTCAATTCCCATTTCCCCCACATTTTTTTTTGAAGCCAGCCTCCCACATGAGAAAGACATGGGTCAGTTTCTGACACATAGTAGGCCTGGAAGAAATGTTGAGCTTCTTTCCCTTCCCCTCTTTTCTGCCATGGAAAGCCCATGATATCAAAATTACATAATATACGGTTATAATATCTGACGATGCTACCTTAGATCACGCAGGCTGTGCTGTGAGCGGCCCTGTCAGTGGGTGGGCAGGAAGTAGTCAAGCAAGTGCCGTGGACAAGGTGGAACTTGATCTTGGGTTTTAAGGATGCATAGGAACTTTTAGAAACATTTTTATTATGGGAAGTGTCAAATATACACAAAACAGCACTGTCGTATGGCCCGATATCTACCCACCATTGTTTTTCAGTAATTGCCAACACTTGGGAAACTTTCTTTCAGCTATATTTCCCCTTCATTCCTTCTCCCTTCCCATTATGGATTGAATTGTGTCCCCTCCCAAACTTCTAAATATGTGTTGCAAATCCTAAACCCGTGGGCATAATCCCACCTGAGAACGGGTTGTGTGACTGCTAACCACAAGGTCGGCAGTTCAAAACCAGCAGCTGTGCCTTGGGAGAAAGAGGAGGCTTTCTGCTCCCCTACAGAATAACAATCTCAGAAACCCACAGGGCAGTTCTACCTTCCCTTATAGCAGTGGTTCTCTACCCGGGGGTCGTGACCCCATTGGGGGGTGTCAAATGACCCTTTCACAGGGGTCACCCGATTCATAAAAGTAGCAAAATGACAGTGATGAAGTAGGAACAAAAATAATTTTATGGTTGGGGGGTCACTACAACATGAGGAACTGTGTTAAAGGGTTGCGGCTTGAGGAAGGTTGAAAAGCACTGCCCTACAGGGTCGCTATGAGTCGGCATCATGATTTTGTTTTCTTTTTGACTTTTGTTTTATTTTTGTCTTCATGAGGCAGTATTTGTGTAGGGTATGTCTCAAGTTAATCAGCTCTGAGATACTAAAAAGAACAAATTGGGGCAGAGAAGGAAGCAGAGATGCTATGCCAAGAGTGGTCCCCCAAGGGATAAGGGAATAAGGAACTTCCCCCAGAGTCAATAGGGAGAGAAAACCCTCCTGAGAGCCCGGACTCTGAGGTCAGACATGAGCCTCCAAAGTGTGAGACAATAAATTCCTCTTGGTTTGGTAAAGCCATCCCACCCACTCATGGCATTTCTTCAATCCCAGCCGTAGACAACTGAGATGCTCGCTCCCAACTGCTGGACCCAGCACATCGGAGACACCACTTCCCTCCTCCACCCATGTATAAGTAGGAAGTTGGATGTGTGTGTGTGCGCACATGGAAATGCCCTCAGCCAAGGCCAGCAGGCCACCATGGCTCTGTGATTCACAGAGGAGCGTGAATTATGTCACTGCTATCTGGGACTCTCCGACTCTCTCTGCTTGGCCTGGGGCTGCAGACAGGCAGTTCCCACGCAAAAGGACAGCACTCTCTCTCAGCAGCAGGGATCTGGGGACCCCGGTGTTGGGTCTGTTCTGAAGGGTGCTTAGCGCCATGTCGGATGTGCCCTTTCCTGGGCGCAGGCCTGCCACCCTCCAGGAGAGACTTTCCATGTCCTGCAGTGCCCAGCGAGTTCCGCTCAACAAACAGCCGTGAGGTGTTGTGTTAGTCTGGGTAGATTAGAGAAACAAATCCATGGACACACATATGTGTATAAGAAAGAGGTTTATATACAAGAGCAATTGAACATTGAGAAAACATCCCAGCCCATTCTAGTCCATAAGTCCGATATTAGCCCATATTTCTGATATAAAGTCCTCTTCAGACTCATGAAACACATGCAATGATGTTGAATGCAGAAGATCACAGGCCAGTGGGTAGAAAGTCTTTGGATCCAGTGTCATTGGAAACATCTCAGCACCAGCAGGGGGTCTTTCTGTGGTTTCTCTGGCTTCCGAGGTCTGGTTACGTCCATGTGGCATGTCTTCTGCAGTGTCTCCCAGGGAGTAGCAGAGAGAGAGTGTGTGTGTCTCCTGCCTCCAAGAAGGAATTCCCAGATTTCCCAGATTCTCAGAAGGCCATGCCCACACAGAAGTAGTCTCATTGGCTAGCTCCAAATTGACAACCTAGACTCTACCCTACACTCTTAATCCTTCAATTGATTAGATTAGGTGACTGCACAGGTGTGTTGGGCTCTGCTGGAGCCACTGGTCTTTGCCTGCTGGGCAGGCATAATCTGAGGTTTGGTCCAGGCTCTCCAAGGGATGAGGACTCTGCACTGCGTGAAGGGAGGGGTCCCAAGTGCTTGGCGACATCCCCATTATCTAGTATTGAATGGGATTCGATGGTCAGTCCTAGTTGGACAAATGGCTGCCTCTTCTACTGCCGGTTCTGCAGAGCCCTGCCAGCTTTTGACTTTTGGGAATAAGGAGGCACAGGGGACAAAAGTTGGGTGGTGGTGAAGGCAGAAGAGACGCCATCTCCCTGTCACACTTCCTGGGACAGAGCCTTCAGCCCTGGCAGTGCCTGGCTGTGGCCAGGGCTCTTGGTGGAAGGAACTGCCGAGGCTGGGCTGTCTGTGCTCAAGCGCCCCAGAGGGGCTGGCAGGAAGGGTCAGGGAAGCCGGGAGTGGCTGCAGACTCCTCTGCCACCCCCACAGAGCTAAAAAGGGCTCCCCTCTGCCCCCCTTCCTCCCAGAGGTGTGGTCTGAGGGCTTTCCTGTCTCCGTGAATCCATTTTCCCATCACTCTGCACATTGTCACTGCTCCAGGCCACCCCACCCACATGTGTTCCTGATTCCTGGTTGTCCAGGCAAACTGGAGGAGAAACCGAGCTCTGAGGGCGAAGGGGGGAAGAACACTTGCAAGGAGCAGCTGGAGGGTGAGCAGGAACACGAGGAGGCTTCTTGGGAGGTGAGGGAGAAAGGGACCACCGTGTCCTTCCTTGCCCACCACGCGTTCATGGCTCCCCAACCTCAGGCCCCTTGTTCCCAGTGCTCTGTTCCCTCCTCTGCCCCGCCCCTGACTGACCTGCACTTTGCTGGGAGAATGGGATGGTGGCGGGAGCACCTCTTGATGGAGAGAGCTCAGAGAGCCAACATTCCCCGGGCACGTGGCACGCTGGGCTCACTGCTCGCCCAGGTGGAGGAGGCCTGGTCCAGGCTGGCAGAGGCTGCACCTTAAGGGTGCAGGGCTGGAGGACAGTCCCGTGTGACAGCCAGACCCACCTCTGAGCATTTGCCACTGAGGGGCTCATTTTGAGGGGTGCAGTCCTACGTGGAGCAGGACTGGCTGGGAGTCCTGGACGCAGGAAACATCCCTTACCTCAGGGAAAGGCTTGAGCTGGGAAGGGCGAAGAAAGGCTCAGCCTGGCAGTTTGTGCGCAAGGGATGGGAAGCCCTCATTCCTGGACAACACCTGCTACGCACGGGCACTGTGCTGGGCCCCGGGGAGACTTTCTCACAATGCCCGTGTCTCTTACTCCCCTCCCCCAAATGCTGCTGCTCCGTCTCCTCAGCAGGCTCTCCTGCAGCCCATCTCTGATGCACTGGCGATCCTCAGGGTTTGTCCTGCCTCCTCTCCACTCACTGTCTCGACTGACACCTGCATCTCCAGCCCCTTTTATTTCCTAGCCCTTACAGATCCAATGGCCAACTGACAGGGCTGGGGGTTCAAGTTCTGCCAGAGGCACTGCGGAAGAAAGGCCTGACCATCTACTTCCAAAAAAACCCAAACACACCAAGTCACAGGAAACCCTGTAGAGCATAGCTGACTCTGACCCACGCAGGCAGCCACGGATCACAGCCTGCATGGCACACACAGGAAAGAAGAAGAAAAAGTAGTTTCATTTTTAGTTAGCCTGCAGAGGATTGAAGTTCATGGTCTCCAAAGCAGAAAGGATCACACGCTCTGTAAACACCGTGCCCTCAGTCTTCCGCATTGTATGGCCTGGCCACCCCACTCACCCCCGCGTCCATGCCGGGAACCTGCCCACCAGCCGTCACCCCTTTCTATTGGTCCCTTCCCTGGATCCTGGGGTCTCCTCTCTGCTGTATCTTCCCACCTAGCGTCATACCTAACCGTCTGCCTTCAACAGACCACTGCCACCTCTCTGCCAGGCGGACTCCAGTTACTCCTTGCTCGCTCTCACTACATTCCTGTTACCTGTCTTCTGGCACCTTCCCACAGGTGAGCTCGAGTGAGCCTCCCTGAGTGAGGAGTCCCTGCGGAAAAGGGTGTGTCCATCCAGACAACACTCCTGACAGCCAACTGAGAGGTAGGGGGCTTGAGTCTACCCACAGAAGGCTTGGAAGAAAGGCTTGGTTGATCTACTTCCCCAAACTCGGTGATGGATAAACCTCAGTTCTACCCTGAACCCCATGGGGTTCCCAGGGTCAGCCCAGACAGAAGTCAGCTAGATCTTCCTGAAACGTAAATCTTTTAAGCAGCTTCCAGGGATTGCTAGCACTTGAGCATCCCATTGGGTCACCTTCCTTTGTGAGATAGTTAAAGTTTATTGTGCCAACCTGGCCGATAAATACATGTGGTGTTAATAGAAGGGCGGAGAGATAAATGGCTCAGTGAACCTCGCCTTTCAAGTTCTTGGGTCTCTTGCTTTGTGATGGTCAGACCAGAGTGCAGCTTCCTTAGACAGTTCCCTGCTTCAGCTGGCAAGGTTCGCTTCCTGCAAGACATCCCTGTGGAGATGCCACATGGACCTACCCCGATGCAGCCCTAGGTGCTGAAGCAGCCATGTGGAGAGACCCCTGCCAGTGCTGAGATGCTTACACGTTCACTGACTCGGCTTTCCTCCTGCAGTCAGCATTATAGTGTGTGTTTTGTGAGATGGAGGACTTTGTGGATTGGTGTCGGACATATGGGCTAATGTTGGACTTGTGGGCTTGGGCAGCACTGGGTTGGGATGTTTTCTTGATAAGGACTTACCCTTTGTATAGAAATCTCTCTTATACATATGAGTTTCTGTGAATTTGTTTCTCTAATGTACCCAGACTAACACGCTTTGGAATGGGTACAAACATGGCTCTCTTCCAGTCAGACGAGCACGGAGCTGTCTTCCAGATTTCCTGGCCTAGGTGAGTGCTTTCAGAGCTTCTTCAGCTCATGAGATGGGCGGACACAGTGGCTGCATTCATGGACATTGGCATAGCAACCATTCATTGTGAGGTCAGCGCAGGACCAGGCAGGGGTTCCTTCTGCTGTGCACGGGGTTGCTATGGGTCAGCTGACTCGATGGGACCTAACAACACCACCACAAGGGCTTGCAGTGACCTCAGGGCCAAGTCCACATCTGTGCCCCTGTTCATGCTCTGGCTCCTGTGTCTCCTGCCAACATCTGAGCTTTGTCTCTCACCCCCTTCTCCCCACTTTTCCAGCTGATCCAAGCAGGTGATCCGGCAAGTGTCACCTTGTCCCTCCCCTCGGAGCTGTTGCCTATGCGAGGGACCATTCTCTTTACCTGGCTAATTTTTATCTGACCCCTCAGACTCAGCTTTCTCTGCGTCCCTCGCCTTGCCCTGTGAGTCCAGAGTGGGGAGCATGGCTGTGCGCCCCCCAGTGCTCCGCGCCATTGGGGGATCGGCTAATCATTACATTCCCTTCAGTGACGTAAGCCCCACGTGGACACCGACCATGGCTGGTTCACTCATGCTTGGATCCCCAGAGGCAGGGACAGGAAGCAGGGCAGAGAGAGCACTCAGTCCATGCGTGCTTGAACAAAGAAGACAAGCCAGCGAGTAGGCTTGGCTGAAGGCCATTCGGCCACGTGGGGAGCCACAAGACCTGGATCCCACCTATTGGCAGCTGGGTTTCAGAGCCCTCGGTTCTCAGATTCACTGAGATGCCTCCCTCAGGGCTGGGCTGATGTGGGGAATCCGCCCCTGTGGATGTGGACTGACCACAAGGATCCAGTGGGGGTGTCATCAGGCCATATGCCAGTATCATCCTCCCAGCAAACCAACAGGCTGCACACCCACCATCAGGGGCCTTCCCGGCGGCTGCCCAGTGTCTCATCTGCAGGAGGAATGAAGGATGGACGATGACACAGGGATCTTCAGGCATCTCCAGAAGCCAGCTCCAAGAAGCATCTCGTCCTCCTTAGGTGTGTGGCAGACCTTAGTCCCTGAGGGTGCAGCGGGGGAGGCTCAGGGGCAATTAGAACCAGGGACCCTTTGGGCGGGGCAATGGGCAGAGGCGTGGCTGCTTTTAATCTGCAGGCCAAGAGGAGGTGCCACTGCTCAAAAGCACTCGGCTACCCAGAGCCTCTGCATTCATCAGATGTTGGCTGGGAGGGCTTCCTCGGGTGGGCAGGGGACAGTATGTCCTTGGTGGGGAAGGGGCTCCTATGGTGTGACATCTTTCCTACTTATCTTGTCTAGGACCACCCTAACTTAATAGTCTGATTTTTCCATCGAGTGAGTATCTAACACTCTCCCCCATCAGAGAGGGTGAGAAAGACAGCCTGCCTCTCCCTCACTTCTTTCCTCCGTGAGCCTGCCCCTGACATGGTCCCTTGGCTGCCTCCATCCTATGGCAACGAAAACGGACCATTCATTTCCTTTATCCACTCTAATCCAGTCCATTCTAACCTACAATGTCCCTGTCGCGTGTCAGAGCACCTCCGTGCTCCACAGGATTGTCAGCGACGGTTTTCTTTTTTTTTTTTTGGGGGGGGGGAATAGATTGTCAGGCCTTTCTTGCAAGGTACCTTGGAGTGGACTCAAACCTGTAGCCTTGCAGTTAGCTGCTGGATGCTTTAATGTTTGCACCACCCAGTGGAAGGATTTCTTTCATAGCTCCCTTCTTCTCTCCGTCGAGATGGTACCCTTTCCTCCTTCCACTCGGGAGTTCCTTCCCCGACTCTCCAGAGACCTGCTGCCCTACACGCGCCCAGTGCTGGAGACACCACATGGGTGTATTCTGATGCAACTCGCCCATGCTGGAGACACATGGGTGTAATGGGTGTATTCTGCTTTCTTGGCTGCTAAGATTTTTCAAAAGTTAATTGCAAATAGTCATTCTCAAACAAACAAACAAACAGAAGGACACAACATACACATGCACATACACACACATAGACTCTCTCCCCCCTCCCCCCAGTATATGTGACCAGCATGGTTTTATAGTTTATGGGGATCCCAGTTGTGGAGATTCTAATCTAATCTATTGCTCTCAGAGTTTAACATTCTGCTCTGGGAGGCAAGGTGTCAACACAAAATACAAAACACAACAAAAACCAAATGGGAACACAAGGAAGTTTCAAGCGGGAGCTAATAGGAAGCGGGAGCATCATTTCCAGAGGGTGCCATGAGATGGCTCCCCACCCTCCACCCAGCTTGCCTCTGCGCTGGAGTTTGCTGCTCTAGGCACTGTCTGAGGATCCTACTGTTTGAAGGGCCACTGCTTTTCTTGGCTTCCACAGTGTCAGTGCCTTTAGTTTCAGTGGCACAGTGGTTGCACACTGGGCTGCCACCTGCATGGCGGGCAGTTCAAAACCACCACCAGCAGCTCCGTGGGAGAAAGACTGGGCCTTTGAATGCTGCAAGCAGTGACAGTCTCAAAAACCCACATGGGGTTGCTGGGAGTCAGCATTGAAGCCATGGCAGTGAGATAGGAATAAGCACCAATGGAAGGGCATCTCCTTTTCTTATTCAACGGGACTCCCTGACTGCAGGGATTCTGCTTCTCTGAAAGTCAGCTCTGCCATGATAGAGCCATCGGGAGCCTGGGCTCTGCTATTGGCCAGAGGAGGGTTTCCCGGGCCTCTCTTCAGATTATTATATACTATAAGGATGCGTCATGCCTGGGGAATGTGGCGATTGTGAATGGACCTTGTCCTCTACGGAGAAACCCAGCTAAAGAATTGGCCCGCAAGCTCTCCTTTAGCAAAGGGCAAGCAAGCATCCCCGTGAATGTGCCAACACCTTGTTTCTGTCGCTGCAGACAGGGAGCACGACTCAGAGCTTCCAGAGGCTCCCTGTGAGGGCTGCAATGGATGCCGGGAGAGAGCAGAAGAAAAGAAAAATCCCTCTAGTCAGTAGCATGGGGAGCATGGCCAGTGGTTCCTCTCCTGCCCCTGTCAATCAGTACTCTGCAAGGGGGCGAAGGGCAGGAGAAGGGACCCAGGACAAGCCACCGCCTCAATGTTTGGACTAAGAATCCAGCTGCTAGAGGTTCGTGCCCAGGGGGTGGTGCATTAGCTTTAAGCCCCCTTCTCATGGCACGTTGCCCACATGATGCCACAAGACCAGAGCCAACCACAGCGGCAGAGCGACTAGACATGAGAAGAAGGGAATAAGATGGTTGCAGAAGGACGACAAAAAGGGGAGTTTTAAAAGTAAATTCAAATGCACTGCCATCACGTCAATTCTGACTCATAGTCACCCTACAGGGCAGAGTAGAGCTGCTTCCTTGGGCTGCCCAGGAGCAGAAAGCCTCGTCTTTCTTCCGTGGAACAGCTGGGGCTCTGAGTCCACCTGCTCTGGTCCCAGCCCGCCCACAGATGGTCCTCCTGACCACTAGAGGGCAACGGACTAGTGTGAGAGTGATGAGGGTTACATTTCCTAAGAGAATGGTGGCACAGTACTCCCTCAGTGAGCGGCTGGGGGCAGGAGCTTCATTTCCCTGCCTACTACAGGCGCGCTGGTGTGCTGAGCTATTTGCACCTGTGAGCAAGTAGCATCCAATGACTGGGCCATCTCCATCCATGCAAAGCAAAGTACCAGTGCTGAGGAGAGGGGCAGGTCCTGGGCTATCCCCGCCCTAGCATTTAGTTTAACTTTAACCATCAGCCTCACAGTAACGTCAAACAGATGCAGAGATTTTTAATGTGGGTTGATCTCCTGGCTATTCATTTGATTGAAAAAGACTGAACAGAAAATCTCAGCAAGGGAAGCATTGTGTGAGTCCCATGAACACCCTTGCACTGTGGGGGGGTGGGGAGAGAGAGAGAGAGAGAGAGAGAGAGAGAGAGAGAGAGAGAGAGAGAGAGAGAGAGAGAGAGAGAGAGAATTATTTGCCAATGGGTTGTGCCAGAGTTAAGCGAGGTCTATGAGAGAAGGCTTGGGAAGACCACGGCATCCCCACACCTGCCCACCCCCATCTCGTCTCCCATTGAAAATAGACCTGAATTCAAGGAGACAGGCCAGGATCAGGAACGATGCCAATTCTAGAATAAGAGAGATGGAGTTTTGTGTTCTGCCTAAGCCAGTGGTATTAAAACCTTAGGGTGCAAAAAGCAAGCACCTGGTCATTTGTGTAGTTTAATCCAGAAGTTCTAGATCTGACTATCTCTGGACTCTGTCTGGGTCTGCAGTTCTCAACCCTGGCTGGGTGTTACAATCAGCTCTCAAACAAAAAGATGCTGAGGCTCCACATCGGCCCAATGCCAACAGACTATCTGCAGGGGTGGGGGTAGGGGGTTTTTGCACTTAAAAAAGCTGCATGGATAATCTTAGTAAGAAGAAGGGGTTGTGAATGACTGGTTTAAATGAAGACATCTCAGGTCTAGAGACAGCTGTGGGTTCTCTGGAAAACTTTAGACAGTCTAACTCAAGTGAGACTAACTGACGATGCTAGAAATACATGGCTCCCTGTTAGGGATGAGTGTTGTCCTGGATTCCCTTGCTGAGACGTGTGCGGATAAACTCATGTCCACGTTTCTAGGGAGGGGGTCCCCAGCCTTCACTAGATCCACTTTTTTCCCACCCAACTCCCTGGTTGGTTGGCTTGGTCGATGGACTCGTTGTTTCCTCCCAGGTCCTGCACCTTATTCTTCTTCCCCACAGAGACAGCCCTTCCTGTGTGCTAAAGCACAAAGGATGGACTCCTTAAAAATGGATGGCTTCAGGTGCATTTACTTATAGTTTCCACAAATCCCACATTCTTCCTCAGCACCATGCTGAGGACCACCATGTGCTTGTTGGTGTGTGTCCATCAAAGCTATTGCTCCTAATTGTCAGCTGCTACTTCCCAGTATTTTTCTATCTGCCCCACCTTCCCAGTGACAAACAGCCAGAACATCTCCAGGTCTCCTAGGCCCCAAGAGTGCTGCCACCAACATCCTCAAACGCATTCCCTATGGACCTGTGTGAGGATCTCAGGACTGGGATTGCTGGGAACGGGGTGTCTAGAGGACTTTTGACTAAGAACGTCTAGCTTCTCTCTAGTGAGGAGGCTTTGGTTACGGCCCATGCCCTTCCCTGGATTCCTATAGTGGTCTATGTTCTCCAACTCAAAGCCACTGGTTAATAGAGCAGGGCCCTCCATGCTGCTTGCTTGCCTCGCTCTCTCTCTCTCTCTCTTTTCCTATTTGCTTTCCTGTTTCCAGTGGTAGCTCTATTGAGTCCTCATCACCATCTTCAAGTCGGCTATCCTACCTCAATTTCTTTGACACAGAACAAAAGAGAGGTCAACTTGAATTTTCTCCCTCCATGTCTAAGCTCACCAGTGCCAGCTCCACCGTGATTCTGTTGGCCGTTGGTGCTTCTTTTCAGGAACGACCGTCTCCCGAGCTCTTGACTCTGCACCCACCTGTCTCCCTGAAACCTCCCTGTGCCCACTTGGGCCCTTGTTTCTTTCTCTCTCCCTGGCCACTGGCTTGCTTCTGGCCAATTCTCTTCCACACTCCTCAAAGCATTTTGAAAACTGGTATTTTGTCTACTATAAGCACAATGATATTGCTCTCTGGGTCACCTAGTCTCCACCCTTCCCGCTCTGCACAATAGTCTTCCAGTTGCCAAATCCCAAATCCATGCGCACTTTCCCGCCCCCTCCTGCTACTCTCTTTCTAGCACCAGGCTGCGCTGACTCCACACTTCTTGGGGCGGTGTCTTCTCTTGGTTTTCAGGAAATGATTTCGCCTGGTTCTTCCCGTTCTTCCGTCTGCTCCTTCTCCGTCTCCTCCACAGCCTCCTCTCTTGCTGCCTTTCCTTTACAATCCATTTCCCTAATGGTTCTCTGGTTTCACCCTCTGGGCCCCTGCCCTTCTCCAAGTAGTCTGGAGAGAGCGTGTCCGCTTCTTTGGCTTCCTTGAATCCCTATTTACAATCATAGGCCTCTCGAACCTCGATTCTGCTTCAACGCAATGACTCGTCTTTGCAAAGAGACTCTGAGCTTCGATCCAGGGTCCCGTGCGCTGTAGGAGAGCTGACGGTTTGCTGTGCTCTGAGGATATCCATCTAATTCATGAGTTGGCTGAGACCAATGATATGCTTCTAAGTTATCATTTAGCCTGAAACGGGTCCAGAGCACAGCCTTGTTTGGGAACTTGCCCGTGGACAATCCTGCCTGCTCTGCTTTGGGCCTGGCAGAGCGCAGCACAGGCCCCTGGGGTCTTTGACTCAGAAGTGCAGGAATCCTCTCCGGATCAAGACTATAACTCGATCCCTAGATTCCAGCCCCTGCCTTGGAAGCCATCTGATACGAGGAGGGTCACAGGCTAGTGCGAGTGAATGGATCATGAGAGGCCTCTCCGGATCAAGACTATAACTCGATCCCTAGATTCCAGCCCCTGCCTTGGAAGTCATCTGATACGAGGAGGGTCACAGGCTAGTGCGAGTGAATGGATCATGAGAGGCCTCTCCGGATCAAGACTATAACTCGATCCTAGATTCCAGCCCCTCCCTTGGAAGCCATCTGATACGAGGAGGGTCACAGGCTAGTGCGAGTGAATGGATCACGAGAGGCCTACGCTGTCCCTGATGGAGCTTGGACTAAAAAGTTGCTTAACCCAATAGTATGGGGATGACAAGCTTCCACATAGGCAACAAGAGGGTTGGGTCTGGCTGGAGACCATTACATTTGGAACCAAATAAATGCTTTATCTTGCCTTCAAAAGTGAGGCTGGTGGACCGGATAGGGCAGAGGCTCGTGCTTTCGCTAGGCTGGCCGGGCCAAGCCTGGGAAGACCCGCTGTTGTCGGGACCGGCCTTACCTCTGTTTCAGGATCTGCTTGTTGTCTTCGAGGGTAATGCTGTCAGCGTGGTCCCGCTTGAAGATTTCAAAGGCCTCCTGGCGTCCTAAGGACATTTCTTCTCCCATCCCTGTGTGAAGAAACAATGGAATGGCTTCCGTCGCAGCAGCATCGGGAGCCTGGGAATTTCACTGCCTCTTTAGTCAGACCACATAGTCAGCCCCAGCTCCAAGAGGCTCACAGCTGAGAGGCTCCTGACCAGACAGGTGGCCCTGAGCACTTCCAGCTGGCTGCAGACCCACTCACTGGGAGGCCCTCCCGGCAACAGTGGCTGTGCCCTGCAGGACTGCCGTCCATGTGACTTGGGGAGGGGTGGTCTGGAATGGCTGGCGGGAGGACCTGAAAACCAGCTCGGGCAGCCCTGGATTGCTGAGAACATCTGGAAATGCACTTTCTGCTGTCACGCGTTGTCATATTGCTCCTGGTGTCCCTGTCATGCCCCATCTCAGTTTACTTCTAAATGTCCCCACCCTGCATTGCCAGGCCTGTAGCTGAAAGACGTGTAATTGTCCCGAAAGATTTAGAAGCCCAAAGAGACAGTTCTTTGTCTCCATAGGCCATGGGCCTAGGCTCTTGTGGGCCATGGTTAGTGAGAGGCCTCGGTTTTGATCCAGGAATGGAGGTTCTCAATTTCAAGGTCATGAGCAGACAATGGCAGATGTTCTTGGTTTCCATCAGACATCAGCATCTTCTGCCACCGTTGCTACTCGAGGTTAACCCTCAGGGCTGGGACCTTCTCAGGGTTTAAATCCCTATACCTGGACCCCGCTGTGCCTATAAATGGCTTTGTGGGGAGGGCCCTCTGAGAAACAGGTGGCACGAACCCTCCCGGCACAGGGTCCTCTTCCTCACACCCTCCCAGGGTGGGTGTCAGTGCTGGTGTGGGCCTGGGACTCCCTTGGGGCAAGATGAATTCCTGGCTGGCTCTGGGATGCATCTGTGACGTCCTCTTTAGATGCCTTGGCCCTGGGTTTCCCTTGTGGGGGAAGCCTTCCTCCACATGCACATTCAGTGCTTTGAAGCCCTGGCTGAAGTGACCACCCCCATGAGGCTTTCCCTACCGCCCACACTGAGTGTTCCTTGTCCATACACCCACAACCAACTGTGTGAGTCCGGGCAGAACAGAGAAATACACCTACAGAAAGTCAGATGTGTGTAAGGGAACAGAGTTTCATATAAAGGGGAAGTGTACATTAAGAAAGCATCCCAGTCCAGTCCAAGCTCATAAGTCCAACATTAGCCCACATGTCCAACACCGATCTACAAAGTCCTCCTCAATCTCACAAAACACACAGAAAGATGCCAACTGCAGGAAGAAAGCCAAATCAGTGAGCATGTAAGCATCTCAGCGCTGGCAGGGGTCTCCACATGGCTGCTCCAGCACCCAGGGGTGCATCAGGGTAGGTCCATGTGGTTTCTCCTCAAGCATGTATTGCAAGAAGTGAGCCTTGCCAGCTGAAGCAGGGAACTGACTGAGGCAGCTGCACCCTGGTCCAACCATCAGAGAACAAGAGATCAGAGAACTAGAAAGGCGAGGCTCACGGAGCCATTTATCTCTCCGCCCTTCAATTAATCCCACATGTGTTTATCAGTCAGGTTGGCACAATAAACCTTAACTATCTCACCAACATTTCCCAAGAGACACTGAGACTTCACCTGGCAATCCCTTCTGGTGACACATAAGTCTCTCAGCGGGTGGAGATAATGTTGTTGGCTTTGTTTATGAATCCGTAATGCCATGTTCAATGCCTGGCCTTTAGAAGGTGGCCAACATAAGTCTTTTACATAAACCAGGTCAAGCAAGAACTAGGAATGATCGTCATTCTTGCTCTAACTGCACGGGAGCCTGGTCGAGGGTTCTGGTGGTGCCTGGTGAGGTCTGAGGTTCCGAGATGCATTTAGATGGGTTGCATACCGCATCCTTTTTGCCTGGAAAAAAAAAACCAGCGTCCCATCACCCAGCCTCAGGGTGAGGAGCTGGACCAGCCCATCTGATACCAATTTAACGGTAAAAACAGCACCATGAAGAATGTCTGAATGGTGAGGCACACAGAGACATCCGCCTTCTCCAATCAGAGGCCAACGGGCACAGCTCCGTCCTGTCTCCACATCTGTCTTGCACACTCCAGAACTGGGTGGGCCTGGGAACAGGAGACTTTGAAAGATGACCCAGATGCCTGAGGGACATTTTAACAAGGGCCACTTTTCAGCCAGCAGCGCCCATCGGGAGCCAAGGGACTCATTCCACACATCCCTTGCGCCTATGTATGCCTGATCCTAACAACACATGTCTTTCACGGCCTAATAAAATATCCACACAGGGAAGAGGGGATGGGAGTCTCCCTGGGGAGAGACGGGGAGGAGAGAGAGCTGCAGGGGCCAGGGCGGCATCCCCAAATGCCTTCTCACAGGGGTGGAGACAAAGAGGCTCCCCCAAACCAGTATTGCTCAGGGTGAGAAGCAGGCTGGAGGATGGCTCGAAAGGCAAGACAGAGGCTCTCAATGGGCTTTCCACCCCAACACTCTCCTTTCTTTGTGGAGTGGAGAGTCAGGACAGACCGGGGGCGCGGGGGGGTGGCACGTGGAGGCCTCTTGGCGCTGGTGGCAGCAGGTCCTGACATAACAATCCACAGGAAACCCCACATGGAGCGACGGAGCAGAAGGGACTTGTGTAGAGGAGACAGCCTGAGGGAGGTAGTCTGGGATCATTCTGTGGAGAATCTCGAAGGTCAAGCCCCAAGGCATCTGGGGCCAGTGCCAGAATACCGTATCTACAAGGCACCCATTTTCAAAGACGTAACATGGAATCAGGTGCCTGGTGGTGATTTAGAAGGCACTGAGGGATCCTGCCTGGCTTTCTCCTGAGGAGTACGGCATTGATTCCCCTCCTGCTGTGACGGAGGAAGTAACCGGAATAGCTCTTTCATTGTGGTGCCCACAGGTAAATGGAATTACGGCTATGATCCTGAGAGCTGGGGTCCTAAGTCTTTGCTTAGAGAAGTCAAGGTCAGATGGCTGGTGATGGCCCTAGTCGGAAGGCAACAGGACTACGGAAGGCCCAGATGCCCCCAGAGACCTTATGGGCGCCTTCCAGAGGGTGGGGCGGAGCCTCCACAGAGAGGACGTGTGAAGGGCATGTTGTGGGCAGCTGTAGTGTGTGAGTCCTGCCTGGGTCCCACCTCAGTCACTTCTAGGCCATCCCCACTTGACTTGTGCCAAGTCTACAGCCAGTTCTTTTGGATTCTCCTCTTGGCCCCACTTTAGGTTCTCCTATGATGTGAACGGACAACTTTCTATGCATGGAAGACAGAGCATTATTTCTTCTTCCATTTGAAGCTTTGAAACACGGGTTCTTTCTCAGATGGAAAGCTCACACGGGGCATATTAGAAAGAGCAATAATCATCCACCTCTTTATGTACGCTGTTCTTTAAAAATCTGATTATTATCCTGTGAGCAAAACCAACTTTTAATTGTGGATGAGGTGGAACTTTACATTTCTGATCATCATTTGTGTATTCAACAACCTGAACTACTTATTACACCTCCCAATAGTATGCCTTGTCCCCGCCTTCCTCCCCCTTCTCCCTCTTGTAGTATAATACGCTCCCCTCCTGCATAAATGTTAGCCCCTGCCAACAACTCCCAGAAGGTGGAGTAGGGGTTTTGAGTTGGGCTGCGATTGTGTGGTGGGCAGCTGGAGACCACCAGCAGCTCCGAGGGAGAAAGACGAGGCTTCCTACTCTTGTCAACATCACAGTCTTCCGGACCCACAGGGGGCCGCTCTGAGTCCGCATGGCCTCGATGGCAGTGACTTTGATTTTGGACCGTCTAGCCCAGCGCTCAGCAAACCATGGCTCCAGAGCCGGATAGGGCCCTTGAGGTGCATACACGTACGCTCTGCAGTAAAGTTGAAAATGAACATAACACGACCACAGTTCCATGTAAAGGATAGTATTGAGATCATGGTGACTTGGTTTGTTTTGTGACAATATATTTATGGCTCTCGAGTAATTTTTAAATTGTGTGAGGGACAGGACTGGCTCTTCCGTCTCAGAAGTGTGCCGAGCCCTGGTCTGGTCTATGGTACCTCTTCTCTTCTGTCCCTCAAACTCCTGGTAGCCATCAGAACCCATTCAACCCTTTGTATCTATTTTCATAATGTTTATCTCAGGCATCTGCTTGGCACGTGCCCGAGAAGCGAAATGAATGGGAAGATTAATATGAGGAAATGATTTTTTGTCCTTTTGGAAAACAATTTGCTGAACATTTTTGTTCGACACAAGTAACATGCCTGGCACTGGGAAACAGAGGGAAAAGAAAGGAAGGAGAAAGGGTCAGAAGGAGGGATGGAAGGCCCTCTCCACTGGAGGGAGAGAGAGAGAGAGAGAGAGAGAGAGAGAGAGAGAGAGAGAGAGAGAGAGAGAGAGAGAGAGAGAGAGGCAGGCTGCAGGGAGCTTGTGAACCTCGCCTGGCAGGATTCTGAAGGCTGAAAGAGCATTTTCCAGAAGAGGAGGAAGGAGTGCCAGGGTGGAGCAGGCAGGGCTGGAGTGTGAATTAAGGGACGACTGCATTCAAATGGCTGATTCTGCTCGCTGAGAGATATAACCTTGGATATCAGAAAAACGCATGTCTTAAATACTCCACGCTGCGCAATGTCCCTAGAGCTTTCCCACAGATTATTCTAATTAAGTTTCTCCCTGATCCCTGTTAATGATTTCATTTTATAGAGGAGGAAATGGAGGCTCAGTTAAAGCAACAGCGGTAAGGGAGTGGAAAAGGCCCAGCTCTTGGAGGAAGGCATCTCATGCTGTTTGCCCAGTTTTTCCAGAGAAGGAGAGGCTGATGGAGGAGAGCAGAGGGCGGGGCTCGAGATGACCGGGCCACAGTAGATGGATTCACATGACTGACCCGGCTCCTAACGTGGCCAACACGTCGACATTTTTTACAGTACCACCGAAGCGAAACCATGAATGTTGCTGTGTGCGTGGTTGACTTCATTGCTAAGGTGTTTGAGTATCATTTCTAGAATTTTTGCGCTCTGGGGATATTTGTATAAGGAGCCCTGTGATGCCGTGGGCTAAGTGTCGGATGGTTATTCGAAAGGTCAGCAGTTTGAACGCACCGGAAAGACGAGGCTGTCTGCTCCTGTAAAAATCTCAGGAGCCCTAAGGAGTAGCAGCTCTACTCTCGTCTGGGGGTCCTTAGGACCTGGAATCCATCCCATGGCAGTGGGCCTTGGTTTGGTTTAGGAATATTTGTCAATTTTGTCCACTGTAGTTATTTCTAGCACCTGTCGCACAGAAGAAGCTCAATCGAGAGGTTGTGAGTGAATATTTTAGATGCTGATATCCTTCTTTGTGATATGCAACACACTGTGGTACTATGTGGGATGTGGCCCAGGAATCCTTTGCTCTCCTGCCTCACCATGATGCTCCAGGCCAGGTGAAGCCGCAGGAGGGTGGGTATAAATTTAGAAAGTCAACATCATCCTCTTCCCACTACCTGTCACTTTGCTGACCAGCTCACCAATTAGATATGAATTCCAACTCCACATGCCTTTTTCAGAAAATGCAAATATTCTCGATGGCATCATTGTTTTAGGACTAGCAAAAGAGAAAAGAAATCCCTGATTTGGTGGCAATTAACTAACGGGAAACATTGAAGGGACTTCCGGCTGGTGCCTGAATCCGTGGGGGACTGAGCCTGACGGGGAAGGAAGGCATGATGGTATCTGAGATCAATGTGAGCATCCTCTGTGAGACTCAGCGATTCATCAAGGCTCAGGACCTGCTCATTTCTCTCTCTTAGTTATTTCAGCTACTTTCAATTATAGGTACCAGTGTTGGAATCCAGAAAATACAGATGACTCAGGGAGGCAGACTGACTTGCTGAGTCACAGGGCTGCTTAAAACCTTAAGGAACACAGGGAGGAAGGGGGTGCATAAATGCAGGTACCTTGAAGGGACTGCCATGGGTGAGTTGTAACAGAAGGTGAAAGGATAGTTGAATGTAAGACTGCGATGTGTTCTGTAGACCTTCACCTAACTCACCACCAAACTTAAAACCCAAACCAAAGATACCCATGAAACGAAACAAACAAACCCCAAACCCTAACCCAACAGAGATCCTCAATCTTGGTCCCCAATATATGACAACCACAATTCCAGGTTCTGGGTTGGATGGGAAATATTTACAAGTCCCAAAGGTACAGTTTCTTCTCCGGGAAGCAATGACAATCTGAGATAGTTTATTGTGCCAGCCTGGCCGAGAAACACAAAGTGGGATTAATTGAAGGGTGGAGAGATAAATGGCTCCGTGAGCCTCACCTTTCTTGTCTCTCGCTCTTTGATCATTGGACCAGTGTGCCTTGCTTGTTCTGTGGTTCAATTTACAGGCTACACTACCTGTGGGACGCCTAGCCTGCGGACTGTGTCTCTGTAAATTTAGGTCCCTTTAAAACCACACGATTGGAATGTACATCTCTGGAGCTGGGGACTGACGGTTGGTGACCTGGCTGACGGTTGGTGACCTGCTTGCTGTTTGCTGCCTGTGCTGGGATAGTCTAGCTCTCTCTACAGAGGACTACCTGGCGGCCCTCAAGACTTGAAGGACTGCCAGTGTCTCACAACTCTCTCACGGGAGTGAGTTGCACTGAGCCAATGGTACTGCTTTATAATTTAACTGTTCATTTCTTGTATTATATAGCTATCTATCTGTATATAATTTCACAGTTCATTTATTCTGTTATATATCTATCTTTATAAATATATATATATATATATAAATTACTACCACTCTGGTTTTGTCTCTCTAGAGAACCCTGTCTAACACAACATTCCCTAAGGCGCTTTCAGAATTAGCCCTGAAGTCGGGTTTTTGGAAATGTTGGGTAGAGAAAGGAGAAAGTGTTTACCCAATGGTCCGGTACTCATTGATCAGTGTGCGGGCTCTCTCTCTTTTTTGTCATCCTGAAATCCCATTCTTTATTTTGTTAAAGAACACCAAGCCCTTTCCCCTTTCCATCCAACACAGGGATCCATGGAAACCAAACGGGCAGGGAGCACATCGGAAGTGGAGCGTTTACGCTCCCGCTTTTGGACCTGCTGTCTGATTTCCTGTCGTCTGGGCTGAGTGGGCCAGAGCTCGTTTTCCTGGCTGCTCCCAAGCAGCCTACTGCTGCTGAAGCTATTGCTTACAAAATGGACAAGGGCGGCATGATGGAGAGTTGTGTCGTTCATGCTGAAAAACCATTTCCTTGTCAGAGCCCCAAATATATTTTCCTTGGGAAAGACAGTTACTCATGTGGTGTCTCAGTTCCCTCTGAGCCCAGAAGGAAGTGGGGGTGGGGCGGGGGGAGCGGGGGGAGAAAGACCAACAGAGAATGGTGCAGAGCAGGAGGGTGCTGGGTTATGACGGGAGAAGGGGCTGGGGGCACGTGATGTGGGGCTTAAAATATGAGACAGTTCAGAGCTAGATGGACAGAGAAGGCTGGTGGGCATAGAGGGGGAGCTCAGGGTGGGGGGTTGGTGTTGGAAGATTTGAAATGGAACACAGGTGGGGGCTGGCTTGGATCTAGTGCTGTGAGGAAAACCTACCGTGTGTGCAAGGCAGACCTTCATGTATGAAGGAGACACGCCACGGGCAGGGTAAAGTATGGTGTTTGACAGTGGATCCTGTATAGGCCGAAGTTTCCCAGTCAATGTTGACAGAAGTGAAACCTACATAAAAATATGCTGACAGCAATCATGAGCAGAGCATTCCATCCTTGAGGGGAGGAGAAGCCTGACTGCCTGGGTTGAGGGGATAGAGATAACGCTGGAGTAAAACAGATGAAACAGAGCTCCCCAAACGCCTTGTCATCAACTCAGCGCCGACGCATAGAGACCCTATAGGGCAGAGCCGAGCCGCACCTGTGGGTTTCTGAGGATGTAAAATCTTTATGGGAGGCTACGGGGAGCAGGAGCTGGGAAGCCTCATCTTGCTCCTGCGTAACAGCTGGTGGTTTCCAATCACTGATCTTGCAGTTAGCAGACCCTCTCACAACCCACATTGCTCCCAGGGTGCCTTGAAGCAGAGCCAGGGCAGGACAATAGGTATAGCCTTTACCTTGCGGAGCGTCCTGTATAGCTAGGAGCCTGGGGGGCACAGTGGTTGCTCATTGGGCTGCTAATCATGGGCTCAGCCGTTTGAAATCACCAGTTGCTCTTTGGGAGAAAGATGAGGCTTTCTACTCGTGTAAAGAGTTATAGATTTGGAAACCCCATGAGGGCAGTTATATCCTGTCCTATTGAGGTACCATGAGTTGGAATTGATTTGATGGCAATGAGCATGATGTAAAGGTCGTAGATATGATGGTTAGAGGCCAGTGGTCCAGCACTCTTGGGAATGGTGCCTGGAACGAGGATGGGCAGGGCCCAGAGAGAGGACAGGATGGCCACAAGCAGAAACTCTGGGACAAAGGCAAAAGCAGTCATGTTTTGCATGGAGAGTTAAAAGGGTCCATTGACGTTGAACTAGATAAATACATGATGGGCAGGTGCTAAATGATTTTATAAGGAAAAATGGATCATCTCCAGTAGGATTGTAAAGGACCCTTGAGACCTTATGGTAACCTTCTAAGACCTGGCACATAGGAGACACTCAACCCGAAGCCCCTGCTGTCATTTAGGAAGGAGACATTGTTTGGAAATTTCATGAAGGACAGGAATGGCAAATAGTTTCCTTCTACATACCCATGGAAGACGTTGCTAACCAAGCACAGCCCACTTTCCTGGCAAAACTCATTATAGCTTTAGACTTTTCAGCATAGCTCCCCAGTCAATTAGAGAGTGGGCAAGCAAGCTGAAACCTTCTATGCCATCCCTGGTATAGAAGGTCTTCCTTTAATAGATGGTTCCTCCCCCACCTCACCCCTCCTACCCCCCCCCCACCCGATTACAAAGCAAGGAAATGACCACTACCATCAGATCACTTTATTTTTTAAAAATTTTTCTGAATCTCCGGGGAAGAATAGCAGGCCGGCGCTATCATTCTCTACCTTAGCTGATGAACAGATGGTCTCTTCCCAAGGAGCAGCATCCTGCCTAGAGTGACGGACCCCTGAGCGTGACTGTGAGTCGTAACCGAGAACCGCTCTTCCTTGCTCCTTCACTGCCTGGGCGATGGAGGTCTCCGCAGCAAGCAATGCCAGGGACCAGGGTTCTGTGTACTGTAAAGGGCCAGGAGTAGCCCAGCTGCAATTTGAGGGGCTGTGCAGTGGGTGCAACAGAGGATAAAAGTCCATGGAGGAGGGAAGGGAGAAACCACTTAGCCACGGCCAAAGTGACAGCAGATGTGAAGCTCTAGCGATCAGATCTTTTGGGGGTGACCAAAGACCTTTGTCCAACCTCCTTCCTGCATTTGGTTGACAGCTTCTGGATGGGCTGGTGCCCTACAGCCTTGGGTTAAAGGCCGGTTTGCGGTCCACATGATACCACCTGGGCTAAAGTCCTCAGATTAGGATTTGCTGTGGAGTTTCCTAAGTTACCACATGAAAGATGTCCAAGAAGGACTTTTAATGAGTAGTTTCTTCGGGCTGGCTTGGACCAGGCTAATGCATGGCAGGCTTGGCGTGGGCTCTAGGGAGTGGACTGAAGGGAAACTATGAAGTAGAAAGCCACATAAACCGAAGGAGACCCACCCAATGGTGGCACCACATCTAAATAAATCAAATGGGTTCCCGACTCGTGGTGCCAGAAATCACATATCCCACCAGCAACCTGAGTGGGCCCCGCAGGGCAGAGCCTGCAGGCTGGGCTGGAGTTCGGGAGCAGCATTCAAGGGCAGGTTGTGTTTTCTCTTTGTCTTGGTTACTGTGTCTGATTCACCCTCTTCGGTGACTGAGTCCTGGAGCTTCGCCTGAGCAAATCAAGACAGACCTGATGTGCCAAGGGCGTGGGCATGCCTGCTAAGATGCTCTCAAATGGTCCTGAAGATGGTCCACAGCGAGCCCTCACTTTCCTAAAGCAGAGCACTCTTTGTTCTGTGACTGTCCTCATTCGGGAGCAAGAGCACCCGTGGACGGCTCAGAACCCCCCCCCCCCCCCCTTGAGAGCTTGGAGGGCAGTCTGAGGCCTGTGGGCGGTTCTGTGTTTTGGCGTTAACCCAGGAAGCTGGAGGCCGGTAAGGTTTCCATGAAACAAGACAGCATGCTGCGGCTCCTGCTGCCTGGCCACACAGCTTCGATGGAGTCTTTGCCGCCGATCCTCACTCAGAGATGAGGCCGCTTGGAAAGAGCATGGTTAATTCAATACCTCAGATTTGGACCAACCTGGGTGCCACCTGGGGCCAGAGGGCAGGTGTGTCCTGGCTCTTTGGACGTTAAAGGCTGAAAGGCACAATTAAGTGAAAGGGAGTGTCCATTTTCAGCCTAGAACGAGGCTGCAAATTACGTGGAATGGGGGTGATGGCACAGGGCTCCATAAGGCTGAGGTGTCCCTGATGAGGTCAGAGGACAGTCACCGGGGTCCTGTTGCCTCGCTTCCACCCTGATGAGCTCAGTCCTCGTGTCAGCGTCTTGGGGAAGCAGATGCAACACTGCTGGCATGTCCTGTTGTCTGGAAAACGAGGCAAGCTCTCCTAGCAATGCCGGCATTCGGAATAGATCCTACTCTGATCTCAAATTTATCTCCACACACTTTACAAAGAGAATCAGGGCATTGCCTTCTAGCCTACCAGCAAGAGAACCGCCCTTCCTGGAAATGCATGTAGGTCTAAATATAATGCTCTTGCTGCGCCTTAGAAGTGCGGGAAAGGCAAAACCGAAGGCAGTGGTGCTGACGCTCATTCTCTGGAAAGAACAAACTAAGAGGGGGAAACAGAAGAGGGGTTTTCAGGACCTCCTTTGTGCCGGCCATTTTCCATAGTTCACAGATACGACTCAATTCATTATCACAAGAAGGTGCCGAGAGAGCTAATGCTTGGTGGGTGTTTAGAGATCTTATATATATATGTATGATGTCCCACAGAACTCTCACGGTGATGCAGTAAACTAGGGCGTACCGATCCACTCTACAGGTAAGCTGACTGAAGCTGAAAGAGGTGACAAGTGACACCATTAGCAAATGACAAAGCCGGGGTTTGATCCCAGGCTCGCCCGACTCTGAGTTGTACACTGTGTTGCTCAGTGAAAATCATTCCCAAGTAGATATGACCTCATAAACGCTAACCCACCCACTGAGGTCAGGACTGTGGGGACAGGAGGTCAGAGACAATTAGAGAAGACCAAGACGTGCTGGAGCATTGTGAGTTGGCGTGTGGAATGGAAACCGTGAAGGCATATGGCGTCCCAGAGGAGCTGGAGACCGATGTGAGCCAGAAACTGGGGAGGGCACCCCACGGCTGAGAGAAGCTGTTCCATCGGGGGGACCAGGAGAATAGGACAAGGAGGCAACGAGAAAGACGGTTAAGAGGAAGAGAATCATCTTCCCCAACGAATGTTGGCTATGACAACAGTTAAAAAGGACCCCAAGGTCACCATCAGCTCTCCACCAGCTCTCTCTGTATACGGACTACTTCTCTGGAAAGCATTTAATTGTTGAAACATATCATTTGCTTATTCACTCAAGCAGGGAGTCAATTAATGAAGCAGACCATCTGTTCCCAAGGACCAGAGCATCCATTCCACCGAGAGGCCAGTTCTAAGTTTAGCTCTGGATCAATAAGACATATTACCCTTGAACTCTACGTCCTGCCTGGGGGCAGGGCAAGGCCAGGGTTTATGTGGAAAGGTTGGAGGAGACCAAGATACTGTGCGCCGACAGTCACCTGTAGGGAGGGCATAATGATGATGAAGGAGAAGAAAGGAGCAGGGGGTGGGGGGGGGAGGGGGAGATTATCCAAGGAACGTTTGTCCTGAGCCAGGTTTTCTATGAATTGAGGGGCAGAAGCGGAAGGACAAGAAGCTCCAGGCCAAGCCGTGGTGGTGGCAGTGGGGGACCCCACCTTGTGCAGGTGCTACCACGAGAGTGGCTGGGCAGGACCTTGGGGGGGGCGTTCTTTGGTGGCTATAGGGTTTGTGCTCATGTGACCTCTAGGTAGGTCTGGGCACAATGCTGGCCCAGGAGATTCCCGAGCACAGGACCGAGGGGCAGTGGCGCCTCCCTCACACGGCTGAAGGAGACTCTCTAGCTCCACCTTCGAGAGTAATGTCGGGCCACTCTTCTGCTACTCTCCGCCAGTGACTGGGGCAAGGGTGTGGGATTTGCAGTCAGGAGACCTGAGTTTCAGGGCTGGTTTCCCTTAGCTGTATGATCGCGGGCTTGCCTCGGAGGGAGCTTGAAGGCTTAGTTTCCTCATCTATAAAATGAGGCTGATCGCGACCCCCACCCCTTCCTGTGACTGAGAGGAACTCTGGTTGTGCCGCAGTTAAGCATGTCTGAACCCACCTGTGGGCACAGGCCTCTGAGAGCTGCTCCTTTAAAGATGGCAGCCTGGAAGACCCTACTGTGTCCCAGGCAGTTGGGATGAGTCAAGACTTGACGGCAATCAATAGCAACAGCAACGTGACTGCATGGAGTGGAGCCTCTGGTTGATACAGAGCGTTGAGTGAGTGGTTGCTAACTACAAGGTTGGTGGTTCAAATCCCCCCCCCCCCCCGAGGTTCACTGGACAACAGACCTGGCGGTTTACTTTCAAAAGATCAAGGCTAGATCCACACACGGGGTTGGGGGTCACGATGAGCCAGAATCAGCGGGCTAACATGGTTGAGAAGGATCCATAAGAGGATGTAACACGTTATGCACAGCCCCATTTGGGACGCAATGGATAGTTTAGCAATGATGTGCTGCTGGAACAGTTTCACCTCCTTGCTCCCCTCTCCTCCAATGTCCCCTTTCCATGGCCGCAGTTCCCAGCTCAGTGCCTGGAGCACAGCCGACACTGCACTGAAAGAATGGTTTGCGGATGGAATGAATCAGCAGGGATGCGCTATATCACTAGTGCAATCATTTTTCTTTTCTTGAAACTGGAATTCCAATTGATTTCAGGGAGCGAGTAGAAAAATGGACCCCAAACAATAACTTGTACAAATATTCACAGTAGCAAAACCCGGACTGTTAGTAACAGAAAGTAATGGAAGCACAGGTAGGCAGGAGAACATGACAAACTCAGAAACAGCCAGACTGAAGCCAGACCCACAGGAAGACAGACACAGGGGCCTGGCTGGGCAGGTGGTAGGAGAAGGACGGGACATCCCTTTGGGGGGTTGTGTTAATCTGGGTACTTTAGAGAAACAAATCCACAGAAAGTCAGATATGTATAAGAGATAGTTTTGATAATTTATAAATTATTTTTTTGTCATATCTTGCCCTGTCCGGCATCTCCCTTCACCCCCTTTTCTGTTGTCCGTCCCCCAGGGAGGAGGTCACACATAGATCCTTGTAATCAGTTCCCCCTTTCCAACCCACTCACCCTCTACTCTCCCTTATCAAGGGCTCATGAGGGAGGGGGAGCGGGGGGGAGAGGGGAAAAAGAGGATTTGATGCAAAGGGCTTAAGTGGAGAGCAAATGCTTTGAAAATGATTAGGGCAAAGAATGTACAGATGTGCTTTATACAATTGATGTATGTATATGTATGGATTGTGATAAGTTGTATGAGTCCCTAATAAAATATTAAAAAAGAGATAGTTTTATATAAAAGATAAGTATACATTCAGTTTATATAAAGTGTAAGTCCAACATTAGCCCATATGTCCACCACCAATCTACAAAGTCCTCCTCCATCTCACAAAACACATGAAATGATGCCAAATGCAGGAGGAAAGCCGAGTCAGTGAATGTGTAAGCATCTCAGTGCTGGCAGGGGTCTCCACTCGGCTGCTCCAGCACCCAGGGCTGCACTGGGGTAGATCCATGCTTCTCCTTGGGGATGTCTCCCAGGAAGTGAACCTTGCCAGCTGAGGCAGGGAACTGCTAAGGCAGCTGCACCCTGGTGCGACCATCACAAAGCAAGAAACCCGAGAACTAGAAAGTTGAGGCTCACCGGGTCATTTATCTCTCTGCCCTTCAATTAATACCACATGTGTTTATCGGCCAGGTTGACAAAATAAACCTTAACTATCTCAGGGATTGAGATCAAAGGCACTGGATCTAAAGACACTCCCAGTGTTTCAGAAATACCCCTCCTATGCTTCTCCCAAACAGTGGGAATTTATTTCTTCCCAAAGCAATATTTGTTAAACTGTCCCTAGATCTTCACTGCAGCTCTCTGTGTGTACAGTTTACAATAAAAATAATAATAAAGGAAATAGAAGGCCGTTTTGAATCACTTCTTTAAAAGCACTTGACAGAATGAGTGAATGGTTATGAAATACATTGTACAAGGCAAATGTGTAAAAATGAGTTGTTATTATCATCATCAGAAGTAAAAAAAAAACCCCAAAAAACAAGAAAACCCAAGTCTTCTAACACTCAGCAGGCTGTTCTGAGCACAAGAACTACTTTAACCCAGTGGGAGTCTTCTTAAGTTAGCTGCAAATAACGGCTTAGCAATTCAGAGAGAGACTGCTCAGCCATTAGGCTGGCTCCTGTGTTTCCTGCTTCCTGACCACGCCAGCCAGGCCCATTCCATAGAATCAACCTAATCTCATGGAGAAAATAGCCATAAATGCAACCGGATAGGGACTTACTTCCTTGTTCTCCCACGCCAGGTCCACCAGCAGCCTCAAGTGTACCCACTCTCCAGGTGTTCCCTAGGGTTATTGTGGAAAATGCGCCCACGATGGTATCAAGGCCAAGGCCAAGGCCCCCACTTGGCCTTTAGTTCCCAAATGCCCCTCCTGCCTTCTTCCAGCTCTCTTTCTCGCTGGCCTCAGCAACGTCCCCTTCATAATCCATAATTCCTTGGATTATGAACAATGATATATTCTACAGTTCATCTCGAGTTGGAGATTGATGTAGCTATATTTGAATTTGTAGTAGGGGATCGAAGGTTAAAGTATCCACGTTCACTGGCTGGGATTTTATCCATGAAATAAGAGACAAGATCATCTAGCTAGAGAGGGATGGTGGCATCACAGTGGGTTCCTAACCTGGAGGTCAGCAGCTCAAATCCACCACCGGCAGGATTTACAGCCTGGGAAACCTACCCGGGCAGTTCTACTGTCCTACAGGGTCGCTAAGAGTTGGGATTGACTCAGTGGCAGTTTTTGGGAAGAGCGACTTTCAGACCAGAGAATAACCTTCACCCTGCTAATGTTTTAGTTATCTTTCCACTTCTTCAATGCTTCCCCAGACCTGTGTATGCTCACTGTCTCTGTCCCTCTCCTGGGGGCACTGGTGGCACTGTTGAGTAAGCATTGGGCTGTTAATCTCAAGGTTAGAAGTTGGAATCCACCAGCTGCACTGCAGGAGAAAGTTGAGGTTACCTGCTGATACACAGTGTCAGCAACCTTCTAGAGCAGTGGTTCTCAACCTTCCTCATGCCGGGACCCTTTCATACAGTTCCTCCTACGGTGGTGACCCCCCAACCATAACATTATTTTCATCGCGGCTTCAGCACTGTCATGTTGCTACTGTTATGAATCGGGCGACCCCTGTGAATGGGTTGTTCGACCCCAAAGGGGTCACAGCCCACAGGTTGAGAACCGCTGCTCTGTAGGGTTGCTCTGACTGGGAACTGACTTGACGGTAGTGGGTTGGTTTCGGTATTCCCTACGTTCCATTCTCTCCGCCACACAGAAGTTTCATCTTCTCTACTCCATCAAAGAGCTGTGATGTGCAGGTAAGCAGTTCGAGACCACCAGTAGTTTGGGAGAAGGACAGGGCTTTCTACTTCCATAAAGAGGTACAGTCTTGGAACCCCACAGGGGCAGTTATACAGGGTTGCTATGAGTAGGCGTCAACTCACTGACCGTGAGATTTTGACCCCGTTGAAATGGTCTTTTCAGATTCCCCGTGAGCACAGCATTTGCTCACACCAGAAGCACGCCCAGCTTTCTGTTCTCACTTTAGTTGACCTTCAGAAGGGCAATAACATTGATCAGATATTCCACATGCTCCGATCCAACTCACCGCCCCGTGACGCTTGAAAGGCCCAGGGGAGGGCTGTGGGTGGCGGGGCGGTCCCACGCACAGGACTTCCTGGGGAAAGCCCTCCAGAGCCAAGGAACGGTTCTCTACATTCTCGTGCCCTCCCTCTGGTGGCTAGTGTCATTCCAGATGTAGAGTCTAAGACAGCTTGGCTTCCTGGTGATTGTGGAGCGGGGAGTCCGACCCCTCTCAGGCATGGGGTATGCATGGGGAATAAATTCTGTTATGACAAGTCACTGAGGCGTAGTGTTACCTGTGACTAGACAACAACCTAGCTGATTCTGATCCATGTTCAGCAGTGTTTCAGACAGCAGACCTCTTTTAGCTCCTCAATGATGCCAAGCTTATTCCTGCCTCCGAGCCCTTACAGTTGCTGCTTGCTCCTTGTGCTCGGAGTGTTTGCCCCCTAAATCTTTATGATGATCGACCCGTTACTCAGTCCTCAGCTTCTTTGCTCCTCTCCCCACTAGTTTTCTACTCTATCATTCTGCTTAGTGGTATATCATCGATGCGTGTGTTTATTAGCAGGTGGAATGGCATGCTTGCATGCACTGTGTAGTGTGGACACTCCACAAAGGCTTATTTATCTTGTTGATGGCTTCTTCTCCAGCACCAGGAAGGATGGGAAAGAGAGAGAGAGGGAGAGGAGTCACAGTCCTTTTGGAAGTGAGTCATCTAAAAGGGTCCCAAAGGTGCCTGGATGGCATAGTGGTTGCACATTGGGCTGTGATCTCAAAGGTCAGCAGTTTGAAACCACCAGCTGCTCCTCAGGAGACAGATGGGGCTTTCTACTCCCATAAAGAGTTATGTCTTGGAAAACCACAGGGGCAGTCCTACCCTGCTCTATAGGGTCACTGTGTCTCAGCATTGACTTGATAGAAGAGAGTTTTAAATGAGAATAGGTCCCGGATTTGCACCTCTGCCCTTGACTTCATATCTCGTGCCCCAAATGTTCGCCGAAGATCCTGACCCCTGGCCTGTGAGTGCTCTTTTCTTTGCACTCACAGTCATGCTTTTAAAAATGGTTTTTCTTTCTGAGACACCTGGCTTGCACCAACTTCCACTGGTCTTTGCCCTGTTTAACCCACCCCCTGATGAAACTCAGCAGCTCCTCCCCCTGCCATCCCTCTCTCACTAAGTTTTTATCTTTGTGGTGGTTTTGAGCTTGTTTTGGTTGGGCTTTTAGTTTCTGTATTTGAGACTTATAAGTCATGATTACTCAGGGAAGCCAAGCTAAACTACACATAGAAATGGAATATAAATTCCCCAGAGTTTTTCCACTTTTAAGAAATAAAGAGAGCAGGAAAGAGTGAGAGTGAAAAAGCAAAAGAGAGAGAGAGAGAGAGAGAGAGAGAGAGAATTGCTAGGATTATTGATCATTTCAGAACGTTGTAGTGTTAAAAGTCAATTGAATGTCCATGCCTGCCTTTGTATATCCTCAGCAGAAAGAAGTCAGTTACCATGGTGCTTCATGAATCACCCAGGCATTATCTTAGGGCACTCAGAAAGGAAACATAGTTGATCCAGAAGGCAAATCCAAAAGATGTCAATCTCTGTATTTTTGTTGATGGGACAGGAATATGTAGAAAGCAAAGCGTTAGCTTTTCTAATGACCAAAGACAAGCACTCTGCCTATTACAGAAAGACTGGGAAATGGCCAGTGGTGCAACAAACAAACAAACCAAGAAAACCCAAACATTCGCAATCCCTCCACCGTCTTCACATGCTTTTCTCCTACACCTTTTTAAAACCACAGTTAAGATAATAATTTACATACCATTCTGTAGCCTTTTTATTTTGCTGAACTTTAGCTCATAATCCTTTCTCTGTCAGTGAAATCTTTGTGACTATTATATTTAATGGTGTGTACTATTTAAAGATATAACCCATTCCCCTAAAATTGAACTTCTAGATGATTTTTATATGCAGGCAATGCCAATAATGCTGCAGTGAGCATGCGGCTGCCCAGATCTTATGCCAAAGGTCACTCATTCAATCATTCACACAATAGGTATTTATGTATTGCCCACTATATGCCAGGTCCCGTTCTTGGAGCTGAGATTGTAGCAGAGGACAAAGGTCTACTTTTGTTGATGAGCTTAAAATCTATTGAAGGTGAGAGCCAACAAACAGAGAAACAAACCCATACATACTCTTTGGAATCAACTCAGCGACCACTGGGTTTGGGGTCATTAATATAGTCCTGATGGGGTTGTGAGTTAGGCACTGGGCTGCTAACTGTACGGTCAGCAGTTCAAACCCATCAGCTGCTCTGTGGGACAAAGATGAGGCTGGCTGCTCATGAAAATATTTATAGTCTCAGAAAGCTTATTAATAGACCCAATTAAAAGAGGAAGCGGAGAGTTGTGAATGATCCCAAACCCACTGGTATTGAGCCCATCTGACCCACAGCGACGCTACAGGACACAGTGGAGCTGCCCTGTTGGGCTTCGGACACTTTCAATCTTTACAGGAGCGGGCAGCCTCATCTTTTTCCTGGGGGGCGACTGGTGTGGGTTCCAACTGCAGCCCCACCCACTAAGGCACCAGGGCTCTCTGATGACTGGTAGGGGAAGCTACTGGGTGGGTCAGAAGAAAGGCTCTTTGGGGAGCAGGTCTTTGCACAGTGCGGTTCTGGGTCATTGCTGCTGGCGAGACTCCTACAGGGAATGCCAGAGCAGAAGTTCTGAACGGAAGACCAGTATTCTAGGAAGAACAGCGCTGAGCTCGGAGGTGCCCAGAGAGAAGCTGGGTATAAAAGGGCCCTCTACTTGAGTATGAACTTGAACGAGTTACTTAATTTCTGCGACCTTGACTCGCCCCATGTGAAATGGAAGTGACAGTACATGTGTCTGTGTGTGTGGTAGGGAAGGAGGTTGGGAGTGGATGGCGTGGTGAGGTCCTGCGTGCCAGGCGAAGTGGGTCGGAAGCAGTTACCTATGCCTGGAGAGGGAAGGATCAAGCCATGCTGTGTGGGGCAGAGCAATTGGAGAAGACACCATTGAAAGAGGGTTCTGGGAGGTAAGCCATGCACACATGCTGTGTCAAGCACGTATGAGACAGTCAGTAGCACAGATCAATGAATGCACGGAAGACCCGAGACCCCAGCTTCTGCGGAGAGCTGACGGAGACCGAGGAGCTGAGAAGGGAAGGTCTGGGAGGGCTCGTGACAGGTGAGTCAGATGCTATGAAGAAAGTCCCCTTCCATTCATGACCCTGCCAATAGTCCCCAGCGTCCTCCTTCAAAAGAGGCTGCTCGTAATGCCCTTCCTGGCAGGGTCTGGAGGATTTGAATACGGAAAGGACCCAGGACTGTCCTGTGTAGGCTCTGGACACCAGTTTGTTGACCTCCCTCACCTTGGACAGTTAGGCTGGTCTGGAACGAGAATTGGCAGGAGAGGCCCATAAAGAATGGACAGAACCCTGAGTAAATGATTTCTCCACAGAGCCCCCACTCCCCAAACCCCCTCCCCCAGCTGGAAATGCATCTCCTTTTGCACCAGCATTGGGGGGTTGTAATTTGTCAAGTGCTCAAACCTGTAGTCATCAAGGGCTTTGGTTGCAGCTCAGGTAGGTATGTGTTGACAAATCTCCCAAGCCCCTGGGCGGCAGCTGACAGTGAGCAAAGCTCTGTTTTCAACCTCCGACTAAAATGCTCTTGGTGAAGAGGACTGGCCTGATTTGGCCAACACGGCTGCAATCATGTCGCCTTATTTCCTTTGGGCCTTTCCAGCTGAGTCGCTCCTTCAGGTGAAGGGTCTGCTCTGATCTTCTGCGACACCGCACACTCTGCCATCGTATCTTCATGATCTCCTTGGAGACTCTTTGTAGGCTGCTCAGTTGGGGAATGGACGCATACCCTGTCTTTGCAGCTAAAACTGCTAGTGGGTGGGACAAACCGGCCTCCACATGACCAACAGCATCTCTTTTTTGGAGCGACGGGCTGCCTTGAGACACTGAGTGGAAGCCACCCATCTGCCCCAACCCCCCCCCCCCCGGGACCTTCCTTCTGCTCTCTGTGGGGGCCCTTGCTCTCTTCCCCTTCTCTCCCCCTGTGGGGGCAGCACATGTGCATTTCCCCCCAGGGTTTCCATCCATGACTCTGGTCTAAGTTTCCCTCTGGCTGTTGTGCCTTTTCCTTCGGCTAGAAGCAGAATTGGATGGGGGAGAAGGATGCCAAGGGCATGGGGCCCTGATTGTCCCCAGCTGCTTCCAGGGCAGGATGAGAAGCAAAGAGGAGGGTCGAAGAACCTAAGTTTGACGTGGCTCCAAGCTACTCAGACGGGCACCCATCCAGAGTAGGAATCAGTCAGGGGTGGATGCCCCAGGTTCTGGTTAACTGCTGGGGGCTCACTGGGCTTGTGAGAGACTGTCCTCTCTGCTCAAGTTCAGGAGGCTCTCTGTCGTTCCCTTCACTGGGCTCCTTAATGAGCTTTGGGTTGCCCGAGGCTGTCATTTGCTCTCTGGATATAAAGAATGAGAGAGGGAGCATGCTGAAAGCCGCTCTGGCTGGGCTTCCTCCTGTTAGAAACAGGCAGTCTTTGAACTTGTAATTATGAGTCACGGGGCTCCCCAGCTGGCGCAGAAGTGACTCATTTTAAGCAAATTATCAGATTTTATCCTGTTACCAAATGCTGTGATCAACCATACTGCATAAGAAATTTAAAAAACCCCAAACAGAACCAAGGGGGGAAAAAAAAGGCAAACCGAAAAACAGTTTTATTAAAAGAGCAGCCTATGTGGAAGGAGAATGAACTGCACTGTTCTTTCCAGACGTATGGACCAAAGTCAAGCTCAGGCCTGGTGTGAGCCAAGTGACAAAATAAATAGTAGAAATGGCACAGAAAGCAAATGGTCAGGAAAATTCATCTCGGAAATAGATGCAAGACCAACTGGTGCAGCCAACAGCACACGAATCACATCATGCCCGGATTCCTGGACATTTCTTCCCTGCACTCCCCCTCTCCAAGCTCCCGTGGGCCCCGTGGAGCCAAGGACAAGGAAGGAGTCTCTTTCTTTGAATCGATGTAACCTCCAACGTCATTAAAGGGTTCGTGAGGACAGAGGACTCTCGGTTTCCTAAATCTAGTTACTGAGAGAGAGGCATAGACACCGCACTCATATTAGGCAGATGCCATCTAGTTATGGGTCCAAGCAGGGACCCTCTCTGGAGGGTACCTGTGCTGTATTGGTCATTGACTGGGGAAACATTGAAATGATCACTAGCTCTTCATCATATTTAAGAGCAGTAACTGGAGCTGAAAAGACCAATTTTCTTCCCTGAGGCGTTGGGAGATCCCAGCGTTGTGCAAATGGCCTGTGCTCAGCTACCGACCTGGAGGCTGGCAGTTGCTATTTACCAGCAGTGCCACAGGAGCAAGGCCTGGTGAGCGACTTCCACATAGGTAACAGCCGAGCCAGACCTGAGGGCACCATTCTACTGGGGAACACACACGTGGGGTGTGCTTGTTTGTTTGGGTTCTGTCCTCTCTTGGAGCCTTGGATATTATTAACACCATAAGGGGACAGGGGTCCAGAGTGAACTAGTAGGATATGTAATCCAAGTTGTGCCCATTTGGGAAGAATGGCTTGAGGCTTTTGAAAAATTAATCCCTTTAGATAGTGGCCCATTCCTCTTTGCCACCGACGAAGGGTCCATAAACGGCGTGGGGAACTAGGCTCCAGGTTAAATGTCTGACTGTCAGATTTTACGCTCTCTCCCAAGGGCTTCCCATTGAAAACGGCTTTTCTCACTGCGCAGAGCCATTCTTTCTTGTCTGTTCCATAGAAACCATGGCTACTTAATGGCTATTTTCTTAGGTTCTCAAATCCCCCAAGTAAAATCCACTAACCAATCACTCAATGCTGTTTGAATGCCTGTCTCCCAGGCTTTCGGCTAATAATTGGCATCGTTGCCAAGGAACCAGTGAAAGCCGTGGCATGAAATAAAGGCGGAACATGATGATCGGCAATCATCTCCCAAGGAGTAATTCTAGGGCACACTTTCCAACTGCCACGCTTCTTGGCCACATGGAAATTCCTCGATTATAATTATTTCCCACCGATTCTCCTTCCACTCCTCCGACTGTTCATTGGGAGGTCCTCAAGGGTCAAGAGTGACACAGTGGCTGCAATGATGGGCTCAAATGTAAGGTCAATGGTGAGGATGGTGCAGGTCAGGGCCGCATTGTGTTCTGTGGTACATACAGGGTCACTCTGAATGGCCCCTAACACCAACAGCACTGTGTCTGCCACCTAAGTGGTGTAAGTGACAGTGCGGAGGTTAGTGGGATGGGAAGGAAGGGGTGTGTTGAATACAGATGTTTCTGATGGGATACAATGACGGATTAGCTGTGTGAGTACCTATCAGAACTCACAGGTTACAAATACTGGTAACTAGACTTTACAGTTGTGTGAAAACAAAAATGGAATATATTGGTTCAAGTAATGGAAAATGCACAGGCAAGACTGGGTTCGGGCACAATTTGAGTCGGAGACTCAAGAAAAGAAAAACTGCTGCCTGAGGAAATCACTCAAAATGCCACACAGGCAACTAAAGAGGTGGAAAATATGCAAGTGAGAGACGTGAAAAACAGAGTAAGATGATTCATACATATCTGCATGTTTAATAAGAGTTTCCAAAGAAGAAAATTAAGGGAACAGGAAGAGGTAATATTCAAATAGGGAATGGGTTTGCATTTCCCAGAAACGACAAATATATGAATCCTATATTCAGGAAGCACAGTAAATTCTGAGCGGAGAAAACAAAGAATTTTCAAGGTAACCAGAACAGGACTGATGGTTATAGGGGGACAGGGGAGAGACAGAGGTGGGGTAAAGGGAGTGGGGCGCTAACAAACCCAGGGACAAGGGTACAACAAGAGATCTAAAATCAACAGCAAGGAGGGCATAGAATGCCTGGTGGGGTTTCATCAAGTGCAATGTAGTAGAGAATCAAATGAAGGTCAAATCTGATACTGGAACAGTCAGAAAATAAAAGGAAATAGAGGAGAGAACTAGGAGGCAAAATATATTTAGAGAGGTGTAAACATAGGCGTGCACATATGTAAATATACTAATATATAATGATGGGAATATAGATTTATGCACATATATTTATTTATAGGTTAAGTATTAAGGTAGCAGATATAGCAGCTGGGGTCTTAAAGGCTTGAAGATAAACAAACGGCCATCTAGCTGGGAAGCAACAAAGCCCACATGAAAGAAGCAAACCAGCCTGTGTGATCATGAGGCATCGACAAAATCAGGTATCAGGCATAAGAAGATCCAAAACAAATAATCATACTGATGCAACCAAGGAGGGGTGGAGTGGAGACCCAAAGCCCATCTGTAGACAATTGGACATCCCCTTACAGAAGGGTCACAAGGAAGGGGTGAGCCAGCCAGGGTGCACTGATGAAATAGACTTTCCTCTAGTTCTTTGTTTCCTCCCCACCACTATCATGACCCCAGTTCTATCTTACAAATCTGGCTAGATCAGAGCATGTACACTGGTACACATAAGAGCTCTTGACACACAGAATCTAGACTGCAGGAGGAAAGCCAAATCAGTGAATGTGTAAGCATCTTAGCGCGGGAAGGGGTTTCCACGTGGCTGCTTCAGCAGCCAGGGCTGCATTGGGGTAGGTCCATGTGGCTTCTACTCGGTGAGGCTCATGGAGCCATTTATCTCTCCATTCTTCAATTAACCCCACATGTGTTTATCAGCCAGGTTGGCACAATAAACTTTATATCAATACACCCCTTGCCAACTTGGCACCTGTGCATAATTCTTTGACCTCACAATTGCAATTAAGAAACACACTTTAATCCTGTGAATATGTTTCCTCACCTGTGAAATTTGTAAGCTAACCACTTCATGCCTTTATCCCCCCAATTTTGGGTCTCCAATTCATCTACTGCCCACTTACATCAACCCAGTGCTCTGAGAAGACAATCATTTTTTGACATGAAGAAATCTTCATTCCAGTTGGAACCTTGTGAAGTCTGCATCCATAAGCAAAGTCAAATCCAGACAGGCCATCCATAAAGTCAGCAACGATATGCCCCAGTTCACAGGCTCAAAAATCTTCAGCTGGTCAGGTTCTGGTCAACTCAATGTGGGCTGCCTCACTCAGCCTCCATAGGGTGCACATTGGTTGCCTTGCCTTTAGACCTGGGCTTTCACCAATACTCAGCAAGCCTAGCCCCCTCGTGCCAGGTATGAACTTCAGACCAGTCAACCCGCTCTCATTTTTTTGTCCCCTGTAAGCCAAGTCCACAGGTGTCAGTGGCCAAACTCAACCCGTCTCTTTATTGCTACATTTCTCCCACTTCTACTCAACAAGTAGATCCAGGTGGTCACCTAGCAAGCATTTTAACCTGCTCACAGGCTCCTATAGGAGTTTTCTTCATGGTTCCAGATTTTTTTTCAGCTTCTGACAAGGACCATTGGTTCCTGTGTACTCTAAAGAACTGGGTGGGACATATCTTTTTTTAAAGGCATAGCCTAAACCCATCTAAAGATCAGATTTTAATGGCTGAAAGTAAATGGGCTTACAAACTTTTTATTTTCCTACTTCTTTATTTTCCCCAGAAACAACCGAGTAAACAGTGTGGCTTTATCTGACCTCTGGCTAGACAAGAAGAAAAACTACCATGAGGGAGAGGTCACACAAACATCCACTCTCCATCTTATGACTTGTTTCTCCAGTACCACACTCCCAAGGTACTACAATGTATTAGTCTGGGTCCTTTAGAGAAACAAATCCACAAAAACTCATGTATAAGAGAGAGTTTTATATAAAGGCTAAGTGCACATCAAGAAAATATCCCAACCTAGCGCTGCCCAAGCCCACAAGTCTAACGTTAGCCCATATGTCTGACACTGATCTACAAAGTCCTGCTCAATATCACAAAAGGCACACAATGACACCACCTGCAGGAGGAAAGCTGAATCAATGAGTGTGTACGCATCTCAGAACTGGCAGGGGTCTCCACCCGGCTGCTCCAGCACCCAGGCTGCACCAGGGCAGGTTAATGAGGCTTCTCCTCAGGGGTGTCTTGCAGGAAGTAAGCCTTGCCAGCTGAAGCAGGGAACTGGCTAAGGCAGCTGCACCCTGGTCTGACCATCACAAAGCAAGAGACCTGGGAACTTGAAAGGTGAGGCTCACAGAGCCATTTATCGCTCCACCCTTGAATTAACCCCACATGTGTTTATTGGCCAGGTTGGCACAATAAACTTTAACTATATCAGTAAGATATAAACTAGGCAGATCCTTGTTGATGGACAATGAAAGAATATACTTCAGGAAGAACATTCAGTTCAAAAGGAAGAAGGGAAATAACGTAAGAAGAAACAGTAAAAGTAAATTAATAAATATAAGGGCAAATCTAGAAAAGTAGTGCCTGTAAAAACAATATGAATACTAATGATAAATTTGGGAAAGGGAAGAATAATACAAAAACAATACTGTTAAATAACTGGACAACAATTATGTTTAAGATGGTGTAAGTTCCAAATGAAAATGTTTTAAGGTTTTGGTACACGTTTAGAAGTGAATAGAATTATTAATTAACTGAAGACTTCACCAATTAAAATTCATGTTTATGATAATAAAAATAGTATCCATAGCTTCCATGTCAATATGGAACCCTGGGGGAAAACAAGGAAAGCAAAACCAGATAAACAAACAAATAAGCAAACAAATAAGCAAACAAAAACAACAAATCATGTGATAGCCAAAACCCAAACTAAACCCACTGCTGATGAGATGACTCTGACCCACGGGGCCCCTATTTAGGGTTTCTGAGGCTATAGATCCGTGGTTCTCAACCTTCCTAATGCCGCGACCCTTTCATACAGTTCCTCATGTTGTGGTGACCCCCCCACCCAAAACCATAAAATTATTTTCGTTGCTACTTCATCATTGTCATTTTGCTACTGTGATGAATCAGGTGATCCAAAGGGGTCTCGACCCACCGTTTGAGAATCGCTGCTGTAGACCTTTACAGGAGCAGACAATCTCACCTTCTTCAGGGTAGCTGGGGGGTTTGAACCACCAACCTTGTCCCTTTGCAGTTAACCCAACCCTAGCACCACTAAGGATCCCTATTGTGACTAGAAAGGACAAATTAAACTCAACACTGGAACTCATTGTGTTAGTAATCAAAATAAACAGAAGTGAACAATGGTTACCAACCCAATACTAAAGACTACTAGGTTAGATTTTGATAACTCAACTATATGCTATTTATAGAAAACATATCTAAAATATAAGAATTTGGAAAGATTACTAGCATAGGATTGAAAAAGATATTCAAAGGAAATGGTAACCAAAAGAAAAAATTAATGTAGCAATACACTTTGTCCTTACGCATCAACTATCTTGTTTTTGGACATTTCACATTTACAGCAACAGTGAAAAAAAATCTGATTATTCTGTGAATCCGTGATGTATACCTGACAGTACTAAATGCTAAGGTGCGTGCTGGGATTCATGCTGGCTATGATGGTTAACTGTCAGGTGAAGTTAACATCTAAGGCTATGTGTCAACTTGGCTGGGCCATGATTCCCAGTGGTGGCAGTTATATAATGATGTCATTTTGAAGTTACGTAATTTCGGGATCTGATGTGGTCCTACTCTATTTTTGCAGAACACCAATTTGCACACAACGACCTGTTCTTTGGAACTAACCACACCAGCAAGTGAGGAGTAGGCGTATTCATCTCAGGAAAACACAAAACAAACACATTTTGGGCACAATGCATTGGTAGGTTAAACAGGATCACTAATAGTGATAAAAATTACAAGGCAAGTATAATTACTCATAATTTACCAGCCCTAATTATATCGTACCAAAACATAAAATCAAAGATTAGTTACTGACAACATGGCCAAGATCAGCACCACCAGGAGTATTTTAATGGACTTTAAAAATAACTGATAGATGGATTAGACAATATGAGTAAATGTATAGCGAATTTAAAATTATAAAGCTAAGTTCGGTGTTAGGAACACACATGAATCATGTACCCCTAATGAGAAAATATATAGTCTTTTTAAGAACACATGGAGTATGACATACATGGAGTATGTACTAAACTACAAGAAGAACAAGGATTTAGTCACAGAAAGTATGTTCATTCACTATAATACAACCAAACTAGAATTATTTTTAAATGCACTTTTAAAACATTCATATGTTTGAAAAATAATAGAACAGCTCATAATTACTCATGGTTCAAAGAAGATTGAAATGAGGTATTGTTTACCAATTGAACATTCCTTAAAACACTACACATCAAATCTTGTGGCACTCAGCTAAATCTGTACTTAGTGACAAATTTGTAGCTTAAAGAGCACATTAGAAACTAAGATTGTTTATAAACTATCAAGGGACCAGGGGTGGGATCGGGGAGGGAGGGGGATGGGGGGAAAAAAAGGGAAACCGAGCTGATTCCAGGAACCCAAGTGGAAGGTGAATTATGAGAATGACGAGTGCAACGAATGTATATGGATGCTTTGCTCAATTGATGTATGTATGGATTGTGATAAAAGCCTTATGAGCCCCAATAAAAAGATAAAATAATTTAAAAAAGAAACTAAGATTGTAAGCTGCTGAGAGATGCGTCTGCCTCGAGAATTTAGGAAACGCTCTCTCTCTTGTGGAACAACGGCAGGATCAGCAGTTCAACACCATCAGACCTCCTCACTTAAACACCCCAAACCTGAAATCCCCAGCCAACAAACTGATTCTACTAATAGCCACCCTACAAGACAGGGTAGAACTGCCCCTGCGGGTTTCCTAGACTGTAACTATGGGAGTAGAAAGCCTGGTCTTTCTCGAGTGGAGAGGCGGGTGGTTTCAAACGGCTGAACTTGTGGTTAGCAGCCAAATGCACAATCACGATACTGTCGGGCCTCCTCACTTGAACATACATAGGGTATCAGAAGAAAACATCCCGTTCATATGATGCTTTGCTTAGAGAAATGCCTTCCCCACCATTAAAGAAAGTCGAAACTTTACCCTCATTTCTAAACAAGCTTGGTCCACACTGCACAACATTATTTCACCACTATCCAAACACGCGAGGCCTTCTCATGCCTTTGTGACCCTGTTCCTTGGCTCCTGGACCCTTTGCACACGGCAGGCTTCAACTCACCCTCCTACTTTCATGTTAGTGTTACCTTCTCTGGGAAATCTTCCATGACGCCGCCTAGCAGAATTAGTAACGTTTTCATCCTTGCATTTCTTCACATGTGTGTTAACCCACAGCACGTATTTGCTTTATGGGTGCAAGTGGGAATGCGTGCATAAAATTGCTGATCTGAATGTGAAATATCGATGAGGTTTTGCACGATGTGTGCTGTAAGCTAGAATTTCCTTAAAGCCCAGTTAGGTCTTCTTTAAGCCCCAACTTAACAACAACACAATGGTTTCAACACGAATACAATTCATATTTCTCAGGCATAAAATGGAAGGAAAATTCAACCTCAAGTAGCAATATTGAAGGACTCTACGGGTAAAAACTATGCAGGGAACATCAAAGGAAGATGGAAGGAATACATGGCGCCACTGTGCAACCAAAAATTGCTCATTTTGGGTTAGGCATTGAGCTGCTTGAATGGTCCACGGACATTCAAATGTTTCAGGAGGCAGAATGTGATCAAGGATGGATGGTATCAAAGGAAGACGTCCAGGATTCACTATAGACACTGGGGAAACCAGGGGACCGGAAGTTGATAGAATGCAATGTGGGAAATGTGTGCATCTATGCCAACAGCTCTGGACAACCGCTACCTAGCCAAGTGACTGGAAGAGACCCATATTTGTGACTATTTCAAATAAAGACAATCCAACACTACGTGGAAGTTGTCCAAGAATATCACGAGTGTCGAATGTAAGGAAAAATGACCGAAGATGATTACTATATGGTACATTGACGAGGAACTGGGAGGAATTCAACCCCAATTCAGCAGAGGACATGGGTCGAGGGATCTCATTGCTGATGTCAGAGGTGTCTTGGCTGATTGTGGGGAATACCAGAAAGATGTTCACTTGAGTTCTATTGACTCTGTGCAGGTACCCAGCTAGGTGGCTCATAAGACATTATGGACAGCATTGGGAAGCATGGGCATTCCAGAACACTTCACTGTATTCATGCAGAACCTGTACATTCATCAAGAGATACTCATTGAGACAGAATAAGTGTTTTAAAACCAAGAGAGGTATCATCAAGGTTATATCCTTTCAGCATACTTATTCAATCTGAAAGGATAAAACATCTTATTATATCTGAAAGGATATAATCTGGATCCTTCTGAGTTCATCTGAGAAGCTATCTAAAGAACAAGGCATGGGGTGGGAGGGAGGCTCATTAACAGCCTGAGATGTGAAGATGCCACAACCATGCTGAAAGCCACAAGGGCCCGACACACTGATGGAGATCAAAGCCCACCACCTTCTTCATGGATCCCACCTCAAGGAAAGAAAATAAAACCCCCCAGAACTCAGCCAATAAGCAGCATCAGGATAATTGGAGAAGAGACTGGAATCACCAAGGATTTCATTTCACTTGGATCTCTCATCAACACCTACGGATTATAGAAGCAGCAGTCAAAATAAAATAAAAAGAAAAGAAAAAAGCAAACATGTTGCATTGGAAAAATCTGCTGCAAGAGCCCTCTGTAAAGTGTGAAGGAGCAAGGATGTCACTTTGAGGGCTGTGGTGTGCCTGATCCAAGCCATGGCATTTTCAACTTCAAATGAATGTGAAAATGGGACAATGAGTAAGGAAGGCCTGAGAAAAATGGATGCCTTTGAATTAGAGCATTGATGAAGAATCCTGAATATACTTCTTGGAAGAAGTACTCCGAGAAGGCTTCTTAGATATGAGGATGGAAAGACTTCATCTTATTTACTTTGGGCGTGTTTTCAGGAGGGACCAGTCCATCAAGAAAGACGTCATTCTTGGTAAAGTAGAGAGTCAGTAAAAAAGATGGTCCTCCGTGAGGCAGATTGACATAGCGGTTGCACCAATGAGCTCAGAGACAACAAAGCTTGTGAGGACGGCATGGGTCAGGCACTGTTGTGTTCAGATGTACATGGAGTTGCCGTGAGTCAGGGCCGAGATGATGTCATCTAAGAACTCCACACCTGCTAATAGTTGGGGACAGAGGGAGCAGGCTTCATTAGCAGATGACAAGCTATATAAGACAGAACGACCAGTCTAAAAAATTACCCCCAGTACGCTTTGCCTTTGCCTTCATATCACCCTAGACCAGCACTGTTAAAGAGAAATACCATGTGAGTAAATTATACATTGTGGCAGTTACATAACTTGGTGTCAACTTGAGGCTATTAAGTGTTAAGAGGTGGGTTTAGCCTGCCAATCAGGTCACAGCTTGATGACCTCATTTGGAGGTGGTATGGAGATAAATAGCTTACTGGAGGCCAGACACACATTCTCAGCTTACTCTCCCTGTGAGACATTCCTGTTGACAACCCACATGGAGCTACACTGATGGAGCCAGAGTCTTGGAGCTGGAGGAGCCACGTGGAGACCTACACATGTGCTCAGATGCTTCTACCACGACTGGATCCACAAGACTTTACACCCACTGGCCTGCAATCCTTGAGCATACTGTGTCATTACATGTGTTGCGTGAGCCTGAAGAGGAATTTACAGACTGGTATCGGGCTAATATCAAACTTATGGACTTGATCTGGGCTGGGCTGGGATGTTTTCTTAATATACAAGTACTCTTTATAGAAAGCTCTTTCATATACACATGTGAATGTGAGATAGTTAAGGTTTATTGTGCCAACCTGGCCAATAAACATGTGGGATTAATTGAAGGGCAGAGAGATAAATGGCCCAGTGAGCCTCGCCTTTCTAATTCTTGGGACTCTTGCTCTCTGATGGTCGGACCAGGGTGCAGCTGCCTTAGCCAGTTCCCTGTTTCAGCTGACAAGGCTCATTTCCTGTGAGACAACCCTGAGGAGAAGCCACATGTTCCTACCCTGATGCAGCCCTGGGTGCAGGAGCAGCCATGTGGTGATCCTGCCAGTGCTGAGATGCTTACACGTTCACTGACTAGACTTTCCTCCTGCAGTCGGCGTCATGGTATGTGTTTTGTGAGATTGAAGAGGACTTTGTAGATTAGTGTTGGACATATGGTCTAATGTTGGACTTATGGGCTTGGACAGTACTGGGTTAGAATGCTTTCTTAATGTACACTTTATATAAAACTCTCTCTTAGATACATATGAGTTTCTGTGGATTTGTTTCTCTAGTTAACCCAGACGAACAGATACATGTAGTTTAAATTTTTCTAGTAGGTAAAGATGTGAAGAGCAAGACAAGAAATTAATTTTAATATTTTGTTTTACAAAATATATCTAAGGCTTTAGAATTTCCTCTGGGACCAACATTAATAAATATGATAATAAAGGTTTACTATAAATATATGAGTGAATTATTAATAGTATAGTTCACATTTTATGCTAAAGCTCTTCATCCCTTTGTGTGCTTTACATTTACAGCACATCTCTAGTCAGATACTGAATTTTTATCAGAAATGGTGACAGCCAAGCCTCTGCCCTAGAGTTGATTCTGACCCATACCAACTGTAAATCTCTTCGGGAGTGGACAGTGTCATCTTTCTCTGAAGGAGCAGCTGGTAGACTTGAACCTCCGACCTGGGGGTTAACAGCTCACCAACAGTACCACCACAGCCTCTTCTGACCTGTGTTAGTTCTCATAAAATGTACAGTTGCTTCAACTATACTTAAAATTTTTCTAATAACCAAATTGCCTATCCCCAGATTATTTTGCTTTACTGTTTGCATCCCCATTGGCAAAGTGTCCTAAACCGTGATGCGTGCTCCCAGAAACAGCATCTGTGCCTGTTGATGTAAATGCGAGGGGACAATAATAGCATCTTAGGCAATGCCATTGCGAAACAACGAAGTTGTATCCAATGAGGACATGTTTGAGATGGCCTTTGTTTTTACGTTTCAATTAAGTTAATTAAAATGAAATTAAATGAGAAATTTAGCTCCTCAGTCACACTAACCACATTGCAAATGTTTAGCTGTCTGTGACATGGGGCTGGAAAAGCCATATGTCCACATTCCCAGCTTTCTTTGCAGCTCATGGTGGTTAAGAGATGTATTTCTTTTGGCCAAAGAAAATGTAGGAGGGAGATTGGAGTGCTTTCCTGGAGAGTGTTTGCTTTCCTGATAAAAGGGACAAGCTCAAGAGAAGAATTTTCCAGCAACCTTGCTTCTTCCTTCTGCTTAAGTTGGATGTGAGCATTGTGCTATGGCTGAGGTTGAAGCAGACGTCTTGCTTTCAGGAGGTAACTTGCATGAGGATGAAGAGCCACCACATTACGAATGAAATAGTATGACAAAATAATAATCATTTATAAATTATCAAGTGTTCATGAGAGTAGGGGGAGCGGGGAGGGAGGGGGAAAATGAGGAGCTGATGCCAGGGGCTTAAATGGAGAGCAAATGTTTTGAGAATGATGAGGGCAACAAATGTACAAATGTGCTTGACACAATGGATGGATGTATGGATTGTGATAAGAGTTGTATGAGCCCCAAATAAAATGGTTTAATAATAATAATAAAAGAACAAAATAGTAATAACCAGACATCCTGACAGAAATCACTGTGATGGAGGACCAATTCTGAGATTTCCTAGCTCGTCTTGTTAACAGACAGATAATGCCTGCAAGTGAAATATCTTCTAATTCCTGCAAAGAGCACGTCGTTCTGGGAAGAGAGGCAATAGGCATTCTGAGGCAGGTAAGCAGGTCTATGTCAAAGGGGTTTCCAGAAATGAGTTGAAGGAGGTCCACTATTAGTTCTTCAGGACAGATAAAAATGCTTAACATTTAATGAATCATCAGCAAAAGAGAGCCCCGATAAGGGCTACTGTATTAATAAGTCAACTTAAAAGTCTTTAGCCTAACTCTTATATCTCATAAATACCTAAAGTGACAAGGCCTATGTTGGTTGAACTTTGCCCAATTCTCTCTTACTTTCACCTTTATTTTACTGGTAGTACCTTTAACCTCTCCAGAGGTTAAAAGCATCTGACGTCTCTTTTAATCTCTTCTCACACAACCTCCTGGTATCCTTAACATTACAGGCATACTGCATTGTCATGCTTCACAGATACTGTGTTTTTTACAACTCAAAGGTTTGTGGCAGCCCTTCTTGGAGAATGTCTATCGGTGCCATTTTCCCCAAAGACATGTTCTCATTTTGTGTGGGGCTGCTAACTGCAGGGCTGGCAGTTCAAATCCCCCAGTTGCTCCAAGGGAGGAATTTGAAGCTATCTGCTCCCTTAGAGATTTTACAGACTGCAGTTTACAAACACTACCATGAGTCGGAATTGACTTAATGGCGGTGGATTTGGTTTGGTCACCTCTGAGGCACGTTGTTGGCTTGTTCATTTCCATAGATGAGTTTGCTCCTCCCCCTCTGCAGCAGCACACATTTCTACCCACCCCGGACATCTGGGTCGATCATTGTGGCCCTCGCTGCGTGCTGTCATCAGCATTTCAATCAGTCACCAAGACCTTTAGGTTCTGACGCCCGTTTACTCTGGGGACAAGAAGAGCAGTCCGAAAGGGTTTCCTGGCCTGTCATCTTCACGGGAACAGATCACTAGGTGATTTCTCCTGCAGAATGACTGGTGGGTTAGAAAACCAAAACTAATTGCCACGGAGAATGCTGACTCACAGCGATCTCCTGTGGGTTTCTGAGACGGTAACTGATGATGGCAGCAGAAAGCCCAGTCTTTCTCCCGAGGAGCTCCGGCGGTTTTGAGCTGCTGACCATGCGGATCTTAGCCGAACGTGCAGCCACGCTTCACCACCAAGCACCCACTCTCCTGTTCTTCATGGTTCAGATACACCTGTTTACCCGGGGTGCACATTCATCTCTGGCAGTTCGTAACTAGCTGTGTCTGCTTCTCCCAAGTATGTATGATGTGGTCTGACAGGGTGACAGGGCCAAGGGCAGGAGGGGCGGAGCTAGAGGGCGGGGCCCTGATTACCTCTACTTCTCCTGGGCCCCCCACCTTAGGTGGTCCGCTCTGGCAGGGAGCTGAGCTGTGAAGCAGGGCCATGCCAGGCTCAGAGCTGAGCAGCAGGGGGGGCGGGTGAGAGCTGGCTAGGCTCTGATGAACAAGATAGCAGGCATTTGGAGACCATCTGCCTTTCCAGTCTAAAATGAAAACATATTTATTTTGGCTGACGAGTATCTGGAAGATGAGGGAACCTCTGTGCATATGTGAGGCCCACCCTCCTCTTGGACAAAAGTGACCTCAATGAAATCCATTATCTGCCTCCGCTTAGCCCGGAGTTAAGTGGAGACCAGCACACTGACTTAACGGTCCCAGTGAAGGGGCCTTGCTTTTGCATAAATGTCTCTCTGCTTCACAGTGCTCTTCTTTCATCATTGGGCAGCTGGTTAAAGATGGAGTCTGGAACACAAAGCTGTCGCTTGCCGTCTCCTCAGATGGGTCAAGTCAGACCTTGGCGGCTTGCCTCAGCACAGCCTGGATTCCAGTGGGCTGAGGTGGCCAGGCCACGCCGCCCAGGTGGAATGTTCACAAGCGCCTCTCTACAGAGCAGGGCTATGCTAAGGAGGCCCTTCTGGGAACCACTGGCTTGCTGAATCAGTGTCACGACACACCTGCTGAGGCCTGCAGCCCTTCCGAGAGATTTCTTCCACCCACTTGGCTCACGAGCCCCAAACCTGATTGCCCACGGAGCATTCTTTTGGCCAAAGTGGGAGAGTCAGGCTTTCAGGAGCCCCAAGTTTGATCCATTTAAGAAGTCGCCTTTTGATCCAAACTTTGATAGCTAGATAATGCAGCCAGCCTCCTCATATACCTCCGGTGGCAATACCAAGTGGTACTACTACCTTCTCAGAAATATCTGTCAAGAACAGTCAGAGGTAGGTTCTGTTTCCATGTAGCTGAGTGGCAATGCAAATTCTCAGCTGAAGTCCAACCAGAATGAAGGGGTTCCAAGTCCTGCTTCTGGGTGAATTGGCTTCCTTGTCCCCATCTTGATTACACCAAACCAAACCAAACCAATCCAAACCACTCTCAAACTCAGTGCCATTGAGCCCTTTCTGACTCACAGCAACCCTATGGGGCAGGATCGAGCTGCCCCGATGGGTTTCAGCGGCTGTAACTCGTTACAGGAGTAGAAAGCCTGCTGACCTTGCAGTTACAGCCCCACGTGTAACCCCTACACCACCAGGGCTCCTTCTTCATCATTTGCATTTTAATTACTCACAAAGACTGTGGCAGCTCCATAATCTGGTGTCGTTTTGAGAGGATTATGAATGAAAGGATGGAGTCTGGCCTATCAATCAAGATATAATCAATGATGCCGCAATGAGACCTCTGTGTAGGCATGGCCTTCTCCTGAGAATACTGGGAACTCCTGTATTTCCTCTTTGGAGGCAGGAGACACTTCTTTCTCTCTCACGATTACTCCCCAGGAGACATTGCAGCTGACAAGACACATGGAACTACGCTAGTGCCCTGAGCTGGAGAAGCCACATGGCCCTCCCCGATGCAACCAGACCTCTGAAGCCGGACAAGCCACGTAGAGACCTCTGCCAGTGCTGAGATGCTCACACCACTGGATCCACAAGACTTCCCACCCACTGGCCTGTGATCCTCCTGCATTCGGTGTCATTGCATGTATTTCGTGAGTCTGAAGAGGACTTTATAGATTGGTATCATACACATGGGCTGATATCAAGATTTATGGACTTGATCTGGACTGGGCTGGGACGTTTTCTCAATATTCAATTGCTCTTGCATATAAACCTCTTTCTTACCGACATATGAGTATCTAAGAATTTGTTTCTCTAGTCGACCCGGACTAACACAAAGACCTTTCCATCCATTCCCTAGCCCTACTCTCTGAAGCCTCTCTTCTTCATCCTGAACACACCAAGCTTTGGTTCACAGCCCCATCACCTCACGCCTAAATAATTCCCTCGATACCTCCCTATGCTTCTGCCGGGAGTCGAGTCTAACCCACGCCCGTGCTCATCAAGAGGACCCTTTAAGAATAAACCAGGTCTGTCATCACGGATGCTTAACGCTTCTTGAGGTTCCCTCCTGCTTCTGCACATACCCAACCCCAAAGCCTCCTCTGCTGCCACTCCCCACTCTGCAGTGCTCCTTACAAAGTGCAGTGCTTTGAACATTTCAGTCACCCCGTGTCGCTGTCCTTTCTGACCGTGCCAGTCTCTAATCCAGAGACTCTCTTCTCCATCACCTCTGGCTGAGGGATCTCTTCCAAGAAGCAGCAGGGATGCTAGGGAAAATGTCACCCAGCCCAGCCCCATGAAGTGGCGAGCGCCCCTTGGCCTTTGTCCATCTGTCTGACTTCTATGTACGTTCTTGAGCTCGGGGTTGGGTGCTCAGAGACCGGGCACTGAGCTTCTCCTGTTTGTGGTGCTACTTATTCTGAGAAATGGTTCTGTGTCCGGGTCCCTCCCTCCCCTACCCTTCCCTCTCTTCCCTCCATCTCTTCTTCTGCCCTCAACACCCCACCTCACCCCTTCTTCCTTCTGATGAACATCGGCTGCCAGAATGATTGCGAACTCTTTGGAGGAACACATACGTCAGTTCCTCAGAGAAGAATGAAATTTAGGGGAGCTGGTAGGAGCCCTGAGCTGACTGTGACCCCAAAGGCCAGCAGTTCAGAACCTTGAGAGCACATGGGCTTTCTAAAACCACCTGGAGTCACAGTTCTACCCTGTTCCACCGGGTTGCTCTGAATCAGCAGCAACTGGATGGTGGGCAGGAGTTTGCTTTTTGGGTTTTCATATTATTGGAATGACAGCATGAGGAGCTGTCCTTGCCCAGCGGAACGACCCCAATGAATACAAATTGACCAGTTTGCTGTGTGTCCTTTAGAAATTATTCTAAGGGGACCCAGAAAATGAAGCACCATTCCATCTTCAGAAAATGGGCTGCATCTCAGTGTGAATGGGGGGAGTTTGTGGCATCTGGGCCAAGACTTTCTCCCTCTCCACCCCCCACCTCAGTGCCGACAAGAACGGGAGGCCTTCTGGCCCTGGCTGGAAGGGGGGTGTAGGCCTTCGGCGTCTCCGACCCTAGCATCTGCTCCATGTTTCAAGAAGCTCGAGTGCAAGGATGAACACCAAGCGCTCTGGGGTCCCCTGCCTCCTCCAGCTCCCACTTGGGGAGCAGAAAAGGCCCCGTCCCCATCTTGGCAGGGGAGAGTACCCTTCTCTCAGCTCCGTCATCCGGTGGTGATGCCACAGCAGGAGAGGTGAGCTGAGAAAGCGGGAGGCTACTGATCTCCCGCCATCCTGGCACCTTACTTGTCCAGCCCCCATTCTCAGCTCAAGAGCAATGGCTTCGAGGTTCTTCCCACAAGGGAACCCAACATGGTACAGTCCCCCTGCAGGCAGCCAGGCAGTTTCTTAGAGGAGACATGTAACTCTACCAGCTACATCGTGTACCAGCAGCCACAGGCCTAGGGACTCACCCAAATGAGTTGACAGTTTATGTCCGTACCCAAACCTACACACAAATGTTTGTAGCATAACGGCCTACACTCTGAAGCAGCTCTGATCCCCCGCTATAACGGAACGGAGAGACAAACAGTGGTGCGTCCACACAGCGGGGCCTTCTCCAGCTGTAAAAGAGATGAGCGATCGAGCCACAGAAAGACCTAAGTGCATATTGCTGAGTGGAAGAAGCGAGTCTGGGAAAGCCACTTACGGTCAGGATTCGACTGTAGGACATTCTGCAAATGGCGAGGGGCCAGAGAAAGTGAAAAGATTGTAGGGGGGGGGTTGGGGGGGTGTGGAAGTCGGAAGGATAGGTGCAGGCCATTCTGCGGGACATTGAAAGAGTGGGCATGTGGCATTACGCACGTATCAAACCTCACAGAACTGTACAATCAAAGAGTGAGTGTAAAGTCAGTGCTGAGCTTCTGTGATGAGCAACGTGTCAGTACTGCCTCACTAACCGTCCCCGCAAACGCAAGATGCTAACCATGGGGGGGACCCCGCGCAGTGGGAGAAGGGGTGCATGCTCGTCCTTTAAACCGAAAGCTGCCCGAGAAAACCAAACCTACGAAATCAGCACGGGACAAAACAAAACCACAGCGATGAAGCAAAGCAGAACCAAGCGTGCCAGTGCAGGCGGGCATAAGAGATGGAGTAAGAATACGTTCTATAACCCAATCAAAATGCACAATACCCCAAATACCTGCTACAAAATCATAGTACAAAACAAATCTCTCCTCTCCTCTCTTCTCTTAGCTGGTGTTGCAAGCACCTGTACAAACAGCGTGCATGCGGCTGTACTGCAGGGCCTCTAACAGATAGAGAGATGATGTGAGCATGGAGGAGGTGAGGTACTGGGTAAGGAGATGATGGCAGGTGGTGATCTGAGTGCCCAGGAATGACGACGAGAGCCCGGAGTGGGAACTAGTAAGGCTAATCTCACAAGCTCTGTAAATATACCCTTGGTCTCTTTTCTTCATTCGTCTGCTTTAAACCATGTAGATTTACATAATGTAATAGCTGCGGTAATTATTGTTGGGTTTGCAACGTGTATAGATGTGACATAAATAACATAGCACAAAGAGGGGGAAAGAGAGTTGCAAAGGACCAGTATTTATGACCCACACTGTAACGAGCATACTTCTGAAGCAAGTTCTGGTAAGTATTTTAAATCCTAGTGTGACCACGAGGAAATAACTCGAAGTTATATCATGAAAGAGTCATTCGAATGCTACAGTAAATACTTTCTTTCCGTGTCATGTAGAATAAAGTAGCAAAGGAATAACAGAGTAACAAAAGACATAAGACTCAGGAAACAAAAAGAAAAGTAGAAGTCATGGATCCAACTATAGCAATAATAAATTAAATAAAATTAAATTCCATCAATAAAATGCCCCTGCTTGCTGCTCGCTCTCATAAAAAGGTCACTGAAGATAGTGGTGCTATCGAAATGTGTGGTGAAGAAACTAGATGGTGCTCGGCTACCAGAAAGAATAGCATCTGAGGTCTTAAAGGCTCGTCTTTAAGAAAGGACTGTCTAAGTGAGGCGTCAACTAAGTCCACGTGGAAGAAGCACACTAACCTGTTTGACGCAAGGATGGTAAATAATAAAATCCAAATCCAAATGAGGGGATGATGCCAGAGCTTAAATTGTGAACACCTGGTTCATAAGTGGCTGTGGAGGACAGTGGAAGCCAACCATCCATTTGCAGGGTCCACACACGGATCAAGGCTCTGGTAAATAACAACCCCACCCCGCTGGCCATAGCCGGGCGGTGTGATAGCCTTGTTACCAGAAAGAAAGCATTGTAAAGTTGATTATGGCAGATATAGTCAGGTTAAAATGTAAAATCTTATCATTTGGGCTCCCTTTTGACTCATTTTAATGTTATTTCTGGGTTTTTTTTAAGTGAAGTGTAAAATACACATGCATTAAGCCCCTGGGGAACCCCCTCTGACCATGGACCAGGCATGTGCACAGCCTTGATATCAGGTAGAATGCACTGGAAAGTAGATTACTACAGATGTAGTTAGGCTACAATTTATCACCTTATCAATTGATCTCCTTTATGATCCATTTTAAATATGTTCTTGCTTTGAATAGTTTCTGCTTTCTTTTCAATTGAAGTTTTTTCGTCTTTTTTGCTTTGTTATTATTGACAGTTTTAAAAAATGTTTTTCTGTATGTGAAATCCAGGATAGGTGAATCTATGGAGACCATAACTAGATTGATGATACTTTGGGGGCATGGCAGGGGAACAATAATGATAAGTACAGGAATGAAGAAAATGTTCTAAAACTGATTATGGCATTGATCGTACAGCTCCTCTGGATGTGACTGAATGATTTAATTGTATGATAGGTGAGTTATAGGCCAATAAAACCTGCAAAAAAGAAATAATAATAAAAGCTCACAATTAAAGATTCACTCAATGAGAATGATTAAATGCAAATGTGTTAAAGCAATCCAATCAAAGAGAAGAGATGGTGTAACTGGATAAAAATAAGACCTAACTACATGCTATCTATAGGCAATGCACTTGATAGTCAGAGATGCAAGCAGGTTGAAAGGGACCGAATAGAAAGCACACCATGGAAGCAGAAAGTGGTGGGGATTTGGAGGGCCTGTCCTGCCTTGCGACAAAGAGGACCATTGCATGCATGGCCTAACAGCAGAGCTTTTGGAACACACGAAGCAAATTCTGGCAGCATGGGCAAGATAAATAGGTAATTCAACAAGACGTGGAGACTTTGACATCCCACACTGAAAAGTGGGAGGAACCACTGGAGAGATGATTACAAGGAAGCTGAAGACTCGAATTGTATGGGAACCAACCAGATCAGCCAGACACCGATAGAGACCACTGGCCCCAACCTCAGCAGACGACAAGACTTCTCCAGCACACAGGAAACATTCTCTAGGACACACTGCTTGTCAGACCATAAAACAAGCTTCAATAAACGTAAAAGGATTAAAACTGTGCACAGTGCATTCTTTGATCATAGGCTGGTGGTCGCAGGGCATCCTAGAACAGGCAGACGCATTGGAGGGGCCAAGAGTGGAATACCAAAGCCATGTGACAAGCAGGAAAGGGGGTGCAGGAGGGAACTTCAGGGTTCAAGATTCAAAGCTCAGGGTCAGAGGTCTAGGAGCAATTGTGCATGGGTGATAAGCTTACTGCAGTCACAACAACTAATGGTCTCACAGGTCAATACCGCCCAGACGCCTGCTGGGTAGCTCCTGCCCAGCACATGGGTCACAGAGTGGTCTGTGGGAGCATTGCAGGCGGATCTGTCAGAACACCCAATGGGAGGATCCTCATAACTTGGCCTCAAAACATTCCAAGATGGAACCTGCCAGTTCATCATCCTGAGATTAGCACAAAGCAAACCCCAGGAGCGTGATTAGGAAATGATGCTCCCAAGGGGGTGTAGAAAATGTTGCATCCACAGAGGGGCAAGGAAGATTGAGCGAACAACATCTGGGGGCAGTAAATGGAGCACTATGCCCTTTGTCACCTAACTGGGCTATCATCTATGGCTAGATGCTCCCACAGTTTTCTGTAAGCCACTCTGGAAGGAAATTCTACCAGTCCTGAAAAGGACCATGGAGCAGGCACCTGCCTTCCAATGCTCCTGCAAAGTGTGGAAGAGAATGCCTTTCCAGAATGTAAATACTCTCCCAGAAGCCCACGGGCACTCCTGTTCCTTTAGGCAACATCGTAGGCTCCCTTAAGATCAGGTGGCTCTGAGACGACGATTGGATTCTTTCTTGCATGGAATGCCACCGAGGTCTTCTTCCCCTTGACCTTTTAATTCACGTCGAATAAGAGAACCTAACAATGAGCTGTGATTCGATATTACAAGGCCCGGGATGCCAACGCTCAGGCCTTGGGTTTGCCAGAAGTTTGCAATCCCTGGTCCAGCAAGATTTCAGGATGCAATGTGGATGTATTTTCATTTCCTTCTCTCCTTTTCTTCCTTCCCCTGGTGTCTCTCATAGCCTCACATTTCTTCCTCAAAGTGTGCTCTGTCCAGCACGTGGACCCACCTCTTCCTGAGGAAGGCCAGGCAGTGGGTGGAGTGGCTGAGCTTGCCGCCTATGCATGCTTTGCTCTTGGGTCTGGCTCCATCCTCTCTGACACCCTGACCTTTCTTTCCATGATGCCTCTCTGGCTCAGGCCCCGTCCTCTCCCTGCCTGCTTGCCTGGGCCTGAGTTTGAGTGGCCCCTATACTCTGGGCCAGCTGCCCATGTGGATCTGCCATAGTCTTTCCCGGTAGGGACACTAGCCCCATGGCCAGGGCTGGGAACGCCACCTCTTGAGTTTGTACTTATTTGTGGTTGTATGATTGGTCCTCCCTTCATGAAGCCACATGTGTTCAGCAAATGTGTGCCGTGATGGCTGCAGGCTACGCTGAAATCCCTGGGTGTTCTCACCCTCTGTGCCTTTTCACAGCAGGAAAGAGGATGGTAACTGGCCTCTCTCAACATATCCGGGGACAGACTCGGACAGAAAAGGTCTAAGCACAAGATCCAAGCCATGTACGCCTACCAGGGAGATGACTTTAACTCTTGATCTTGATAGAGTTATCGGTTGGGTTCCTAAATGGAGGGGAAACATGGGTGTACAGAGAACAAAAGAACAGATGATCTTCCAGGAACCCCCAGGAAGGAAAGTAAATTCTCAACCCATGGCCTTCCCCTGCTCTCATTTTTGTGAAGTAACCCATTTTGCTGACACACCGGGTGTGATCTGAGAAGACATGCTTTGTGTGTATCCTGTGGCTTTGAGTCCTCCAGACCCCCTGCTGCTGATGCCGGGGGGGGGGGGGGGCAAGGGTGCAGGGTTGCCTGCCGCTGGAATCGAGAAACTCGAAGTTTATTCTGAAGCACTAGACAGAGGGAGACAGCGAGGTTGACTACCTCTGAACGGCTTCAAAAGTCCAGTGAAAACCAGCAGGTTGCAGACCTTAAACTTGGTGACGAGTGGCAGGTTTTACACGACCACAGGGAGCCGTGAGTAGGCCTTGCAGTCATCACAGGACACACCTGGTCCTCTAATCACAGGACAGAAAAGGAAGGTTTTGCAATGATCACAGGAAATGGTCCAGGGGTCACAGGCCACTGTCGCCCAAAGCGTCATGCAACCTTGTTTATCTAAATTGGGAGATGCTTCTGTACCTGGTCTTACTAGACTACCCCTTGCCCCCACCCCCACCCCTACCCCCATCCCCACCCGAGGCTTCCTGGGCAATTTCTCATACTTGGGTGCTTATTTTAATGGCCTTGCTTTACCACCTGCCTGCATTAGAACATCACTACTGATCGAGAATTTTTACTGCCAGGGAGGGGTGGTGGTGGTATCTTCTGGGTTTTAAACAAACTACATCTTAAAGTACATTATATTTCTAGTATTTTGATGAACAGCAGGCTAACTCTTGCACCCCTGGATCGCCATTTACCTGTGGGTGTCAAGTTGAAGAAGCAAAGCCGGCTTCGTCAGGAAGACTCAATGTTATATGAGATTTTACTTTCCTTACATGGATTTGGGATGATGTTTATCAAAGCTGGTTAAAGCGAAAAGGTGAGAGATATGCTTCAGGTATTTGGTGTTTTTTTTTTAATCTCCCTTATCTGAAAACCTTCATTTCCCCACCAGGACAGGATAAAGGATGCTTCGCTCTGCTTGATGTGCGGGTCAAACGTGAACGAGAAATCAGCGGAAGGACATGCTTGTGCTTATCTCTAACTTGACTTCCAGCTTGATTCCCCCCTTTGCTGAGCAGCCCCCTGATGAATTTGGTAACCTGAGGCTGGTGGAAAGCTCAGGCTACATCCTTTTCAATGAATAATTTTCTTTGTGGAAAATTCATTTGGGTTTCTGATCCAGGACCATGATTCCGACCAGGACGATGCCACCCACTTCAGTCCTTGCTGCGGCCTTGGGAAACTTAATCCCCCCAAAACTGAAACCACCGCGTGCTTCCTCCGAGCCTTCTCTCGGCTGCGTGTGACTGCAGGAAGATGCGAGGAACGGCCAGGTCACCCTGAAAACCCGCAGCCATGGCAGAGGAGCTCTTTGACAGGATGATGCTGAAGGAGATCATTATTTTTGAAGAGTTTGAAGCATTTAAGACTCTTAGGCTTTTCATCTAAGCCATGATGTGCGACTGAACCGGCGGCCAGGAAAATCAACACAGGTATTAGCGTTTCTGAGGTCAGAGCAACTTCTGTTCTTACTTAAGAGGTCTTACTAATTTGGGGCCTCTCGTAACTAAGCTTGGGGTGTTGTGAGTTGTGGGCACCGGGCTGCCAGTTCAGACCACAAGTCTCTCTGATGGAGCCAGAGGAGGCTTCCCATTTCCGTAAAGAGTGACAGTCTCAGGACCCACAGGGCTCGGTCTACTCCGTCCTACAGGCTCTCCGTGAGTCGGGATTGACTCGATGGCACAGCACATGGCATGTCTTGAGTCACTGAGTTAACTGGCTCACGGTGGATCCTCGATATGATAAACGCTTCTTCAATGCTTGCGTTAATGAAGTGCATCGTACAGACTTTGTATTTCGTGTCAGGAGGCTAGACAACTGAAGATTTCTATGCAGCGATAATCACGAATCACATACAAATGTAAAAATAAACCCGAATCGTAAACGGGTTGGTTGGCAGCTCCTCCTGTGCAGGGGCTGTGGTTTCAAACAGCGTTACTTTCTTGTCCCCAGGCCCCAGCGTAGTGGAGGGCACCCGGCAGACCTCGGCAAATGCTGGTTGAGAACTGTATGTGGTTAACGACGTGACTTGTGAATTGTGACAGAAGGTGGCAAACTTCTAGAAGCTAGCTTGCAGTTGAACTGCTTTACGGTGGACCAGTCGCCAGGGACCTCATAGGATGGCTTCACAGGGAAAGCATCCAGAGGTGTTGATTACTCACTGGCGCCTGTGTGCGGAGGCAGGAGGGTTACCAGTGCCTTTCAGCACTGTGCCAACATGATCGTTGCTCTGTTGCCGAAGGCGGTTCCTTTTCAATTCTCAGTGTCCGGAATTCTTTCATTTATGCACTCTTGAAGTAAGGTAGGAAACAGACTCAAAAGAGTCCTGGTTTGGGGTTCAAAAGAGTCAAGTTGAAGTGCTGGCTTTTCTGTAGGCACTGTGTGACCTTGGGCAAGTCACTCGCCCTCTCCAAGCCTGGCTCCTCCTGCTCTGTCAGATAGCTCGTTGGGGTGGGGTGGAAACAACTACGCTCTCTACATCATGGGGGTGTCCTGGGGAGAAACCACACAATGGACCCAGATGCACAAAACAGGCTGTGAAATGCTGAATGTGTGCTGAAGTTGTTTTCTCTGGACCTGCCATTTAAAACTAGCTCTCTCTCTCTCTCTCTCTCTCTCTCTCTCTCTCTCTCTCTCTCTCTCTCTCTCTCTCTCTCTGTCTCCAAAACAACAGAATGGAAATGAAACTTTAATGGTAAGCTTGCAAGAATGCTTAAGCAACTAAAATTCCATCAACAGAAAGTTTAGAAAGATCAAAGAATCCATGAAAGTCCCCATTCACCGATGAAGGACACAGCTTTCCCCCAGATCCTGGATACTTCCTCCCCCTAACTACCATGATCCGAATTCTACCTTGTAGGACTGGATAGGGCAGAGGTTGTACACTGGTGTATATGGGAGCTGGAGGCACAGGGAATCCAGGGTGGATGATACCTTTAGGACCAGGGGTGTGAGGGGCGATGCTGGGAGAGTGGAGGGTGAGTGGGTTGGAAAGGGGGAACTGATTACAAGGATCCACATGTGACCTCCTCCCTGGGAGATGGATGGCAGAGAAGGGGGGGAAGGGAGACTCTAGATAGGGCAAGATATGACAAAATAACAATCTATAAATTATCAAGGGCACATGAGGGAGGGGGAGCGGGGAGGAAAAAAGAGGACCTGATGCAGAGGGCTTAAGTGGAAAGCAAATGCTTTGAGAGTGATTAGGGCAAAGAATGTACGGATTTGCTTTATACAATTGATGTATGTATATGTGTGGGTTGTGATAAGAGTTGTATGAGCCCCTAATAAAATGTAAAAAAAGAAAAAAAAAGAAAATGATTAGGGCAAAGAATGTACAAATGTACTTTATACAATTGATGTATGTATATGTAGGAATTGTGATAAGAGTTGTATGAGGCCCTAATAAAATGTTAAAAAAAAAAGTCCCCATTCACATTCCACCCACCTGTCCCCCCGCCACCCCCACTGCCCCATGTTCCAGAAATTTCAAGTTCTATCTTCTGGTTCATTGGGCTGCTGAACCACAAGGTTAGCGGTTAGGAACCACCAGCCACTCCATGGGAGAAAGATGAGGCTTTCTGCTCCGGTTAAGAGTGACAGCTTTCAGGGAAGTCATGGGGCAGTTCAACTCTGTCCTGCTGAGTAGCTATGAGCCAGAATCAACTTGATGGCAGTGAGTTTACTTTCTGATGTTTCTTTCCCTGCTCTCCACCCACCCACCCTGACCCCTCTCGCTCACCCCATTTGTCTCTTTGCCCCTCAGTGTGGCGGTGGCTCCTGGCCTAGCCCTGGATTAGCATGAGTTCACACTCTGGGCGTGGGGATCCGTTTTACAAGCTTTCCTGTAATCTGGCCCGGGTCGCTCATCCCCAAAGTTCGAAGGGGGAGCCTGGTAAAGAGGTGGGTAAACAGGTGTTTCTTTGGGGGTAGCCTATGTGTGTGTGTAGCTGTGTGCTCAGTCATTCAAGTAACCATGTGCCATGCAAAATGATGCTTGGGTCTTCCTGGCTACTACTCTCGCTCCCTGCCCGACGTCTAGCCGTGGCTTCCCGCCAACTAGAGATGGTAGACAACAGACAGTTGGCAAAGGTGTGGAGGAGCATGTGTTTCCGTAACACGCATGAAACAAACAACCAGATGACCCGGCCCGCTTTGCTTGTGGCTTGTGGCATTCTGAAGTGGACACACACAGAAGTAGCACACAAGGAAGCAGAGAGCCCGGGCTTGGAATCCCAGGCAGCAACAGTGGGAAGGAGCTGCCTTCTAGGTGGATTCGAAGGAGAAGGGAGGCAGGGAGGAGCCCACGCGCTTGGTCCTTATTTCTGTCTCTCTTCCTGGCCTGCTGCATTAGTTCTATAAAACCCACCTGATCACTGGAGCCCATGATCCCTCTTTGTTCACCCCCCGACTTGCTGAGTCTCAAGGAGGTGCTGCCTGTGAAGAATCACAGAAAATAACTTTTGATTCTGGGAGCACACTGCCTTTCATCTTTGTACACGGCGCTTTATATCTGCACTTCGAGCTTATCTTATTTTATACTTCTTGAGGGAAGGACCTGATCTGATCTAGGGTTTCCAACTGTGGGTGGCATTTATTCACACACACACGCACACGCACGCGCGCGCACACACACACCACATTGGACCAGCAAGGTCACCACATATGTGTCCAGCTTCCTGGATCTCAGGAAGAAGAGATGGTCTTGCCATAGCTGAAGGATGGGCTGCTTCAGATGCGGTTTTAGGGACAGCAAGCTAAATTCTCCAGATCCTCGCTGCCCGTTACTTAAATAACAAGCACCCTGCCTTGAGACTAAATGGAAATTTAGCACTGCTGGTTGGGTCTGGTGACTGAATGGGTGGGTGGTCCCATGTGGAGCTCATTTTTCATGTGGGTCCTCCCTCCACTGCATCACTGCCAGATGGGGGAAGAGGTGGGAGGGAACTCGAGGCAGGAGACACTGTGGCTGGTCCCTGTGTGAGCACTACGGAGTGAGAGCCTGCAGAGGATGCTGAGCATCATGAAACATGACCCAAAGCTCTGGAAGAGCTGTCTAGTCACTCCACAGGGGAACTCAGTGTGGGTGGGTCCAGGACAGTGAGGACCAGAGAAAATATCAGGCTGATTGGGTCTTTTTGGAGTGTAACAGCTTTAGGCGGTACCAGAAAGCAGATCCTTGAACCGAGAGGCATCTTTTTGCAGAGAGCAACCCCAGCAGGGCTGAGGCAGGGCAACTAGTGGCCTCTCAAGCTGTGACAGCATGGAAGGGGCAATCATGGAAAGACAGGAAAGGCCGATTCTTCAAACGATGCAAGACTCCTACGTGAGTGAGGGGTTTCTGCAGGACACTGAAGGTGACAGTCAGTGGCAAGAATCAGAGAAAATCAGATTAATCCTGTTTATGTAACCTCTTACACACTCCTAAGTAGACTTCAACCTGAGAAAATCAACCTACTTTTGTTATTCACCAACCAAGTCCCCCTGTGCTCTGGGGGACCCCTGGGCGTACAAATGAGTTTGACTGCTAACTGAGAAGTCACAGGTTACAGTCTACACAGGTATGCCTCAGAAGAAAGGCCTGGCAATCTGCTCCCCCTGCCCCATCCCCCCAAACCAGAGCCACATTGGGCTGCCTGAGTTGGGGGTCATTGACATGACGGTAATTGGCCCCACCCTCTCCATCTATGTAGTACTGGACCTGTGATTTCACAGATAAGGAAAGGACAGCTTCAATGAGAGGATTTGAGAAGTAAAGGGTGAATGACAAGGGGGTGTCATCTTGAGTGGTGACTCTCCGATCAATTAGAGACTGGGAGCTGCTGAGAATGGTTGTGAAGCCGTCACAGGGAGGGAGGAAAGAGTGCTGTACTCCCCTCCCGTATGGGTTCCCTGTGGGAGGAGAGCCCACTCTTTGTAGACTTGTCATCCCCGATCTGGTCCCACTTTCCTGTTTGACAGATGGGGAGGCTGATCCCGAGAGAAAGGAAGTGACTTTCAGTGAAGGTTAGGTTTTATGTCAACTCGACGTACTTGGGTGAAGGTAGGGGCGGAGCCCAGCCTGTCAATCAGGCTGCAGCCTGATGACATCTCCTTGGGGGTGTGGCCTTCTGTATAAGAGAGACCCTGAGCTGAACTGAGCTCTCTTTCCCCTTCCCCTTCTGTTGGCTCTAGATCTGTGTGGTTCATCAGTCACATGCCAAATGCAGGAGCCATCAGCTGACTCCTGACCTTGGATTTATTCAGTTTTGTATCCTCAGCCAACGGCCCTACTGATTCATCTTTCTGCTTCCCGTTCATCAGCTTCTACAGCTACATGAATCAGGAGAGGCCTTCAGCGTACAGCTGACTTATAGACTCGAACTGGACTGGGCTGACCTACTTCTACAGTGGTGTGAGCCCTTTCTCCTTCTGTTTTAAAGGCATAGACTTCACACGTCATACAATATAAGCATTCAATCATATTTAGAAGACTTGTGCAATCATCACCGCAGTCAATTTTGAAACATTTTCTTCTCATACACAAGGTTGTTAGTCCCCCCCCCCCCACTATCCCCCAATCATCCCCTACCAGGTCCCTATCCAGTTATGGTCTCGATAGACCTCCCTATGCTGGGCTTCACTGGCTTTCTTGATAGAAATCTCTCCCTATGAACACACAAATACAAGTGTCACGGGGTCACTGGTTTTGCTAGTGAACTCAAACTAACACACTCGCCTACGGCTTCATTAACCAAACCAGAACCAGAACCCACATCTCAGCTCTGCCCACCCAGGCTCCTTTATGACCTTGTCGGTTCCTTGGAGATAACTGGAAAAGTCAGGATAATCCAAATGACAAATGGTCCAAACACCTGATGTTGGTCACAAGTGTTAGCCATCCCACCCAGCCCTTCAACCCCACGAGAGAAATGAGGAGTTTCTCATAAAACAGTCAACCCACTGGAGACCAGCTCCTCCTTTCTTTCTGGTTCTCTGCCTGCCCTTGGGTAGGTAGGTCGGGGATAAGAGACCACCTAGGAGCCCTGGTGGTGTTGTGGTTACAAGGTGAGCTATGATTCTTGTGGTCGGCAGTTTGAAACCACCAGCAGCTCCACGGGAGAAAGCTAGGCTTTCTACTCTGGCATCACAGTCTCGGAAACCCACAGGGAGTCGCTATGGGTCAGCATTGACTCAATAGCAGCGAGTTTTTTTGGTTTCTACATGGTCTGAAGGAGAAGAGACCAGGCAAAGATCTAGCGAGGGTACAAAGTGTGTAAACAACACAGAGCCAATTGCACCCCCTTCTTGTAGTTGTCGAATGCTCTGCCTTCCACAATGGCTACTGAAACCCCTACCTCCATGCCCGGTGCTCACACCCTCCACCCAGCGCTACTTCAATGTCTGCAGCTGAGTTTACGAGGAAACCGTGATTACTGACAAGAGTCCCCACGTGATACATCGCATGGTGAGTCCTCATGCAGGACTGTACCTTAGCCTGGCATGCCAAGCTTTCCCTTCTAGCCCCGGAAGGGCAACATCGCACTCACCGCAACCTTCTCCAATCCGTTGATATAAAGCAGGTTTGAAAGTAGTGTTTCAAGGCTCTGAAAGGGGCTAAAGCATGGCCCTAGCATTAAGGGCACGGCGAATTTAAACATTTCACTGCTAGGTTTCAGGCCAGACTTTATCCAAGATTCAAAGGAGAAACGTAAGGGCTGTTACCATACTATCCAGGCTATTAGCCCTACGAGAGAAGGGAAGTGGAAGAAAGCCTACCAGCATTTCACGATCAATAAATGAAATGAAACAGGCTCTGGCGGAAGTCGTGGTACCTGGAAGTGACCTTTTGTGCTGACTAGCTCCTCCGTATTCATTCAAAAAACATATAGTGCAGTCTGACTCTGTTCCAGGAAACAGGGATCATCATCAAGGCAAGAAAGAACTAAAGAAACTGCTAGGTAGCACGCTGTCTAGTTGAAGGGATCATCTGTCCTGGATTCCCTGTGTTTCCAGCTCTTATCTGTACCAGTGTATACAGGCTCTGGTCTAGCTGAATTTGTAAGGTAGAACTGGGGTCATGGTAGTTGGGGGGAGGAAGCATTAAAGAACCAGAGGAAAGCTGAACGTCTCCACTGCACATGCCCCTCATTCACAATGATAAGATTTTTTTGTTCTGGGTCTTTGATGCTGGCCTTCACTTTCACTTCTACTGTTGATTGGTTGATGTTGAGCAATTGTGGAGGGCCTTCTGGTCAGCCAACCTTGGTGCCATTTTCCTCTGTACGAAGCTTCCTTGCCCATGCATAAACCATGGTGTGACGGTTCCCCATTCCCTGAGCTAGCCGCAGGGCACGGGGGAGGCGCATCTCGTACACTCAGCACAGGAACACGGCCATGATGCTCTTAGCATTTCAGGCCAGGGAGAATCGTCTTGAAAGGATCGCTCAGTTGTTGAAAATTTAACTTCTACTTCATTCTGGCTTTGGGAATTTCACAACTCGCTTTGGATTTTGCAGTCCTGGACTTGCCCTCAGGAGGGTAAGGAGAGTCAATAGTTCCACGTGAAGAAACAAACAAACTTCTCTTATCGAGGCAAATGGCTTTATTTAGCGATAGGCGGGTAAGCAGAAAGAATGTAAGCAGGATTTTATCAGAGCTTTCCGCCGACCCAGAGAATCACGGCAGTCGCATTTCCCCAGTCAGATTTAGAGAGGGATGTGTTCATGTTCAGCGCGGCCCACCCAGCATAGGTAACCCTGGTAGCCAAGTAGAAATATCAGTAGGTGCATGTCAGTAACGCTTAGTGTGTCTCATAAATGCCCGCGAGAAGCACGGTGGCTTTCTGGACAGAGTAAGTCACCGTGCGTTCCACACTCAGTCTCTGAGTGCCTCAGTTACTCCACGATAATCGTTTGCCAAAGAAAGCGTTATGGATTCTGTTTCTAGACGTAGGACCAGAACATGAGTGGGAATAAGTGACTTGTCCCCTGCTAGTCAATTGAGGTGGCAGAGAGGGACCTAAATTGGTATCCCCAGGACGGGGACACGGGGTTCCTCTCCGGGAACGGACGGAGCCAGTACAGCCTACACAGAATCCATGAGATGAGCCATTGCACGGACAGGCTGGCTCCCAGAAATGAGTCCAGGAAGGAAAGTCCTGGAAACCGAGCCAAGATACGATGAAAGTGAAAATTCTCACACACCCATGCGATCTCTGACCCTTTCCCTAAAATTATGCCCTCCCTCCCACTCTCCAGACCTCTTCAACCTTTTATTCCATTCCAAAATATGAAGTCACTGCCAGCGAGGCCATGCTGACTCACGGAGACCCTAGGGGGCAGGGTAGGGCTGCTCCATGAGTTTCCGAGGCAGTCACTCCTACAGGAGTAGGAGGTTTCTTCTTTCTTCTGTGCAGAGGTGGGTGGCTTTGAGCTCCTGACCTTGTGGTTAGCAGCCCGACTTGTGAACCGCGACTCCACCAGGGCTCCCTCTTTATTCCCTTCTTTTTTTCCTTCAGAGCATTTGAGACGTAGCTGCTTACCTGATGGTTAACAATCTCACTCATTTGACGACGAGTCTGTTGAAGGCTGGGGCTGGGCCGTGTGTTCACTAACACTCTGGCCCCCAGCTCTCAGTGTATGGATGGGCACATCACAGACAAGGCAGTGATCGAAGCTACAGCTTGGTGATTCTCAAGCGAAGAGTTTAAAACATGCCCAATACCTGTTCCCATGACCAGGGACTCTGATCTCCCACGCCTCTCATCAGTAATCTGATTATGACCCCCCTGTTGAAAAATCAAAACCACTGGAACAGAACAAGCACTGCTGCAGGCTGAGCACAAGTATAAACTAGGAGTATAGACATTGCGCACCAGCACAGAAGAATCAGGCACAACCACACGGCTTACCTACCTGCTCCCTGCCCAGGAAAGGCCGATGAGCTTTCTATTTCTGAACTCACTGACTCCAAAGAAAAATGGAAGGAACTTGCCCATGGGTGCATGGCTAGGAAGAATCTCAGAGGCCAGGCCAAGCAATCTAGAACAAAGCTTGTGGCAGATTCAAGATGAGCCCGAACACGATATTCACTGCTCTCCTCATGGAATGGGATCTTTGTCCTTCCCCTTGAATCCAGGATGACCTTCGACTGACCTGACCAAGAGGATGACAGAAGCTACACGGCTTCACCTCTGGGTCTAGCTTTTCAGAAGACTAGCAATTCTGGGCCCTTCCTCTGGGAGTCTTGATGCTCCCATGAAGCAGTTTGACTACGCTGTTCAGAGGTCAAGTGGAGGGGCCCTATGATTACAGGGGGAGGGAAAGGGGCCCAGCTGAACCCAGCTGTCCAGCTGTGCCATCCTGGGCACCAGGCCCAGGAGGGAAGCCACCCTGGAGCCTATATCCCCCGAGGTGAGTACCAGTGGATGACCTCATCGCAATGATACATGGAATGGAACAATCACCCAGCTCATTTCCGTCAAGATTGCTAGTTCACACACAAAGAACACAAGATGTAATTTAACCACCCAGCTGACTCTTGGCAAAATTATGGATGCACAAGATCACAGGCTAGAATTAAATGGTGGTTGTTTGAACCAGAGCTTCTAACTGGTTCATTCTGGTTCTACCCTCTGCTGAGAATTTTCCTTTCCATCCCAGAGAGACAATGGATTCAGACCCCATGGTTCAACAAGATGCCCAGGCGATTCTTATGTTTATAGATGATCCCTTAGAATTCCCTGGAGGTGGTCTTGTTAAAACGTAGATTCTGATTCAGTCCCTGCAGGGGTGGAAAGGCAAAGTCTCAGTAGGGAGCTCAACAGGACTGCACTGGTTCAAAGCCCTGCTACAAAGCACTGAATTTTGGTATCATTTACTAGGGACCTGGGTCCAAATGATGTGTTCTGCTTCTGGCTCTTCTTTTTGGTGGAGGTAGGATCCCTCTCTCTGCTGGATACTCTCTCTCTCCATATCACTTATAGTGCAAAAGACAATGTAACTCACACCCCAGGGAAGCCCAGGGCTGTTTAAGGGGCTTAAGGGGGTTACACCCACCTTTCATCATTGTGCCGTTATTGTGAAGAATGCTGCATGGGGTGTGCATTCAGGTCAGGGCCATTATTTCTTTAGGGCAGTGGTTCTCAACCTGTGGGCCTCGACCCCTTTGGGGGTCGAACAACCCTTTCACAGGAGTCCACTGATTCATAACAGTAGCAAAATTAGAGTTATGGAGTAGCAAGGAAAATAATTTTATGATTGGGGGTCACCACCACATGAGGAACTATATTAAAGGGTTGTGGCATTAGGGTGGTTGAGAACCACTGCTCTAGGGTATAAATCTAGAGGTGGGATTTCTGGATCATACTGCATTTCTATTTCTAGCCTTCTGAGAAAGCACCATCGGTTTCCATTGTGGTTGTGTCATTTTACAATTCTACCAGCGGCCTATGAGAGTTCTAATCTCTCCACATTCTCGCTTGCTTTTGTTGTCCTGTTTTTGAATCAGTGCCATAATTGATGTTGTCAGATATTATGTGATTGGACTTTTGGTTTGCATCTCTTAAACATTTTTATTGCGACCGATAGACAATAATGCATCTTCCAGAAAGAACACATACATATACTTTAGGAATACCCTGAAGTTCAGCTTTGTCTTCGAAAGTCAAGTAGCAAGTACCTAATGTAACATTTCCGGAATCCCGAATATGTGAGAAATCAGACAATGTAGTTACATAATCTGGATGAACCCATCCCAGCAATGCTAGTTATTGTCAATAACTCAATATTCACTTTGAAATATAAGAAATGTATTCCAACTGTAACACAGAGTGAAAGTCTTTTCTGTGCTTTATATATGTGTATATGTTAATATATAGGTGTTATATATATATCAGTAAGTTGAAATATAAGTGCATCCTTATTAACTGTAAGACCAAGATATAGTACTTATGATTGTGATGCTACACCCCCAATCATTTCCCAAATATTTACTGTAAACAATGATTTCTTAAAAACTTTATTTTAATTTCTAATAAGCCTTATTATTTCTTATAAATGTTATTATTTCTTATAAACAAGAAGAAACAATATATTAGCTAGATTACAATTTGCATTTTATCTTTTCAAAACCAATATAGTTTTATAAATTTAAGAAACAATAAGTGATAAAAGTAACAGAAGTGCGGTTATATTTAATTCTCATTTTTAAAATTATTTTTTGTTGTTGAGAAGAGACACATCAAAACATACACTATTTCACTGCTGCAGAGCTGAATACATCACAAGGCAGTTATACCTGTGATCTCCAGTGCTCAACACCGCTGCAGGAACTGCTGCCTGGTCTCCGCTGTGATCTGGTCTACAAGGGTAATTCTGCCCAGTATCTGCGGGACCCTACATCAAATGGGCACACCACCCCACTACTTTGAGGCAGGGTTGGAACTCTTCCAGCCCCACGGTCAGGTGATCAGGCCTCAGCTATCTTCTTACTTACTATCCTTTTTCTTCTCTCCCCCTTCTATCTTTCTCACTGCAGTCCGTCTCAGGGGGCCCAGTTTTGTTTTGTTTTTTTCTTTCTTTTTCTTCTTTTTTCCCCTCTCTTTCCTTTCACATGCCACTGCTGGCTTCTGGGCCACAACCCTCCACCTAGGAGAACTCTGTCCAAACAGCAGGGGGAACTCCTGCTAGCCCTCTGTGGGAGTGCTTCACACCACACAAAGCAGCTGTGACAGCCCTCTACAGGGCTCCACCCTGCTGAGGAAACCTCTGTCTGGCCTCTGTGATGATCCTGTTGACTAGGACAATTCCGCCCAGCACCAGTGGGACCCTGCACCAAAAAGGCACACCAATCTGTCACCTGGGGCAGGGTTTAAACCCCTCCTCCCCCTCATTCAGGCAATCAACGACCGGCCCACCCAGTGGGGAGAGCTCCAACCATCCCCCGGTGGCAGTGCTGCACACGGCATGAGGCAGTGCTACACATGGCATGGCAAGGGGCTCAGCTATCTTTCTTTCTTTCTTTCATTTTATCCTCTTCTAGCTCTTCTCTCTTTCCCACCACAGTCCTAGCTGATTCAGTTTTTCTCTTCTGTTGTTTTCTTATTTTGACTCTTTGTTTTTGTTTTGCCTTTGCTTTGCGTGCGTGTGTTTTATTTTTGCTCTTGTGTTTGTTTGCTCTCTTATTTCTTTTTCTTCTCTTCTTACAAGCCACTACTGGCTTCCTGGCCACTCCCATCCACCTTTGGCAGCTCTGACTGCCCAGCAGGGGGTGCTCCTGTTTACACTTGCTGGCTTTATATACAGCAGGAGAAATCACACCTGCCCTCTGCTGCACCTCAAATAGCTGGGGGATCTCCCCTTCAAGCAGCTGGGGGAATCCCTGTGTACACCTCAAGACCATAAAAGTGACTGGGGGAACTCCTTGCCTGCTTTTTGTGATGTTCCACGCTGCTACCGGAATATCCGCCCAAACTCCACAGTGAACTTTCCGATTATGGTAATACTTACTGCCATTCACAGCACTCTTCACAAAGGAGGGTACATCAACCTGCCATCCAAGGCACTCCAGTTGCAGAGGGAAATACCACATGCTATTTGAGGTGCTCCAAATCCCATAGGACACACCACTATTGCTTACTGGGAGATCAGCCAGTGAAGCACCATCCTTGTGGGCTCACAACCACCTGAGCAGCATCCCGTGGGAGGACTATTTAACTCACATGCCAAATAACAGAATACTGGTTGGCTAGGGTAAGAGTGAAATCACAGGAAGATACAGCAGTAGCCTAACCCCAAAGTGAAGCTAACTGCAGGAAGTTAGAAGAAGTACTCATACGAGTTCCCCAAGACAGAGCCTACTGCTCTTTGACTTTGGGACATGGCACCGGGTTCCTCTAAAACAACATGTAAACAGCAATGAGGCCCCAACAGCCTCAACTAAAAAGCAGAAGAAACAGAAGCCAATGCTGGAAGAAGTCATGAACCCAATGATGTACATAGTAAAAGCAGACATTGACTTTCCACAGAAAGAAATCTTCAGATTGTGTTGCTTGGAGTCATACAGGATATGAGGGAAGCAATATAGAAAAAAAGGATGAAATGATAGCAGAAAAATAAAGGCAACACACCAAAGGGAAACTCAAGACCTAAGGGATGAAATAACAAAATCCAGTAGCAAATTAACAGACTTTGCCAAGCAACTTGAGGAGGCAGGGAATCCCACCAGTGACCTAGAGGATAACCAGGCAGACTTCAACAAATGGGAAAAGCAATCAAATAAGACAATTAGAGAAGTTGCAGAAAACCTAAGAGCCGTGTCTGATGCTATGAAGAGGACCAATATTAGAATGATTGGACTACCGGAAACAAGACACAACAAAGATGTCAACAGTGAAAATAGCGAGGGAATTCTTAAGAGAAAAACTTCGATAGCTTAATAAATGAAAAGTAGGCAATCATTCAGGAGGCCTAGAGAACACCAGCTAGACTAAATCCCAAGAAGTCACTAAGACACGTAATAGTTAAATTATCCAACTATAAGAAAAAGGAGAAATCATAAGAGCAGCTAGGGAAAAACAAATAGTCACAAAGGTACCCAAATAAGAATATGTTCAGACCTATCAGCTGACATGATGTAGAAGAAGAGGCAGTAGAGTAACATATTTTTAAAAATTGAAGGAAAATAATTCAAACCCAAGAATACTATATCTGGCCAGATTATCTATTAAGATAGAAGGAGAAGTAAGAGTCTTCCCAGACAAGGAAAAATTCAAAGAATACGTAAAGAGAAACCCAGCCCTACAAAAGATTCTTGCCGACACAGAATGGGCAGAAGATCAATATTCATTGAGCACAAATAAGAGACCTTCGAATAGAACTCCACCCAGAGGCAACAAAGAGAAAAAAGCCCCCAAGATAGCATTTGCTCAATAGTGGAAAGAAAGCAAGTTAAACACACCCACACACACACACACACACAACACACAGGGAGATAAGATAGGTAGATAGGAAAACACCAAACACAAAAGGTACACGATGACATCAGAGAGTCCACAGATGCATGAAATAACACTGAATATCAATGGTCTGGACTCAGGAATTAAAATGCAGAAGCTAACAGATTGGCTCAGAAAATATAACCCACTGATCTGTTGCCTACAGAAGACACATCTCAAACTTTCAGACAAAAACAGGTTGAGAATTAAAGGCTGGAGGAAAATGTATCAAGTAAATAGCAATGCAATAAAAGCAGGGGTAGCAATCTTAATGTCTGACAAAATTGATCTTGAGGTACAAGCCATAACAAGAGACAAGGAGGGCACTATATAATGTTCAAGGGAACAGAAGACCAAGAACTAGTGAGCATAATAAATATATATGCACCAAATGAGAGACCACGAAATTAATAAATCAAACACTCCAAAAGATGAAAAAAGAAATCACAGGCTCAACAATTATAGTAGGTGACTTTAATACACCACTCTCTGAAAAATACAGATCACAGGGAACTAAACTTAACAAGGAGGGTACAGATCTAAATAGCACAATTGGAGGACTTGACCTGATAGATATTTTCAGAGCTTTCTACCCAAATGTAAAATAAATTCACATTCTTTTCAAGTCCACATGGCATATACTCGAAGATAGACCATTTGCGGGGACACAATTGAGCCCGAGTACATTCAAGCACACAGAAATTATACAGACTTCTCTCTCCGACCACTACTCCATAAGGCTGGAAATCTACATAAGGATGATGAAGAAAACAAGGGCAAACAATTGGATGATGAATAACTCTCTATTGCAAAAGGAGGGCTATTGGCCCAGATCAGAGATGAAATCGGGAAGCTTTTAGAAACCAATGAGAATGAAACTACTATGTACCAAAACCTTTTGGATGCAGCAAAGGCATTTATCAGAGGAAGGCTGATAGCAATACATGCACACACGAAAAAGAAAGAGTTATGGTTGATATGCTGGTACAAAACTTACACCAATTAGAGCAGAGTCAACATAACAATCCTACTAATAGCAAAAGGAAAGAAATAATAAAAATCAGAGCTGAGATACAGGAGAGGGAAAACAAGAAAACCATGGCAAAAATTAATGCAGCTAAAAGTTGGGTTCTTTGAAAGGATTAACAGAATTGATAGACTGCTGGCAAACCTAACCAAGGAAAGGAAGGAACACATTTCAATAGCAAGGATGAGGAATGAAGCAGCTTACAATAAGAAAAAAACTAATTGCCAACTAAGGAGGTGGGTAAAGGACCTGAACAGAAGTTTCACAGGGGCAGAAATCTGAATGGCCAATAAACATGAGAAAATGTTCCCGATCATTAGCTATAAGAGAAATGCAAATTAAAACAACTATGAGCTACCACCTAACACCCTCAAAGATAGCCCAATTAAAAAAATCAGAAAGTAACAAGTGTTAGATGGGCTATGAGGAGATAGAAACTCTCATCCACTGCTTGTGGACCTGTAGGTATGTACAGCCACTATGGAAATAGATTTGGCGATATCTAAAACAGATGGAACTTGACCTACCATACGACCCAGCAACCCCCCTACTGGGCATATACCCAGAAAGGCAAGAGACAAACCAGGGCCAGACAGCTGTGCTCCAATGTTCATTGTGGCGCAACAGTTCACAATTGCAAGGAGTTGGAAACAACCCAGATTTCCATCAATGGACGAGTGGATCAAAAAACCATGGTACATACATACAATGGAGTACTATGCATCTCTAAAAAGCAGTGATGAATGCATGAGCACATTGCTGAATAGGAAGAACTGCAGGAAATCATGCTAATGCAGGAAAACATGCTAACTGCAGGAAATCATTCACAAAAGAAAAGTACAACATGAGTCCACTGAGGTAAGCTTAAAAAATGGGCATAGGGAATAATAAGCTACTATATACATACAGCCCTGGGGTGAGGTCCATCTACTATGGCAGGGGCCAACCCCAACCCCGGGATATGTATTACAGACAACTACATAGGAGGAGGAGGAGGAGGAGGAGGAGAGAGAGAGAGAGATGTAGGGGGCAGGGCACTAACCCACCCAAGGGGAGGGTGTTGTTTATATCTCCACGGGAGAAGGAGAGAGACCAAGCTTCAAGTCTATGGGACAAGATGTGAATGCAACATACCAGAATGTACCAGGGAGCCAATAGTGAGGTCTGCAGGGCCAGCCCCAATCCAAACTATGTGGAACACTTCCTCACAGAAGACTGCACTTCAGAGGACAGTACTGGGGCTACAGCTTGGGGAGAGGGGCATGTCTGATTAGAGAACATGGGAGAAATGAAAAGGGATGGAGAGGGAGGGGAAGATATCCTGGCCCACCCAGCCCCGAGGATGATATTCCTGCTTAGAGCAGACAAGACACAGAGAGGACTATAGGGCCAGCCCCACCATGGACACAACGTCTCTCACTAAACCATAGTGCTACGGGTCAACACTGGAGACACAGTGTAGGAATCTTGCACGAAACACTAAGGATATACAACAGAGCAAAGTAATGAAATCCCAGGGAATACCAAAAATAGACTTTGGAGACAGGGTGTGGCACCCCATCACACTCGACTGGAAAACACTCATAAAGACCAACAAAGAGACCAAAAACACTCGTAAAGACCAACAAAGAGACCTTGAAATATTTATAGGCTTTTCCATTTTTTGTCAGTGGCTTTGTTTTGTTGTTGTTATTATTTTCTTGGTCTTGACTTCCTTCGTTCTTTTGTTTGTCTTTGCCTGGTTTTTGCACTTAACAATGTACCTACATATCTCTCTAGATAAGAGAGGTGGGATAAATAATTTGGAGAAGAAAGGAATAGGATGTATGATTCTGGCGGGGGGGGGGATATGTGAGAAGGGGAGGTGGGAGAAAGGAAGGAACCAACCCAGGGACAAGGGAACAACAAGTGAACTAAAATCAATGGAGAGAAGGGCATAGGATGCCTAGTGGGGCTTAATCAAGGGCAATGTAGCAGTGAGCAATTCCTAAACCTGAATGAAGGCTGAACATGATGGTGGGACAAGCAAAAAGTAAAATGAAATAGAGGAAAGAATCAGGAAGCAATGGACATTTATAGAGGTCTAAATACAGGCATGCACGTATGTAAGTACATATAGAACAAAAGGGGAATAGAACCATGTATTCATATCTATATCTTAACACATTAAAGACTGGATTTTTTTTTACCAACTTACCCAAGTGGCCATATATTTTTTTCAACTGTTAGTTTTTATTTTGCATTAAACCATAAATGGGTTTACACCTCATCAACTTTTTATCATATTGATTTATAACTTTCAGGTTTTGAATATAAAATGTTGTCTCACATTCTGAAACAATATTTTGCAATATATGTGGAACATTATTACGTTTATGGACTATAATCCTCATGAAATTATAAACTTCTTGTAAAAACAATCAACATGATCCACATTACTTTGAAAAACAGCAAAAAATAAATACAGTATACCAAACAAAAAATACAGTCTTTGTTCCCCAGTGTTCATTTGTTGCTATGTTCCTTTGTGACACAATGTACTATTGTTACTGTACCCTACAATTACACTCTACAACTACAGTGAGAAACAAAGACAGTGTGCAAACATTACCCCCGAAATTATTTCATATATTGTAGTTAGCAGAGGACCTGTATATAAACAATGTTCCTAGTACTTTTTTAATGTATGGTACTTTGTATAACATTTCTCTCTGTGAAGTGGTACCTTACACAATTTACAAATATACCTGGTTTCACTTCCTTTCCCATGGGCAGCGCAAACTCTACAGGCTCTGGTAGGAAATTTCTTTTTTCCATTGCTTGAAATGAACACAGGTTCATGCTGCTTCGTGTCACCTGACAGCCTTCCTGGTGGATCTTTACGTGGTGGTCTCCCTGCTCTACTAGGGCTTGGGCTGGACATCTCTCTCTCTCTGATTCCAGAGAGCCTTCATTTTCATCGTCAGTAATCCAATATTTTGCCACGGAATGGAGAAACTGCTTGTACTTTGTTTTCCCTCTGGATTCAGGGCATTGTCAACTCTATAACAATGGAAAAGTCCACAGTTTATGAGATCCAGGACGACTTTGTTAGTCCATTTCATTGTTTTCCTTAGAATAGGATAATACGAGAGGTACCGGTTTGCACAATCAGCTCCCTTCATGTGGGCGTTACATTGATGAATACACACAGGTTTCAATGCATCCTCTCCAGTTTATCTATTGTTCTTTCTTGTACTGGAGACAGAGTGTCATGAATTGTTGGTCTCATTCTGACATCTCACTTGTCTCTCCATACGAGGAGAAGAATGTCACCTTTTCTACAGAAAACTGTGTCGCCTTTCTTCACTCTTGATGCTTTGGCTTTTAGTGTTAGCGACAAACCTCTGTTCACTCGAATAGTACCACAGACTCTATGGTTTTATTTCTCAGTAGTAAATCAGCAGAAGAGGTATTGTCATAGTAATTATCCTGGTAGACATGGTGCCACATAACAAGATAAGGGACAAGAACTGAGAGAACAGGGTCTTCCAATTTCTTCCCTTCACCAGTATAAATTTTCATATTGCAGATATAGCCTGTGTCACTCTCACACACCATCCTAACAAGTAAACCACACTTTGTCATCTTTGCTGGGTTATATGTTCGAAACCTCAGGTGTCCTCTCCATGGAATCATCCCCTCGTCCAAAGACAACTGTTGCTTTGGTCTGTAAGGTATCCTGAATTTATTGAGGACATAATCCAGCACAGGTTGAATTTTAAAGAGTCTTCCAGAGTTATTGTCCATCTTCGTGTTATCATTAAAGTGCCAGAATGTCCAGATTTACTCAAATCTATTATGACTCATAGTCTGCGAAAATATTGGGGTAACTATTAGAGGATCTGTTGGCCAATAATCTTTCCAGCTATATTTTCTTGTTTGTCCCATTAGAAGAATTTAGGGCTAAGAATTTCTTCATGTGTTTTTGTGTAACGGGCGACCACTTGAGCGATTTAGGTGCTGTTTTACATTTCACTGAGGTTTGACCATGAGAAGTGCACAACTCCTTGAAAACAATTCAAACAAATAGTAACTATTTGATTTAACCAAAATGCACTAAAATGCTAAATAAACAAAAAGAACATGAAGACAATCGAATTTGATACATTCACTACTGTTGCAAACACCTAAATAGACGGAGTAGTTAAAATATATCCAAGCAGATGGCATCTGAAGATAGCATGCAGAAATCACAAGTTATCTCATGATCAGTCCCTAACAGATGGCGAGCTAAACATGAGTAAACTGGGGATCCGTCTGCAATGTGTTAAGAATTAAGGTTGCAGATGGACATTGGGCCTCAACTCAAGTATTCCCCTTAACACAAGAACACTTTGGTTCAATAATCCAGCATTCTGTGATCCTCACCTTCCCTACAAGATCGCTGAAGACAAAATGGGTGCATAAGCAAATGTGGTGAAGAAAGCTGATGGTGCTGGCTATCGAAGCTATAGCATCTGGGGTCTTAAAGGATTGAAGATAAATAAGCGGCCATCTAGTTGAGAAGCAGCAACGCCCACATGGAAGAAGCACACCAGTCTGTGTGATCATGAGGTGTTGATGGGATCAGGTACCAGGAATCTAAGACCCAGAACAAAATCATACCCAATGTGAATGGGCGCGGGAAGGGAAGGGGGGGTATGAAGTGGAGACCCAATGCCCATATGTAGACAATTGGACATACCCTCACAGAGGGGCCACAGGGAAGTAATGATCCAATCAGGGTGCAGTATAGCACTGATGAAACACACAACTTTCCTCTAGTCCGTCCTTCCTTCCTTCCTTCCTTCCTTCCTTCCTTCCTTCCTTCCTTCCTTCCTTCCTTCCTTCCTCCCTACTTTAATGACCTCAATTCTACCGTACAAATCAGATTAAACCAGAACATGCACACTGCTATAGATAAAAGCCTGCAACACAGGGAATTCAGGATAGATAAACCCAATCTGGATCAACAATGAGATTAGGGAGGTGTGGGGAGAAAGGGGGAATTGAACAAGGGAAAAGTGGGTGAGGGGCGACAGAGGACGATGTAAGATATAGAAATAATTATCTATAACTTATCAAGGATTCATGAGGGAGGGTGAGCGGGGGAGGGAGGGGCAAGAAATGGGGAGCTGATATCAGGGCTCAAGTGGGAAGAAAATGCTTTGAAAATGATGATGGCGGCGTATGTGCAAATATGCTCGACACAATGGATGAATGGATGGATTGTGATAAGAGATGCAAGAGCCCCCAATAAAAGTATTTAATAATAATAATAATAATAATAATAATTTCAATAGCTTCTGGGGTGTACGCTTCCAAGACAATGACTACATCCTTTAGCTGTGTAACTCTCCCTCCTTCTCGGTTTCTCAATGATTTCACATAACCTCGCTGCTTCCTAAGCTTCTGATCTAATCTTTTAAATTGCTGTTGTCATTCTGGTCCTACACAGATAGTCCCTAAAAGAGCATATAATGCTCATGATAGACATCCAGCTAAGTCAGTGTCTGATTTTAAGAAGACATCAGGGGATTTTTTTTGTTTGTTTAAGGTAGAAAGATAACCTTGGGGAGATAGTTTCAGGGGTTCATTCGGGAAACCTGAAGTCTAGGTGAATTTGAAATCCTGTTCTGCATTTTATGCTTTTTGATCCGAATTTTTCTATAGACTCTTTGATCAAAATGTCCATTAACAGTAGCTAGGCATCAACCAGCTCTTCGGGTCTCCTGACTAAGGAGCAATTGAACATGGAAGTAGTTAGCCACACATGCCACAGCCGTCTCCACTCCTGGAGCTCCGTAGGCTCCTGTTCCAGCTGCAGAGCAACTGGGTTTATGCTCTGGAGGGCCACCTATGCGCTTCTCAGAGCCCAGGCCCTGTGCAACAGAAACACCCACCTGACACTGGGCCAATGAACTAGGACGTTCTGTGAGACCCATCACATCCAACCTCCAGTTCTGTGAGGTTTTACATAATCTGTCTAAGCAGCTGCTTCTTTTTGTTGTAAATACATGTAAATACATTCAGCTTTAGCTTCTGTGCAACTTACGGATATCAATCACACTAATTGGTTGAGCAACCACCCTGCCCTTAATCGATGTGATTTCCCCATCAGTTTCATCATTTTTCTTTAATACGTGAATTAATTCACTTTTGTGGTAACTCAATTCAATTGAGATGATCAGTTTGCCCAAACCAAAGAAGAACACTCTGGGAATTCTGACATCTTGTGGAGTGCCAGTTTTGTCACCTCCAAGCGTCTTGAGAAGCAAGCACTCCAGCTGATGATGGCCACAGCCGCATCCATGCTAGAGCATCCGCGTGGACTCTGGGATGCCTCATCTAGGTGTCCCTCAGGCCTGAAGGACCTAGCCCCCCAATTCCTGAGAGTGCTACTAGTTGACAGACCTCAGAGGTCAGCCTGCAAACTGCCCTCTTGTGAAGAGTCTGCCCCGCACCCCCGATCACACTTCTTTCTCAGGGCAGCTGTACCGCAATACCAGTAGGCATATGTGACAAAACCTGGCCACCTCTCTCCCTGGTGGGACATGTCTGGAGGGCCTTCCTCGCTTGAGAGCTCCGTGCAGGGCCGATGGAGGCCTCTGTGGAGACTGCATGGCCACCCAGCTTCTCTCACTGCCTAAGCCCACTCCTTCCTGTTCCCCGGGTGGCTGCTGACCCCAAGGCCATTCTGTACAATAATCAGCTCTCATTCTGACAATAGAATGCTTTTGCAAATGGGGGCATTTAATGGGCTGGAAGCAATCTAATTGTTGACAGGATGGGATGTGATTATCTCTGTCCTATAAGGTCCAACTTCTGAAAGCAAAGTAAATCGTGGTAAACACAACTGTAACATAACAGTTGCCATGTCACCATTCTTCACGCGTTCAGCACAGTGGCAGGAAGTTATATTCTTCCATGTCGTTCAAGCATCACCCTTCTGTGTTTCCTTAACAGAAGTGAGTGTCCCCTAAGCCCGGGTCGTCCTTTCCCATTTCTCTTTCACTTCCATTGGTAACCACAACAAACTGGTCACTGTGCACTTGGCTATTCTGGATAATGCAATCGTTGTCCTTGTGTGACTGCAAGCATGGCACGGAGGAGGTGTCTGACCTCTGACTTCACAAGGAGGGGAGGCGGAGTCAGACACAACGCCAACTCCACAACTGCTTCCGATGAGGCAGAGTTCAGACATGCCTCCACCTCCAACCCCTTTGCCAATTGTGACATTAACCTTATTTCCCATAAGGCACTCTTGACTTCTCTGCTGGGCATGGTAATTCATAGCAATGGCCACACAGAACCCCCGCAAAAACACAGAACCCCGAAAAAAATGTTCACGATTATGAGGCCTATTAGGGAAGTGAACAGGCTACAATTAAGGATCTGAAATGCTGAGGATACAGTTCTTAGTTATACGTGCGAGCACGTCTCATTGTGATCCTTGAGGCTTCCCCGACATGGCGCTTAGTCCTTTGCCCTTCTTGAGGAGATTACAGAGCTCTTTTAGCATCGCCGATAAATGCCAGACGCAGCAGCCCAAAGGCACTAACTTAGCTTTGGTTCACCTGGTTAAGGGCCAGGAGGTCCCCTGCTCCTTAAGTCAGCCTCCTGCCCAAAGGCATTCATCTTTACTCATTCCACGGGCCAGGAAGCCTACTGCTCTGTCTTGTGACTTGTGGTTCTGCGCCGACCACGCTTCTGCTGTCAGCTTTCCTCTGCCACTCCTCAAGCGCCCCAGTTCTGTCACCTGGATCAAGGAAGTTCCGTGCACAGGGATCTTGGGTCCGAAGGGCACACGCCATTCCTGGCTTTTCGTTCATGGTGGTAGTGAGACACCCTCATTCCTGTTCTTATAATGACGCATTTTAAGCCCAGTGCGATGGCAAGACTGACCAATCCTCATGTTACGAGGATTGTACACACGGAAGAAGCACACCAGCCTGTGTTATAATGAGGTGTCAATGGAATCAGTTATCAGGTATTAAAGGATCCAAAACAAACAATTATATTGATGTGAATGAGGGGGTTTGGAGTGGAAACCCAAAGCCCATCTGTAGACAATTGGCTATCCCCCCACAGAAAGGTTATAAGAAAGGGATGATTCAGCCAGGGTGCAGTAGAGCACTGATGAAACACACATCATTCCTCTAGTTCCTGAAGGCTTCATCCCTGCTACTACCATGATTTAGTTCTACCTTACAAATCTGGCTAGACCAGAAAACACACATTGGTACAGATAAGGGATCTTATCACATGGAATTCAGGAAGTATAAACCCTTCAGAAACAGTGGTGGGAGTCAAAATATCATGAGGGTAAGGAGGGGGAAGGGTAAGAAAGGGGGAACCCATCACAAGATTGGATATATATAGTCCCCCCGAGGGGAAAGAATAACAGAAATGTGGGTGAAGGGAGACCATGGACAGTGTAAGATATGAAATAATAATAACAATATACAATTGTTCAAGGATTCACGAGGGTGTGAGGGTAGGAGAGGGAGGGGGGCAAAAAGAGGAGCTGATACCAAGGGCTCAAGTAGAAAATGTTTTGGAAATGATGGCAGCATATGTACAAATGTGTTTGATACAATGGATGTATGGAATGTTGTAAGAGCCCCCAATAAAATGATATTTTTAAAGCTTTATACATTCTATTTAAAAAAATAATTTTATTGGGGGCTCATACAACTCTTATCACAATCCATATATACATCAATTGTGTAAAGCACATTTGCACATTCATTGCCCTCATCGTTCTCAAAACATTTGCTCTCCACTTCAGCCCCTGGCATCAGCTCCTTATTCTCGCCCCCTCACCCCCATGGTCTACCTAATCACTTACTTGGTGAGCACCACAGAGGCAATGGTTAGAAATACCACAGCGTAGGGCTCATTTTTTAATAATAAAGCTCTAGAATTCATTTTTCATAAAAGTTCATGCCTTGAAGTATTTAGTAATGTAAGCAGTTAGTTCCATAAAGATATATTATGAGCCTATATTTAGCTTAACACTAGGCCATTACAGCCAAGAAAACCCTATGGAGAAGTTCTACAGTGTAACTCATGGCGTGCCTTGAGTTGGAGGCTGACTCCCAAGCAGCTCGCAACAACAACAACAACAACATTCACCCTTCAGGCCTCAGCCAAGGCTGGATCAGGTTTCCTTTTCTGTGTGTTCAAAGCTACATGTATTATGTGGGCCTATTTAACAGACTCTGGACTCTGATGGCTTAGGAGCTGTTACCGTCTTTTCTTTGACTCCCTAGAACTTGTGATGGGTTGGCACTGAATAGGTACTTGATGAATATCTGCTGGGTAGTAAATGATGGTCCAATCACATGCATACTCCTGCTGGGGAAACACTGTCCTGGCCAGACCTTGCCTAACCAAGGATTAGCTTTCTGGTGTGCTTGGTGATCATAAACAATATTGCAAAATCCTGTTAATTGACATTTTGTGATTTACAGCTGTCTCTTATGAGCTTGGTTTGCACGAACCAGTCTCCATTAATTTCATTAACTCTGCATGGAACTAACTACAAAATTAAGGTCCGAGAATGGCAGGGCTGAACGTCAGCTCTTGGTGACATCCCTGAATGATATCGCCTCCTACACTCCTGACGGTGACCACCAGCTTCCAGCTAATCTCTCATCCTTGCCTCCAAAATCACACTTAAACATAGGTCCAAGTGGGAAAGCTACGGCTCTTTTGAATAGAACCACTCTAAATCTTCATTTGAATCAAAATAATAGCTTAAGAAGTAAGTTAAAGAGATTTTTCACTTTTTCTTGATTTGGTATAAAGTTTTGGTTTTCTAAAGTGCCTTCGGTTATCTGCATTTATTTTGTGGGGTTTTCTTCCCTCTCTTTTGAGCCTCTGGATCTTTTGAGGAAAGCCCCCCCCTTTTTTTTTTTCAGAATTGCTTTGTCTCGAATCACATAAATTGGTACTTAACTGATACACCTGTTAGCCTAACAATCGGGGATCACAATGGCAGTGGTCTTAAGAGCGGTTTAATCAGTGTTATCATTGAAAATAACCTTGTCTTATTTATTTCCTGCCTGCTGTTAGGGAAGGGGTGGTGTTGGGATTTACTTGACCAGACTCTTCTCCCCAGCTTCTTTGTAACTCCCACCAAAGTGGGAGTCCCGTGGGTGGGGCCATGCAGATTGGAAGCATTTCCTCATTTCCTGATGAATCTAGTTAAGATAAGGTGGAGAGGTCACTATGCATCAGCATCGACTTGATGGCAGTGAGTTCTTTTTCAAACGTTTGTAATAAATGCCATCCTGGTGAGGGTGGCCTGCGGGTTCTGTGTGCCATTGCCCAACTCAGCAGAGAAGTAGAGGGTGCTGTGGGAGGGTCAGTTGGCGTCAGAATTGGTCAAGTAGGTTTGGGAGTGGAGGTGAGTGTGACCTTTGCCTCGTAGGCCTCAGCCTGGGGCTGAGTTCCATTCTTCTTCACTCTGGTGAACTCACAAATCAGACAGAAGCCCAGCCACCCCCTACACTCCTCCCCCACCCCTCACCCCCTGCACCATTGTTACAGAAGGTCAAGAGCCAAAGGGTCAACCAGGATAGAACCCCACCCAATGAGATCTCAAGTAGAAGGGCAGGAACTTGAAGGAAGACTAGGCAATAAGACCTTGGACAGGAGCAGTGATACTTCAGGGCCTCCAGGTGGCAACCGTCTGGAGGCTGGAGTGTTTTCTCTGCTGGTGCGGGTAACAGAACCAAGGAGATGGCTGCTCGGGGAAGCGCGTGACCAGGGGATGAGCCGTCTTACAAATGAGCAAAGCCAACCCCACAAAACGACACGGAATACAAGCCTAGAGGAGCGATGGCTTGGTATAGTTATCACCCATTTCAGAAAGAAAAATTAAGGTCTTAAAGAGCAGGGGCCAGACGAGGGAGAGACGAAAAAGCAGACGGTGATGAGGGTGGGGGAATGCATTCAGACGTGAACTACTGGTTGTGTGTCTGACACATGACATTTTTGTTCTGCTTAGCCTCCGGCCAAATTTCACTCTTGGATATATGTAAAAGTTCTTACTAAATTAAATAGAAGTTAAATGTGCATGCTTAAAGGGCAGATTTGGCCTGCAGTATCTAACCAAGGATATTAATAGAGCCAAAGCGGTGAAAGTGATGGCATGATGGCGGCCCGCAGAGTTCTGGTTTCAGATGAGAAATACTGGGACAGAGAGGACGCATCCCATCACTTTCTCATTTGGAGAGGCTCCGTCTTTGTGCCCCCTCACGTCAGCATATCCTCAGGGATGCTTCCACGTGGACACGGAAGCATGCTGCATTCCAAGTAAACCTTTGGATCCATTTTAGCCAGAAGCTTCTACGTCAGTGGTTCTCAACCTTCCTCATGCTGCGACCCTTTCACACAGTTCCTCATGTGGTGGTGACCCCCCCAACCACAAAATTATTGTCGTTGCTACTTCATCACTGTCATTTTGCTACTGTTACGAATTGGACGACCCCATGACAGGTTCATTCGACTCGCAAAGGGGTCCCGACCCACTGGTTGAGAACCGCTGTCCTACATAATCCAGACGCAAAATCGATAGTGAAGATAATCAAATAAAGAGATGCACATGCGTGTATTCCAAAGGGGGAGGAGGTGAGTGATCACTCTTTATTGATGACGGAAGTGGCGATGCAACAGGGAGACAAGGTCTGGGTTAGAGTCCTAGCAACTGGTTTGGGAGTGTTAGGTTTCTCACCAGCACGTAGGATGATTCTGTACATGTAATTAGTGATTTTCTCTGTGCTAAGCCACAGGCGTCATGGTGACGAGTTGGGCAGCCATCTGCAGGGTCAACAGTTCAAAACCAGCAGCTGCTCCGCAGAAGGATGGGGCTTTCTACGCCTGTGAAAAGTTAGTCTCCAAAATTCACAGGGGAGTTCTACCTGTCCTGTAGGGTTGCCATCAGTCAGCATCCACTTGATGGCAATGAACTGAGTCTGTGCTAAGCCATATGTGAAATGAAATGGCTGGCTGGCAACGTCTCTAAGGTGTCTTCTAGATTGAGTATCCCTTGATTTTATGAGATATAAAATATCTATGAATGTGCTCTACCAGCAATGAAAGACAACGACAAACAACAATGAGAGGAAGAAAGAAGGATCCTGGCAGATCTCAGAGAAAAACACCCAGGCATGTCTCCCCCAACCCACTCCACTGAATAGAAGTAATAATAAGGACCTTAATACTAATCACAATGTATTTAGCAGTCACTATGGCAATGTCTGGGAGCCCAGGTGGCGCAGTGGTTACGAGGTGGCCTGCTAATGGCCAGGTCAGCAGTTCTAGTCCCAGAGACTCAGACGGCTAGTTCTAGCCGGTTTTATGGAGTCACTAGGAGTCAGCACAGGGACTTTGGACAGGGACTTTGGTTTGGCTTGTACACATGTCTGGCTGCATGGTAGGCCCTTGGCATTTATCACCCCTGACCCTCATCCCAATCTGTGCATTCAGTGAGGGAGACAGCATTTTCCAAAGACAGGTTCAACAATAGCTGTCATTCATATGCTTTTCTGGAACTTTCTGCTTTCACCCTCCACAAAACCCATACACCAAATTCATCACCTCGGAGTCTATTTTAAGCTAGGTTGATCCTGTAGGATGAAGTAGAATGGCCCTGTAGGCATTCCAAGATTGGTAACCTTGATAGAAGCTGGCTGCTATGTTTTTCTCCCACAGAGCCAGCCCTGTGGGTTCAACCCCCCGACCTTTGGGTTTGCAGCTGAGTGCTCTTAACCACTGAGCTACGAGGGCTTCTTTCATCATCAACAGGTGGAGTCTAATTCCCTTCTTCACTCTGGGTGCAAAGAGAATATGGCAGAAGTAATTCTGCCTGGCTTCTCAGGCTAGGCTGCAACAGCCAATGCATCTTCTGCCTTTTGAGCTGTGGGATTCTCTTTTGTAGGCTTGTGCTGCTAATGAAGCCATCCGGATGCTTATATGCTAGGGACCGATGGCCGTGTTATGAGGAAGCCCACGCAGAGAGCCCAGGGAGAGGTCCCGAGATGGTCTTAAAGAGATGCCCAGCACCTCCTCTCTCTACTGGTCCAGCTCCAGCCACCTTCTGACCGTAACCATATCAGCGACCCTAAGTCAGAGCGACCTGCCGAAGCCTCCGCAAACTCCCGATCCAGGGAAACTGCGAAAGATAATGAAACGGTTGTTGGTGTTTTAGCCAGTAAGTTTGGAGTGATTTGTCACTTAGAGACAGCCAGCCAGTGCAGATCTGGGTACCTGGAGTAAAGACCTGTAACACGTGGCACTGTCTCTGGGACTGGGCAGCGAGAGGGAGCTGGGTCTTAAGAAGACTGTTCGTGAGCACTGGCAGGGCCATGAGGATGCTTTCAGTGGCGGTTTCAAGGAAGCAGAGGTCAATGTGATTGCGCTGGAGGGAAGGGGACCCTTGTCATGTAGTATAAAGTTAACTGTCACCAGGTCTAATGCGGGACACATGCTGTGGGGCTCACCGACATAGCTCAAGAGTTCCAGAAAGAACATTGAGGGGGCTTGCTGACTTTTAGCTGCTGATATTAAAATGAAAGAACTGCCAAGTTGTTGCTTGTTTGTTTGTTTGTTTCTTTCAGTAGCATCAGGAAGAACTTTAAAGGGCCTAGAGTACAGATCTCAGGTGCTACACCTCCTAGTTCTTCTCAGACTGACAAACATTCTACTAAAGGGTTTGAAGGCACACCACAGAGACTGCCCTAGCTGAACAATAGGACTTCTAAGGATCTTCTGGACCTTGGCTCTCAGCGGACTTACAAGAAGACCAAGGCAGAGAAGGGCTGACCTTGAAGAGATTCATAGATGTGTCTTTCATCTAATGGAGTATGTAACACCACCCCCACCCCCTCCAAAATACCAGTGTTTCCCAAAGTGGGCCATACTGCCCCTGGGGGTTTCTGGAGAGATGGAAGTGGGGCTGCAAGAGCAGATACCTACACTTTATCCTAGATTATGGGATATAGTACACAAGCTTTTAATTGCCAGTGGGTTACTGAGTACTTTACTTTTCCCTAAGAAGGGGTGGTTGTCCAGGTAAGTTTGGGAATCGATGTTATGAACTGATAAACAGGCATCTCCTGAACCATTCATTCAAGGAAGTGATATAACCTTGGCCAGGTGGGATGGGGGTGGGGACAGAGAAAGAGTAAAATGTGAAGAAGTCCTTTTACAGATAGGGAGCAGGCTGAGAAGGTTGCTCCATTGCAAACAGTGGACAGAACGCCTCAGAGCCGGGGCCAAGGGCCCCGAAGGCAGATGCAAGAGACAAGGAGAACAACTCCCAGGAAGTGGGACTGCGAGCTAATCACGAACCTGCAACCACGGCCTAAGCAGATTTTATTTAAAAAAAATTACTTTTAAAATTTCAAGACCCTTTTCCTAGGTTGGTTTCTTTTTCTTTTAAAAAAATCATTTTCTTGGGGGCTCGTACAACTCTTATCATAACCCATCCATAATGGATCCACTGTGTCAAGCACATTTGTACACTCGTTGCCATCATCACTCTCAAAACATAAGGAGGACCTATGGTAAATAGATTTTATAAGCAGTTGTGGACCCGTGCCTGGTGTGGGCCTTCTGCTGGCTCATTCCGAATGGGAGTGCTTATTACCATACTGCTATGCCACTGAGCCTGGAGCATCACCGTAAGAAAGCAGCTCCAGGAGATGCCCACTCACAGTGACCCCGTAGGACAGGGTAGAACAGCCTCTGTCTGTGGGCGTCCACGACTTTAACTCTATGCGAGTAGGAAGACCTGTCTTTCTCTGACTAAGTGGCTAGTGTTTCAATCTGCTGACCTGTGGATCGAAGCCCAGCGCCTACCTACTACGCCCCCAGGGCCTCCTACCCAAGGAGAAGACTAAAAGAAACCACACTTGGACCTGCTGCAAGCATAAAAGCTCTGGACTTGTTCTTTTTCATTGTTTAACCAAGCATCGACCATTCCCACATGCTTCACATGAATAGTTCCGTGCCCAGAACTTAAGCCCCTCGTGTTGTTCAACCATCACCCTTCTCGACACTCCAAAATTGCCATCAAAACTCTTTATTTTTGTAGGCAAAATTATAACCTGAAGCTCAGAGCCTGTTACAGTTATGTCTTGGTTTCTTTTTGTCCCTGACACCGCAGCCATTTCCGAACGTCCAGATTCATGCTTCCTGCATGAGGCTGGTCGCTTCACGGCTGAACACTAGCTCCTCGGGGGAGGGATGAAGCTTGTGTTGGCCCAGCACCTCGCTCAAGGTCTCGCACATGTGAAGCACACGGTGGCTGTCTGATGATGGAAACAGGGAGGAGCGTCTTGTGCTCATCCTTCTCCTTAAACCAAACGCAGGGAACCTGTTCCTCTTGGCCACGCAAGTCTTAATGACAACAGTGTTGATTCCGATTGACTCAAAAACAACTCGTCTTTATGCTGGGCAAATCATGTAACTGCTACGATTTAACTGAGCGGTCCAGTAGTTCAACCCCTTCATTTCACTGATGATGACATTGAGGTTTTACTGGCCAGCGGCATGATTTACCACCAAGTGGTTAAGTGACCTGCCCAAGGTCATGAAATTCATGACAGAGCCAAGACTAGAAATTCCTCCTGTCCTTCCAGCCCATCATTTCAAACCCTTTCCTGGAGAGCCGACTACTTGTAAGGCATGTGTCAGATTATTTCCTTGGGATCCTCACTAACTGGCTATTCGGAGCCCTGGGGGCACAGTGGTTGTGTATTTGGCTGCTAACCCCAAGGTCAGCAGTTCAAAACCACCAGCTGCTCCTTGGGAGACAGATGAGGCTTCCTACTCCTATAAACAGTTACCCACAGGGACAGTCCTATAAGGCCACTATGAATTGAAATTGACTCGATGGCAGTGAGAACAGACTGCTCACTAGGATCAGGAAGTTGAAGGGCATTTGGAATCAGGAAAAGAAAAATTTGGTTAGGCTGGATTGTTGAAACTATTGCTGTTTAGTTTGCCTGGTAGTTTGGGTTATTTATGCTAGCCTGGTAGTGTAATGGGTTACACTCTGAGCTACTCATCACCAGGTTAGTGGTTCAAAAGCACCAGCTGCTCCATGGAAGAAAGATACGACTCTGTACTCCAGTACAGACTTACAGTCTCAGAAACCCACAGGGACAGTTCTACTCTGTCCCATAGGGTTGCTATACGTCAGAATTGACTCTGTGGAAGTAAGTTTGGTTTGGTTTTGAGCAGAGTGCTACAACCACAGGTTCAAAAATTGGCTGAGTTGGCTATTTTCCAAGTAGAATATCTTTCTTGTTCACAGGGCTACCTCCCAATTGTTCAAACTTCATTTAATTAAAACAGCCCGCCCCCCCCCCACTCAACTATAGCAATTCTTACTAACTTCGTTGGCCTGTTTCCTGCCCTTTGCCCACACGTCCATCAGTCTCAGCAAGATGGAACTCAATTTGTAGCTCCTCCTGGTCTGCAGAGCCTTCTCCTGGTCTCCCTCTCCACACAGCTTGGTGAGGCCTTGGAATCCTTCATCCAAACTTCCCCACGCCTGGCACTGGGCCTGCTGTTGTGAAATTCCCTACGTGAGGAGTCGTCTCCATTTCCAAGAACATTAAGAACTTTCTGGATAGTCTTGGACAGTTTTCACAAAGGAACCCACTTCCTCTTTAATCCCCCAGGGACTCCAAGATGTGGAAATACGGATTCTCCCATCTTTAGCACTTTCTTTCCTGTCCAGATGGTGAATCATGGCCGGACCTACAGCTCAGCAGGCAAGTGTTTACTGGGCATGTGGCTCCAGTGGTGGGCTACCATGCACTCAAGGTCATGTGCTAACTTTTGAGTATATGCCGCTGAGCAGTACTCTGGGAATCGTGTTCAATTTTAATTACTTGAGTGTTTATACTTCCTTAAGAAGTATCTAAACTGGGAAAAGAAAGGCGTTTGAATCACAGGAGCGACAAAGTAACATGCATTCAGACTCAATCATAAATAGGTGAATAGTTACAGGTGTTTTTGGAGTGCTGGAGAGAGAAGCCGTGTCTTGTCTGCTAGCTACAAGCTCAGCGGTTGGATCCATGGGAGAGCAGCCTGGAGATCAGCTCTGTAAAGACTGCATCTCAGAAAACCCTATGAGGCTTGGGCTCAACGCTGCCATGGAGGGCCATGTGGGTCGCAGTGGACTTGACGGCACCCCACAGCCACAGAGAAGGGACAGGCATGTGTAGAACGATACCAATGGAACCAGAGCTCACGCTACCATGCTGCACTTGATAGCACGCAAATAAATGCCTCTAGAATGCAGAATTTTCCAAAGAAAAAATGGTGCTGTTGTCAAGTGCTGACGAGTCCTGAGTCCTTTCTGCCCTACCAGTGACTTAGGGTCCCCAAAAGGGGACCCTGCGTGGTCCTGCCCCATCTTCACAACCGCAGTAGACACATTTTAAAGAATGTGGTATTTTATTCTTGGAGGTGAAACACAGGTGGATACGTTCTCATTTTCTATCTTTGCTCCTGATCTTGTAGGGGGAAAAAAATCTAGGAGAATGAGTGGTGAGATAAACACAACAGCAAATTGTTAGACATCCATAAGGCATACCTGTCGGGACACCACAGACACAATCGCACGCATTCATTGAGTATGAGACCACGTCGAGGCCACGGGAAGGCACAGAAATCCTCTAAGGGGGCGGGTATTCTCAGGACTGTATTGTCTTGGACCACTTTCCAAACACACACTTTTCTTCAGGGGATGTTCTGGGGGATAGGAGAGGTAGGGACATCAAAGACCTTCAGAGCTGCCAAATTTATTTGAAGGAAGGAAATAAAGGTGGAAAAAAATCTGCACCCGCAGTCCCCCACACCCCATGTTGGTGGACACCCCAGAACAAACCAGTCACCAGTAGCATTCTCGGCAGATGAGATAACGGCATTCCCAAACAACCGCAAAACAGACAAATGACTGCAATTAGAATGCTGTTTCCACAGAGTCCCGGTTCTTTCAAAGCTCCTATTCATCGTTATAAGTGGAGGGCAGCTGCCCTGGCTCGGGCTGGGCTTCTGCTCTTAGGGCTGGATTCAGACCATTAACAGTCCTCGAGAATGGGGCGCCCAGAATCCGCCAGAGATGTAGCAACCGGAGCCGCCAGAGAGCAGCAGCCTGAGTGCCGAGCAGAGGAGGGAGCCTCTGGGACAAGCAGGGGGGGCAGAGTGGACTCTCTGGGCACCAAGCACTTGTTCAGCAGAACTCTCCCAGCCCTAGCCCCACCCTAGTACGAAGCTGCCTGCAGGCAAAGCGACCTGCATCTTTACACTTGGCCGTCCATCCTTCAGTGGCTGCCAAATGTCTTATCCCAACATTCCTTGTATGTTCCACACCAGGGGTCGCAAACTGCGGCTCTCAGCCATATGCGGCTCTTTCTGTACATACATGTAGCTCTGAAATACACTGGACAAAAATGTCTGAAGGCTATTATTCCGAGTGTGGTGGTTTCACTTGTCTGCAAACATATATTTATGGCTCTTGGGTAATTTTTAAATGATTGTGAGGGGCAGGATGGGCCCTTCCACCTCCAGTGTTGGCCGAGCCCTGCTCCATACTAAAGCTTTTTCTGGAATATGTTCAAGGTGCTGTGCAAACTAGCAGATGGTAGGGCGCTGAGATCAAACAGGCCAGCAGATGATGGGCGACACAGAACAAATCATTCGTGTTGGGGGTACTCCTCTATCGTTAGGAGCTAAATGCCCAGGCTGAGTCTCTGGAGTCCTGGCTGGTTCCGAGCTCAGTTGCTAACAGTAAGGTTGAGAGTCGAGTCCTCCCAGAGGCTTCTTGAAAGAAAGGGCTAGCGGTCTCCTTGGAAAACAGCAGCCATTGAAAGCCCGAGGGGCACGGGTCCACGGCGACGCATACTGGGAGACACTGAGTCAGAAAGGGCCCGAAGGCAGCTGGCCGATCTGAATCTTCAAGGAAGGGCGCACACTCTATTGTGTCTAATCAGGTAGCCTCTCCGTCATTGAGCTTCTTCGGGACGAGTGTCCCAGGGAACGGACTTCTGGAAATTCTTGCTATCACAGGCGGTAGATGCTCTACACCTTTGAAGCGGCACTGCTAGGGAAAAAAGAAGAAAGTCTTACCTGCTTCCACTTGTTAGCCTTTGCGTAGCTTACCTCCAAGTCCTTGAAGAGCTTGTGCGTTGGGGCTGCTGACCTGTCCGCTAGCGGGCCGACTCTCCCCTGCAGCTCCACCAGGGTCCTCGTGCAGAGGGAGCACCTTACTCCTTGGATTTTATTTTCCTTGCTACATGGGCTTCCTCTGTGGACTTTCTTCCCCTGTAACTGTTACTGAACTTGATCGCATTTGCTTTTGAAGCCTGCCTGTCGTCCACACTCTCTGAGCTGGGAAGGCAAGCCCATTCCCTAGTTATCCCCGGAGGCTGGAAGGGTCTCATTGGGAGTGGACCGTGGTGACTGTGTGGTACAGAACAACGGTCTTCCACAGGATGAGCTTTGGAGTCCCTTTAACCGCCGCGCACTGCTCCCTCTGCCGGGCTTGGCTCGGTTCACCGACTGCCCCCTCCAGATTGGGGTGCCTAGGATAAAGCTGTCATCTCAGAGGAGGTCCACCTGAGGAAGAATGGAGGGCACCCCTCTTTCCATCGGCCAGGATCACGTCGGCTTTTAGTGGCTGCCATCATCTGACCCTGCTGCTGGCAGGCCGAGTGAGGTCTTTGGACTCAGGGCATGGTTCCTCCTGGTTGTCATTGTTTCTTTAAAAAACGTAACAGCTTCACCGAGATGCAATTGACAGAGCACACAATGCATCCATCGAAAGTGTGCAACGCAGTGGCTGTTGGCACACTCACACAGTTGGTTTGTCATAGCACGATCCAAACCCACACCCCCTAGCTACTGTCTGACGATCACACTGTTTCCATAGATGACCACGAATCTGTCTCTGTAGATGCTCTTATTCTGGACGAAAGTCCTCAGCGGTCTTTTCCTTCGTGTGATGTTTTCAAGGGTCACGCGTGCGGTAGCATGTATCAGCACTTCCTTTCTTCTTATGGCTGAATAATAGTTCGCTGTCCGGCGGGATCACATGTTGTTCCCTTGTGCGCCGGTTGATGGGTGTTTGGGCTATTTCCACCTTCTGGTTCTTCTGAGTCATGCTGCGATGAACATCCATGTGCATGTCTTTGGTTATATACTTAGGAGTGAGTCACATGGAAATGTAATGTTTAGCTTTTTGAGAAACGGCCAGACTGCTTTCCAAACTGTCTGTGCCAGTTAGAGTTCCACCGACAGAGAACGAGGTTCTGGCTTCTCCGCATCCTCTGCACTACCTGCCTTTTCGGTGATCACCATGCGAGTGGGTTTGAAGCGGTCTCTCCTTTGCTTCTCATTTTTCTGATGACTAAGGATGGCGAGTGTGTGCTTTTTTTCCCCTTTACCATTTCCATATCTTCTTGGGCGAAATGTCTGTGCAAATCCTATTTTCAAACATCGAATTACTTGTGTTTTCATTACGGGGGTAGGAGAGTTCTTCCTATGCCATAGATGCTGTAGTCAAGTGCTGTCGAGTGAGGTCCGACGCCGGGAGACCCTCTGTACAGCAGAATGAAACACCGCTTGGGAGTCTGCCATCCCACAATGTCCTTACGTCTGAGCCCATCAGAGCAGCCCCTTTGTCAATCCATCTTGTTGCAGGTCTTCCTCTCGTTCACTGCCCCTTCTACCTTACCCAACATGATGCGAATCCCTGAAGAGACGGCTTCCAAATATTTTCTTCCATTCTTCAGGTTGTCATTTTACTCACCCGAGCATCTTTGGAAGCACAGAGAGTTTTCATTTTAAAGAAGTCTGATCTATCTAGTGTTCCTTTCGTTGCTGTGTATTTGGAGTCCCAGCTTGAAACTGCCATCAAACGCCAGATCAGAGATAATATTCCCATTTTCTTTTTAGAGCTGTATGATCAGCTCTTAGGTAGTTTTTCGGTCTTGGATCCGCATGGAGTTAATTCTCACAGGTGATGTGAGGTAGACGCTCAGCTTCATTCTTTCGCATGCGGATGTCTGGTTGTCCTGGCACCACTTCTTGGAATACTCTTTCCACCTTGACTTGTCAGAGGATCCTTGTGGAAAATCAATTCACTGTAGACGGGAGCTTATTTCTAGACTCTTCAGTCTAGTTCATTGATCTACGTGTCTATCACTACGCCAGTGTCACTGTCTTGGTCACTTTCAAATGCACTGTAGTGCGTTTTCAAATTGCTGTTATTTTCCATGATTTTTGGCTACCTGTGCCCCTCGCATTTCCATGTGAATTTTAGGACCAGCTTGTCAATTCATCCAAAGAAGCCAGCTGACGTGGTGATAGACATAGCACTGAATCTGTAGACCAATTAGGGAAACGTTTCTATCTTAGTCAGACTTAATAATATTCAGCCTTCAGATCCCTGAGCAAAGGAAGTACTTCCATTAATATAAATCTGCTTGAATATTTGCCCCCTTCGAGGTTCCAGGGGGGTGCAAACTCAGCTACTAAAAAAACAAAAAAAAAAACAACCCAAAAACAAACCTTGGTGGCTTGAACCCACGCAGTGGTGCTGTGGAAGCAAGGTCTGGGGATCTACTTCCACATGGATCGTAGCCATGGCAACAACCCTGGAAACCTCTGTGCTCTCTGCAGCACACGGGGTTACCAACAGTCAAAATGGACTCCTTGACAGTAGGTTTGTTTGATCTTTTCCAACAATGTTTTGTAGTTTTCAGGACACAAGTCTTAACTTTTTTTGGTTAATTTATTCCTAAGTATTTTATTCTTTCTGATGCTCTGTAAATAGGGTTGCTTTATTGTTTTCTTTCTTTTTAGTTTCTTTTGGTTATTCGTTGCAAGCACATAGGAATACAATTGATTTTTGTGTGTGCATGGATCCTGTACCCTGCGGCCTTGTTGAACTTATTTATTAGTTTTAACAGCTGATGGAGTGGATTCCTTAAATTTTTCTATCGATCAGCTCCATCACATTATCTGGGGATAGACATGGTTTCACTTCTTCTTTTCCAACCCGGATGCTTTTTGTGCTACCTGCATTTTAACACGAAGAGCCAAACGTTACCTTTCTGCCTCCCCCATTTAGTTTTGCTACTTTTATCTCCTAGTGCCGCTTCTCTTGGTTTGGACAGGGCCTCCCGATTTACTTTGCTTGGCGTGCATCTGTGTATCCCAGCAGTTAGTGCAGGAGCCGGTGCTATGCAGTCAGTACATGTTTGCAAGATGGAAATTTGGGACTGAGTTTGCAATTTTGGTAAGAAAATGGTCTTCTTTTGTGCCTTTCATTAATTTAAATATTAAGCACTATGGGTCCAAGCGATAGTTCTATGGCCCTAAGATATCAACAGTGGAGAACGTGGCCCCCAGACCCATCCTTACACAGCACCAAGATAACACACTGCACAGCAGAGGGAAGCTTACACAGAGCTCCTGGGAGGCTCTCTAACTGCGAGTGAGGCCCGCGACAGAGGCCGAGCGGAGGGAAGGAGAATACAGGAAGAGGTGCTCTGTGATTGTCCACAAGCAAACCCCGAAGCTTTCTTGGCAATTTATATTCCCTACTTATCACTAGGTTTTAAGGAAGGAAAGAAAAAGCCAACTCAGTGACTCAAAGAATTCAGTTCCACTTAAGAAGATCTTTGAAATAATCATTCAGTCTGTTGGCAGCAGGCAAGAAGGTGTGAGTAATTTGTGTGTATGTGATTCAGAAAATTTCATCAAACGGATTGATTCTGTATGCAAAATTAGGGAGATATGCCCAGCGACCCAGAGCATTGGGCAGATCAAAGTCAAAAGCAGTGATGGCTTCGTGGGAGAATCCTCACCTTCTACCCAGAGACTTAGGGCTTCTTCCTGGCCAATCCACCACATATACAATCACCGCTCAGTGGAGGTTTGCATGTTGCTATGACGCTTAACAAGTTTCAGGGGGAACTTCCATACTTAGATGAACTAGGAATAAAAACAGCTTGGTGATCTACTTATGAAATCAGCCAACAAAAACGCTCTGGCTCCCCATGGTCTGCTCTGTGGCTCGTCATGGGCACGGCCAATCCCTGGTAGCTCACTGCAATAGCAGAGACACACAAGACAGGTCTTGGTCTGCACATTTCCCTTTTTCTAATTTGAATGCATTAACAACCAACTGCCAAAGTGCCTAGGACCTACTACCATGCCAGATATTTGTTGAGGGTAGAAATCAGCTGCAAGCAAGCCCCTCTTAGAATGCAAACTCAATAATGATGGGTTTATAGAAATTTCACTCTGGAAATTAAGAGAAAAAGCAAAAAAAACAAAAAACAGACAGAGATATGATTGAAAATGTAACCATGTCAGCACACACTCAAGCTAATAGCAGCAAAAGCAAGTGTATATTTTCCCTTTTGGGGGGGTGGGGGTGGTGAAGTGCCACCCTGGAGGCAGGAGATGGCACAGACTGGTGGGCACTAGCACTCGCTCTAGGGGGCACCACGCCAGAGGAACAAGGTGAGCGAGGCATCTCCAACAGGTTTGGGCAACAGAACGCACAGAAGCAGCCCAGAGGAGGAGAGGCGGCAGGCAGCTGTTATGACAAGAAGCAATGTGAGATACATGGTCAAGTGCAAACACGGAATGCTGTCTGTGGAGAGTGAGGAGAAACTTTTAGGGGGCTGGGTGACCCCAGGAGGAGAGCTGAGAGCCAAATATAATAGTCACTTCACCCCAGGCTGCTGGGCAAACATGAGCTAGGCTGGTACGAGTTGCCCCCCACCCCGCCCCCAAACCAGTGTCCTTCGATTAAACCTTCCCCTCAAGACGCCACCTTGTTTTCCATTTCTCCACTCTGGCTAAGTCCCCAACCTGCCTGCGCTACTTCTTCAAAGCCCACACAATCCCCAGTGCATTACAGTTTGGCTTTAGTCTCCACCGTCGGCTGAAGGGGCTCGACCTGGGGCCCCTCAGATTCCACTACCGTATCACACTTCATTTGTCCGACGACCGCAGGACGGGGCAGGTCGATGTGGGAGGCAGAGCCTTCCATGGCTTAAGACCACATGTTTCAAACAGCTTCATTGGCTCCCGGAACCTTCGCGGTCGCATTGCTAACACTTGGGCAGCGCGAACTCTGCTTAGGCGCTGTTGGAAACTTGATAGGGACACTGTGGGATCGTCGGTGACTCCCGTCTCCTTGTGAGTGACACCGTCCAGGCACACAGCTAGCCCCGGTGCTGTTCTTCTCCCGGGTCCCCCTCACTCAACATACAAAGTTAGATAAAGGGGAGCCCCTTTTGCCAGCGGGTGGCCCTGTTTTTGCTGTCTGTTGTCAAGTCGATGCTGACTCAGTGATGTTCTGCGGCTCAGTGCGACTGCCTGGTAGGGTTCCGAAAGCTGGAGTCTTGCCAGGTCGTTTCTCCCGGGGGGCTTCTGGTAGGCTCCAACCTACCTTGTGGTGAGCAGCCGAGTGCTTAAGTACTGAGCTAACATGACTCCTGGAGGTGGGGGTCAGAGGGTAAGTCGATCTATTTTTATGAGGAAACCTGGCTTACAGGACTTGGCCCGTTATGCTCCATGTCCAAGGCCCACTCATGCCACTTCGCCATGGTGACGGACCCACGGTATCACACGGAACCCCGAAATGGTGAGGATCCATTTAGTTAATTTATTTTGTGCCTGAAATGAGCACAAGCCTGGGTCAATACAGGTTTTCTGAGCCCTTCAGAAGAGGCACACCCTGAGGGCTTCGAGCCCCACTCTCCCTCCACCTCTCCTTTAATTATATTCCTTAAGAAGCCCAACATACATACATATACACATATACACATACATACATATATACATATATATACATATATATACATATACATACATATATGTATGTATGTGTATATATATATATAAATATATATATATATATATATATATATATATATATATATATATATATATATATATATTCCAAAACCACCACCATGCTAAAATTACATCCAGAGTCACAAAAGAAAGCTCCAGACCAGGGTTTGCAGCTCCGTCTTGAAGTGTCTGGCCTGCAGGAAGGCAGGCCCGGGCAAGGAAGGAGGCCGGGCAGCCAAGTCCCACTCCTCCGCGGGGCAGTAGCTGGGTTACACGAAGCATGTAACGCCGCTCCTTCGACACCAGCCCCTTTCTGCAAGGTCGGGGAGCTCCTCAGTGACAGGAGCCAGGCTGCCAAGATGACAGGAGCAGGCCGCGGTCCAACATCAACCCCCTGCGCTGTGTGGCTGGCGCGCCGAATTAGTGTCAGCCCGCTCCCCGCCAGTCCTGCGCTATTGCGACGCTGCAGCTCCAAGATAAACAGATCTGTCAGCATGAAAATTGGTGTATTTGTCAAAGGGAGAAGTCGATGCTGTGTAAGTCCGCTGTCACGAGCCACGACGGAGGAACACCTTGAAGGATTGCAGGCTTCTGGCAGAGCCCTTGCCTGGATCTGAGGTTTGATCTCCTGTGGGCCAGACAGATGGTCTGGGTGCCGGGGAAGGGATTATCAGCTGCGTTTCCCAATCAATCAGTCATAGCAGTGGTTCGGGGCTCCTGACTGCTAGTCTCACTCGGGCTCAGAACCCCAACGTGTCCCACCAAGTGAGACGTTTCATCCATAGCCACAGCTTCCCTGTGGCCCCACGAGGCAGGGGACGCACTTTTGACAATCCCATCTCTTCCCTGCCGCCTCCCTCGGCCTGGCCCCCAAGAACACATGCTTTTTAATTTCTTACAGCTTTGCCCTCCCTGAGCTTCTGACTGGGAGCCTTGGTTGCACAGTGGATTAAGCAATCGGATGCTAACAGAGGGGCCAATGGTTTGCACTGAGCAGTCACTCTGAGGGGAAAGACAAGGCAAGCTGCTTCTACAAAGACTTACAGACTCGGAAACTCTATGGAGCAGGTGTATTGCTTCCTGCGGGGCCACTGTGAGCTGAAATTGGCTCAAGGGCAGTGGGTTTGGTCTAGCTTGGTAACATATCCCTTTACCATGTACTCGATCCCCTCATTCCATGGCTCTTCACACAACTCTATGAGGGATGGCTAAGAAAGGTATAGGCGTTTCCTACAGGGCACCTGGAATGAGCTCAAACCAGAACACCACACGCACTGCTGTCGAGCGGATGCTGGCTCACAGTGACCCTATAGGACATGGGAGAGCTGCCCATGTGTCTCTGAGACTGTAAGGCTTTATGGGAGTAGAAAGCCCCTTCTTTCTCCCACAGAGCTGGCTGGTGACTTCAAACTGCTGATCTTGAGCAGTGTAGTGGGGTAACCACTATGCCACCAGATGGGCTTCAAAAGCAGGTCCCTACCCTTTATCCTGGATTATGAGCTACAGTACAAATGTTTTTAATTTCCAGGGAGCTACTGAGTAACTTTTTGGGGTTTTTTTTCCCCAAAAGAGGGTGGTAGGCCAAAAAGTTTGGGAATCTATGAAATAGATTAGAAACTATTGGGGACTAGAGAGTCAACTTAGTGATGAAATTTTCAACATTTGAGTTTTAATTTTATTGTGGTAGAATACAATTAAAGTAGTTTATGATTTAATCTAACAACTAGATATGTAACTGTTCAGTAGAGGAACAAGCCATGCAGTGTGGGTCCATGGGCAGGGTGATGTGGTGTGTGTGTTTGGCATACCGTGTGGTGTTGGGACAGGGGGTAGGCTGCACTGTAGGAATGGCAGAGGGGCTGTGCACGGAAGACAAGCCTGGAGAAGGAGCTAGGGGTGGTGCTGGGCCCAGGCAGTGAACTTGACAATGGAGAGAATGGGAAGACATTGGAGGTAGCTGAATGAGCAATGACAATCCAGGCACTCCTTTGGAATAACCTGGTGGAATCAAGAGAAATGATGGAAGTGTTTCTAGATGGAGATGAAGATGTTGGTTGCAATGATACAGGGAGAGGGGATTCGATGAAGAAGAATAGGAATTGTCTTATGCTGTGAGGTAAGTTACTTACCTGTTCCCCTTGTGAATTTGCTCATCTCTAAAATGGACCTGATAACGCTCCTGGCCCCATAAGTTTCTATGCGGATGAAATATGTCCAGTAGGGTTAGCACAGAGCCGGCACACACAAATGCTCTAGAAGCACTGTCTTGCTGATGTCTGACGTTTGAGAGGGAGAGGCAGGGATGGAGAATGGGAAGTTCTTCCTGTAGCGCAGCAAGCTGAGCTCTGAGGAGGAGGAAGTCTTATCAGAAGAGGGCATCGAAGGAGATGACAAAAGGGCAGACTCAAGGGTTGGTTGTAGGCAGATCCAGAGGGTCTGGACCACCTCAGTAGGCCCCAGGAGGGCTTCCCTCTCAACTGTCCGTGCACGAGCAACCAGGGAGCTGTCGACTTTTGCCACAAGGCCGCATTCCACTCCCGATTCTTTCATTCATTCAGAAAACTCTTGCTTTCTCTTTGGCAGGCAGGGCTCCAGCTCAGGCAGGGCTGGAGAAAGGGCTTTTGTTGTGGTACAATGAGGCACTAGGAAAAATCCTTAATTTTTTTGGCAAAATCATTTCAGTCACTTTCTACAGCCATGATACCTCTTTTGTTTAATTACTTAGTCCCTAAGACCCTGGTTTTCTACTCCCATAAAGGGTCTCAGAAATCCCACAGGGACAGTTCTACGCTGAGTTGAGATCGCTTCAATGTCAGTGATGTTTTGTTTTTTTTTGCTTTTGTGTTTTGAGTAGCCTGGACTTGGACATGATCGGAAGGGAAAGCCTGGAGCAGGGGAGCAGATTGAGGTGAGAACCGAGACTCTCAAAATGTGGGCTACCTGCTACCAGCACACGTTCTCAGACCCTGCCTGTCCAGATTTCTGGGTCAGCATTTTTAACAAGCGCTTCCTGTGAGTCTCAAAAGTTTGATCACCAATGGATTGGACCGCTTGGTTCTGAGGGTCCCTATTACGAACAAACAATCAGCAATGAAGAAAAGAAAATTTAGTCCCTGGGGAGACTAAAGGGAGGTGGGGGTTAGAAATGATGTTAGATTTTCTAACTACACATGTTGCTTTGTCCTGGGACTATTTCCCTTGTTGTGCGTATGCTTTTAATACCACCTTTGTACATCAGCCTGCAATGCTGGTGATCTTTGTAGAAGGGAGGAGCTCCCAGCAGTTCTGGAAGTCATCGGTTCTTCTCTTGTGTAGCCCTGTCAGATTTGGGGTCCCCCCCTGCAGCCTACACCTGTCTTGATCAGCACCTGTCTTGGCTGCTGAGGGCTAGGGAAGCCTGCCCCTCGCGAGCCAGTGTTCGAACGTTCTTGGTGGTGAGCCTAGATGCCCGCAAGTCTAGCTCTCTGCCTGTCTCTTCCTGCCTCTGTGCCCACAGAGGTTTTGGGTAATGGTGTTGGCCCTGGCATCTCTGCCTACCACTATTTTTGGCTACTTCTTTGGTAGGTTCCTCCCCTGAAATGCCGGCCCACTTTGAACTTTAGCCACCTTGACTGGGGCCTGCTATCCATCCCAGTCTGGCAGATCCTTTTTAGCAATTTACCATGAGGCTCTGCCTTGTACCCCCAACCACAGGCTCGGGTCCTGTCACCAATGGGCTGGTTACGAAGGTCCATAGGCGTGTTGTGTTCCTGACTTTAGGCCCTGCCTGTCTCTCAGAAGTCCACTAAAATTCGGTACTATGAACCAGGCACATCTACATGGCTTTATTTTTAAGTTAACCCTGAACAGCTGAGTAACGTAGGTGTCATCCTCAGTTTTAAGGATGAGAAATTGGGGGTTGGCAAGGTATGTGAGTCTGGGTAGACTAGAGATACAAGTTCATAGGCACTCATGTGTGTGTACACAAGAGCAATTGAATATTGAGAAAACATCCCAGCCCAGTCCAGATCAAGTCCATAGGTCCGATATTAGCCCACATGTCTGATACCAATCCATAAATTCCTCTTCAGACTCATGCAACACATGCAATGGCGCTGAATGCAGGAGGATCACAGGCCAGTGGGTGGGAAGTCTTGTGGATCCAGTGGCATTGTAAGCATCTCAGCACTGGCGTGGGTCTCCACGTGGCTCCTCCAGCTCTGGACACTAGCGCAGCTCCGGGTGTCTTGTCAGCTGGAATGTCTCGCAGAGAGTTGGCATGTATCCCACCTCCAATAAGCTATTCATCTCCTTACGCCTCCAAATGAGGCCATCAAGCTGCGACCTGATTGACAAGCTAAATGCTACCCCATCATTCTCAAGTCTCAAACTGGCAATGGATTATGTGTGTACCATGCAAGGTCAAGTCGTTTGCCTGAAGGAGCACAGCTATGGAAGAATAGAGGTGGGAAGCCAAATCCAGATCTTCATGCCTCCCAAACTCAAGGTTCTTTCCATTGCTCTACAGCGGCTGGCTTCTTGTTGGTGTCCTCATCTGCGTTTATGTTGACATTCTACAGCAAGCGGTCCAGCTGCCTCTCCCGGACCAGACTGCAGCTAGATATGTTTCCCCGAGAGCCTGTGGCAGCTGCATCAGGCTTCCTCCTCCTTATAAGACCTCAGTGTGCCTGAGCCCGCCCAAGTCATGTTCCAGTAGCAGGTGCTGGCAGGTGGATGGCTTCTATGGCGTCAGTCCCCACTCTTCAGCAGCTACGTATGACGAAGCAATGTTACCGTACAGCTGAGGGGTCACCACAAGGGTCAGAGGCCTTCCGTGGCATGGGCCTCCCAGGAGGGGCTTAGTAAGAAGGACACGGGGGTCACGAAATATCGTAAAATTTGCAAACATCTGATATTTCAGGGACAATCAATCAAGATGCCTGGATCTTCCCGCTCAAGTCCCCTCCCACCCCCAACACGTCCCCAAGTCAGGCGGTACTGCAGTGACCAGGGGCATTTTTAGGCTCTGACTAAGGGGAGTGTGTAGTCTGGGTTTAGAAGCTATATTTATGTGGTTCTTAGTTGTTTCTGTTTCTGTTTAAGTTATTGCTGGTGACCCTGGTGTAGGAATTGTCCCCAGCAGTACACTTCCTGCTCATTGTGTCACCTCACCTGGCTTTGCGACCTAACTGTGTCATCAGCAGGTCCCGTGGCACACAGCACTGGGGGATTTTAGGATTGGGCAGAAGCATGGTTTGCCTATATGGACACAGACGTGGGTCTGTGGAGATTGAAAATCCCCCAAATCTTAAAGCTCATGTACAAAAGAAACATGGTGGCGCCCCCCCATGTTTGACAATAACCCCAATAATCCACCTAGCATTGGCAATGACACTTACAAAGCCTAGCGGACCTTTCCACAACGATCAATAATGAGGACACAAGTCAGCCACTGATGCCGGGGGAAGATGGAACCATCTTTGTAGTCTCTCTCTGGGAAAGAATAAGAGGCTTATAATATAAAGTAGCGATTAAAGATGATGCAACCAACCAAACACGGAGGGCAGGGTATTATAGGGTTGTCAAATTTCAAACGTTAGTTGGTTTTTCTGGATATTGTCGTTGGTGTCTTTAAGAATTTGTAATGGATTGAGATTGACTTATTTTCTCATTATTTACATACATATTCGATTTCACATTTACTTTGGGTCTCCTATACGTGTATACTTTTTCTTCAAGCCAACCAAACCAAACCAAACCAGACCAGACCAGACCAGACCAGACCAGACCAGACCAGACCAGACCAAACCAAACCAAGCCAGACCAGACCAGACCAGACCAGACCAGACCAAACCAAACCAAACCAAACCAAACCAAGCCAGACCAGACCAGACCAGACCAGACCAGACCAAACCAAGCCAGACCAGACCAGACCAGACCAAACCAAACCAAACCAAGCCAGACCAGACCAGACCAGACCAGACCAAACCAAACCAAACCAAACCAAACCAAACTCACTGCCATCAAGTAGATCCTGGCTCACCGTGACCCTACAGGGCGGAGTAGACCGCCCTGTGTGTTTCCGAGGGTGGAACTCTACGAGGGTAGAAAGTCTGGCTGGTGGCTGTGAACTACTAACCTTGCGTAAGCAGCCTCGTGCATAACTCTATGCCGCTGGAAGCTCCAGATCACATAAAATGAGGACTCTCCTCACAAGTCACACCTCTACTATCTAGATCTGTGGAAACATGACACTTATTTTTTTCCCTTTTCTATTAAAGTTATAGCTTGTTTCCTTTGGGAAGTTAAGTGGCTCAAACGAAAAGTAAACCCCTGTCCTTTGCCTCCCTGGCTCCAACTGCAAACCAGGATCCCCACCTCGGTGTCCATTAGGGTGTAAGCAGAACAGGTAACCTGAGGGATTGAGAGAGACTGTCAGGAAGCCTTTCTCTTGTAGGTCCCCTGACTGGAACAGAATGCAGATATTGTCTCTACATGTCTGCCAATCATACCATAAAATGCGTAGGATTGAACTTTTTTCACTCCTTAGAATAGCCTTGGAATAAAAAAAAAATTAATAACTCCACCAATATTTTCCTTGCTGAAAACACACCCCAAAAACAATGTATGTAATATGTACACCAGGAAGAAACCGAGCTTCAAGGAAACACATTTGATTACTTTACTTAAGATGCTATTGGGATGAAGTTTCCAAAAAAGAGTCATCCAAACTCAAGGCTTGTTTCTGGAGCTGATTTCCCTTCCTATGTAGTTTAATCATTTTCAGCTTAAATGAACGAATGGAGGGAGAGGCGGAAAATAGCATAGTATTAATTTGAGCATCAAAATCTGATTAATGGTGGAAGAAGCGGCATTGTTTTAGCTGATGATTAAAGTGAGCAAGCCCAGGGAGAGTTAAAAGAATGTTTTTTACATTACATTGTGATGAAGCCGGCCTACAATAAAACAAATACTCAGAAACCTCAAATGGAAAGAGAAAACTACGAAACCCACCAATTTAAAAACTATATGAAACGCGTTTACATACAATGCACATCCAGGCGGACTGGGATGAGGTAAGGAAAGTATGTGAATTATGAGGACCGGATTTCATTCTAGACCCAGGCGTTTCTCATAAGTCTCGTTTTGTTTGTTCAGACAGAGGGCTTTAACACGTCTTTATCAAGCCCGGATGTCTAGAAACAGGAATGCAGGCGTTTACAGCTGAGGAGGGTGCAAAAAGAGAACTAGGTAATGTCGTGCATAGGAGCAATGTGGAAAGCTGAAAAGAACAGCAGACATCAAACTAGTGCTTTCCTCCCTGGTGTTTGTTCTGGCTCTAGATCCAGCCGGGTCTCTCCTCTCCTCTCCTCTCCTCTCCTCTCCTCTCCTCTCCTCTCCTCTCCTCTCCTCTCCTCTCCTCTCCTCTCCTCTCCCCTCCCCTCCCCTCCTCTCCCCTCCCCTCCCCTCCCCTCCGCTCATAATCACATGCAACATGGTCCAGGCAGATTCCTTCCAGCGCTCTCCGACTTGCCATCCCATAAGTTGCTTGCTCACAACTTCCTTTCATTTCTATTCGCCTATGGCCACCATGATTTCGATCCTTATCATTAAACCGTTGGCACATCATCCTATATACTCGGGCGGCATAGTGGTTATGCATTGGGGTGCCAACTGCAAGGTTAGTAGGGCAAAACCATCAGCCACTGAGAAGGAGAAAGACAAGACTTTCTACAGCCGGTCGGAGTTACTGTCTCAGAAACCCGTACAGGCAGCTCTACCTTGTCTTTTAGGATGCTTGAGAAGGAAGCGACTCAATGGCAGTGAGTTTGGTTGGAACCAACCTTCTAGAGTCATCTTACATTCTGGTCTGACAGCCTACACTGCAATGGGCAAAACTGCTGCTTTGGGATGTTGGAGATTCAGTTACCTCATCTTTCTCACCACCGACAGGGGGCTTCTCTATTGCTAGTCAACAGTAACGCAGTAGCCCGCAGACCGGATTGTGAGTGCTGAAATTAAAGCTTGATGACAACGCCGTCAACATGAGACTGTCTAAGTCAATGGCAAGCAAACGCTACGTGTGCATCATTTAAAACGACTGAGTTGAATTTGTACACTTGAACATGGATATCCCTACAAGATACATAATTGGGTGGAAAAAGAACCATCCATGAAGTCAAAAATATTTGCTTTATTTGGGGTACAACTGAATAGCCAAATAACAGCTGAATAAATAAAAGGACCAAGCTGAGAAGATACGGAGACAACTGGTAATGAGGTGGATGTAAAAGGAGATTTATTTAATGTTCTTTGTAAGGTTTCTAATGTTTTTAAACAGGCAACTGTGTCCAAGTATTCCATGGGAAATTACAAATGAAAGGTTTTGTGGCATTCTTTTCTTTACAAAGTGATAGGGATAGATGGTCACATGCAACTTAAAATATAGCTTCCAAAAGCTTTCTACTGGCGGCACGCATCAGATCTTGGGTCTGTCTGCAATATAGTTCCCAGATTTCTAAGTCAACTAGCCGGAAGTCAATGGGCTGTGGTTGGTTCTCCAGTCCCTTTCCTGCTCCTCCGGGATCTCCATCACCCCAGGAATGAGTTCTCACCGAGAGGACCGCTGTCCCTGACTTGCACTGACCCAGGGAGGAGAGGGCAGGGAGAACAGCAGCCTTTCAAAGAAGCCCCATGCATTCTCTGCCCTCTTGCCCTTTGCCAGTGGCCTCCCATTGGTTGAGGCTCCCCTTCCAAGGCTTCCTGCTGAACCCCACCCAAGTGCATCCTTTCTTCGACTTGATCTCTATTTAAAGAAGAGTTGCTCCATATGCAATAAGAGAGAAGGATGGATGTTTCTAGTGTAAACCTTTTTAGGTTGCGATCCACATTTATCCACATGACACTGTCCCGGAAGCCACTCCAAGTGTTGGGCAGTGGGAGGCTATTTTGGGCAGAGCATCCTCAGAATAGAGTGTTCCTGTTAGGGACTAGGAGCAGATGGCAAGGAAGGAGGGTTATATTGAGAAACCCAGGGCAGGATGCAGCAGGGCTCAGAGGACTCTCTTGCATTTTAACCCTCAGGGACTTTGGTATGTGACACCCAATAACATGGCTTAAGGAGCTTCCTCTCCTTGGGCTTGTTGGACGCTCTTGATGGCACAGCGAGCTGCTGGTACCAGAGGAGAAGTGGGGCTTAAAGTCTTCCAGTCAGACTTCTGTAAAGCAAAGCCAGTTAATTGAACACCACGGCAATGTGTCTGGGTGAATGAGCTCGCGTGGGTTCAAAGTGCTAATGGCAAGAATGGATTATTTCATAGTGCCTGCGTTATTGAAATGGAGAGCGGTAATGGGTGATGAAGTTAGGCAATGGGCACGATAATCAATGAGATTGTTCTGTCTGTTTTTTAAAAGAGAAAAAAAGTAACTTGGCTGCTGTATACCCAAGTGGACGCCATCAGTTTAACAAACCTTGATGACTTCAGAGGGAGCAATAAGCTCCACATGCCTGCCCATCTCCATGTGGGACATGATCCAATACTCTCTTGGGCCTTGGAGAGAACAGTCACAGAAACCACATTAGGCAGAGTGTCCTTTTCCATGATCTCATGCATACCAAGGGCTGTTCTGGTCTTGCTTATGTTTACAGAATAAAGTGGGTCAAAGGAATTCATTGAGATCATGAAGGGCAAGGGAAAGGCTTGAGCAGTGCAGTCCAGTAGCTCTTACACTTAATGGAATGGAAAAAAGAAAGAAAAGGGGAAATTTAACCTCTGAGTCAGTAAATCAACCTTTTAGATGGTTCGGGACATAAGCTTTGCAGGATATTAATTTAATTTAGTACAAGCTAGTAAGACTAGAAAGGGACAGGATGCCCTAGAAAAGCACAAGAAGGCCCCAAAGGTGGTGCACACATTTGTGTGCTGTGTGTGCGTGTTGTACTACCGTGTGTGCTCAGAAACATAACTGAATATCTGTGATCAACTGAAATGGGTTAGTGTCCTTCCTGAGTTAAGTGATGAGCATCGTGGGCTAACAGTTGGAAAGGCCCACGTCACTCTTCATCATGCCGTATCTGTAAACTGTGAAAATACTGACGTGACCTATTTCACCAGGCCTTTGAGTGCCATATGGGATGACATGTTCAGAACACAGGACTTTGGCATATGAACTCTTGTGTGAAGTATTATAATGCGAACTAGATAGAAATGGCTTTATGTGTCCTACACATGAACTAATGTGCTAAAACACATTCATCTTTAGTACCTTGGACATGTTCTCAGGAAGGACCAGTTCCCGAAGAAGAACATCCTGCTTGGAAACATCAAAGGTCACCAAAAAGTAGAAGAGGCTCCATGGGATGGACTGACACCATGGCTGCAACCATGGACTCAACTATAGCAGCCATTGAGAAGATGGTGAAAGACTGGGCAGTACTTGGCTCTGCTGTGCACAGCATCACTATGAGTCAGAACTGATTCGATGGTACCTAACAACAACAACAACATACTATCATCTTGTAAATAGAATAGTCTAAGCATCAGCTCCGGATCAGTCACATCAATATCTTCAGAAAAGAAAAGATACCGTGGATACCTGCAGCCAGTATTTGCCCATCAACTACATCCCTGATTGATAATGAGATCAGAAAGGCAAGCCCATTGCTACATGGCCATTCTTGGACTGATCACGGTCACTTATTAAGTGCTTGAGGTCCTCAATATGCTGTGAAATGTCACTCAAATGGTCCAGATGCAATTTTTTGAGTTTCTACAGAAGGACCACTCCAAGAAGAGCCATGTAAATGTATCTCAGCAGCACCCCAGGAAAAGGAAACCCCGTCACTTGAAACCACAGGGGAGTCTTTGGTGGAGTCCCCGCCCTGGTAAGTATTGATGCCTCTTGGCTATATTTGTTAACTTCCCAAAGGCACTTGGTGTCATGCACAGAAGCTCTGGAAGGTACTAAGTCTGCTGCCTTAAGTAATCCGTGAATACCCCTAGGCTATTTTGATGGCATGGTTGTTAAAATTACAGTGGAGGATAAAATAATATCTATCTGAATTCAACTGTCTATCTGTCTAGCATGTGACTACTTTGGTTGTTTGTTAGCTTGGGGAAGCCAGCTGTCTGGAAAGCTTCTTATAGGACAGGCCACACGATCAGCGGACGCCTTGGTTCTAAAACTTCGTCCCCAAAGTAACCACATGCAAATGCCTGAGTTCTGAGAGGACGCTCACGATAAAGCACTGGTTTTCCATGGTGGCGCTTTGAACTAGCACGAGACATTGACAAGAAGTCCGAAAAACATACAACTAAATCCCATAGTACCAGGGGAACTCCACACGCAGGACAAAATGTTCACGGGTAATCCTGCATGCAGGTTTCCCCAATGTCTCCAGAACACAAGTAGCCTGGGAGCTAACAAGTATCCTGGGGCAAGAAGAATTCCAGGCTCAGCAGTCTGAGAGATACATCCCCCTTTCCTCCGAGGTTCAGACCTCTGGGATGATCAGCCTATGAAGTAGTTATGGGCCCAAATGTAAAGTGCTGGTATCACATGAACTCCTAATCCCCTTACTGGAACTCTCTCTTAAATGCTACCCACAAATCTCTACAGTGAAGCAGCAGCACCCACACAGAAAAAGACATGGGGCATGATTGTCAGATAAACTACAGGATTCCAAGTTCAATTTAATTGGGGTTTCAGACAACCCCTCCATATTTGGGAGGTGGGACCAAACATGTCTCACATATTACATGGAACCCTTTTACACTAAAAGAACTTATTTAAAATTCAAGTTTAATTGTCATCTATTTTCATTTGCTAAATCTGACCTGCCTGGTCAGAGGACCCATCTTGCCTGTCAATTTCAGAACACAGCACAATTCCACGAGGCTCCAGACATTTGGAAAACGGATGGCCCCAGATCTCTGTCAGAATAAGTGATAATAGTCAACGGCAAGGGGCTTTACAGATTCAATGAAGTACAAGTTCAATCAATGTCACGTAACCAGAAATGGAAGTACAGAGGCCGAAGATGCAATTTCAGCCTGAAAGACAACTATGTGGTGGGCATGGGGGTGGGTATGAAGCATTCTGAGAACATAAGATGCAGCCAAGCAGGTGATGCTGGGCATTTCCAGCTGAGGTTCTAAGCAGAGGACATCCAGTGTACAGTGCACAGTGGAGGAAAGGCTGGTTATTTCCTAGATGGCCTTAACAGTGACACCCCTCCTCCCTACGTATATTCTGATTGTTATAAATAGGAATAGCATACTAGTAAACAGGATAACGAATGACACCTACTTGCAATAGAAGCAGAATGCTTTTTTTTTTGGTCAGAGCAGTTGATAGATGTTTTATAAAGATCATGGTTTGGGCTATAAATAAATCAGGGTTTATCTGTTAGGTTTCCCTAACACAGTCCCTACTGAATACACTGACAGAATCCACTTTGATCGTTGTTGGTATGAATTTCAGAAAATCATATTTGAAAAGGGAAGTGCTGATGGAATTCCTGGACTCCAGGGTGCAGGCAGTTGCTGTAGCGCCGTGTAATTATTGTCTCTTATCACAGGATGAACTCTGGTTTCATTATGGTTACAGGGAAGTAGCAGGGTAAGCATCGTCAGCCAGGAGGCTGACGGATTTTCAGCTCTATGCTCCACTCACATCTAACAGACCCTGAGGGGGGAGGGTGGGGTAGGAGTCTCTGTGATTCAAAGCTACTGCTCTTGCTTCAATGTCTACACACGTACATGTAGACCAGGCTCTGAGGAGGCCCTGGAGGAGCGAAGAGAGATTTTTAGGAGCTTACAATTTAGGGGATAGATAACATCCGATTTGTAGATGTATCACTTAAGAATGACCCGCATCTATGACAGCCCACTGTTACACGCCCGGAAGCAAGAACGGCTCCACCAGTGAGTTCCTCAACACTAGGGGGAGCTGCTGCTTCTGCTCCATCAAGAGGGAGCCTGGGAGGCCACCCCAACTCCACCAAAGAGAGCATTCCCAACACCTTCCCCAGTCTTTCTGTGGGATACCATCATCCTAAGCTGCACACAGTCCTGTGATTCCACTCAGGGTGGGGCACTCCAGAAGCCAGTTCATCTTCTTCCCAGCTCTCATTCCACCACATCATCTAGAGAGAGTTCACTTCAAAGGAAATTCCCAGAAGCTTATCATTTAAAAACCACCAAGAGACTGCATCTCCACTTACTAGGCCTGTAGTCTCAAGGACAATCAATCTGACCATGACTTTCATCCCTGTCATCTTCGGCCACCCACAAAATGCAAACCATTCCAGACGCCCTTCCTCCCACTTACTAGTCTCCACTTCCTTGACCTACCTCTAGCTCAGCCCACCCATTCCTCCTCCCATGACTGACCTCCCTGAAAACCGGTTTCACTGCTCTAGCGACCCCTCATTCCATGGAAACTAGCCTCTCACACATGTCCAGCATCTTCCTGGAACACTCCCTGCAGATCATTCCCTTCATGGAAAGTTGACGTTCCCTTAGAGAATACTGCCTTATTGGGAGCCCTCTCCAAGGGAGGATGTTAATTTCCCTATAATGCAAATCCCAGAGAGGCTGGAGACAGCATTCTTCTCGATGCCCAATGTCATCTCAAAATCTTTGTGTCTTACACCAATGCAAGAATTCTTCTCCCCTAAGATCCCTGCCACTTGGTCCTACCCTGCTCTCTCAGTTGCTCAGGTTACAGTGTAATCTACGGTGACTCAGAAATAGTGGTCAAATGAATGGAAACAAACAAACAAACCTACCTTCCCTTAATAAATGTGGGCACCTAGCTCACAGTGTTCCTTTCTACCCTGCTCTCTGCCCATATCCTGGATGACTTCCAAGACCATGAAGAAAATCCTTCTACCAACCTTCGCGTCAAAATTCCTGAACCTCCAATGATCTACGTGGCCATTTCTGTTTCTGCATTCTTGCCTCCCACGCTTCAATCTGATCTGGTGCAATGAGCTTTTTGCCCCCGAATTCCTTGAAACTGTTTTGGCAAAGATGGCCGGTGACTTCCCATCCAAATTCAATAAAGTATTTTTAGCTCTCATCTTACAAATCACTCTTCAACACGGTGGGCCATATCCATCTCCTCGAAACGACTAGCCTGTTTTCAGGGACCTCTGCTTCCTGCTCCTCACTTGTCCTGCAGGCTTCTCCTCTGTTGTTTCACTAGATCAGCCTCCTCCACGAAGATCGAGCCTCCCGCATGCGCTGCGTCCGGTCAGCTCTTCTCTTGTGGTCCGCTTCTCTCCTGATGACTGTAGTCAGTGATGCTCATCCGTCTCTCTCATTAACCCCTGGCTTTCAGTTCTAAAATGACGCAGTCATCTGTTTAGACATTACCATTTTTTACTAATATTCAACACATCCTTAATTGAATTCATCATCTCTCTCCATATCCTTCACCAGCACCCTAATCCAAATGCATCCGTCCCGCTTCTTCAGTCTCCCTTATTCAGTGTCCAACCTTCACATGCATGTGAGGCGACTGAAGACACCATGTCTTGCTTGGGTAGGACGCACCTTAGTCCTCCAAGGGACGTCTTGGCTCTCCCACTACAGTGGGCTCAGAGACAGCCCCAGCTGTGAGGACGGTGCAGAGCTGGGCAGTGTCGCGGTCTGTTGTACAAAGGGTCCCTAAGCGCTTGAATAGTAACATTGCCTCGATAGCTGAGAGTAACCTATGGTTTTTTTTTTTGTTTTGTTTTTTGCTTTTCAGACCCTCTGTACTAAAGACCTTCTATTTTTTGAGTCCTTTAGAGTTAGCACAGTACTTCACATGTTCCGTAGAATGAAAGAGCAATCTTTTCATTTCCAAAGTCCGCGCAAGACTCTGTGTGTGTGTGTGTGTGTGTGTGTGTGTGTGAGAGAGAGAGAGAGAGAGAGAGAGAGAGAGAGAGAGAGCAAAAGAGAGAGAATGCACATGTGCATGCATGTATTTTGGGACCCCAAGTAAGAATGCAGAATGTATTTTTATTATGGAAGCAATGTTGAAAATGGTGATTACATTCCATGAATCCTATATCAGTTGATGGGTAATATTACTGTAGAATTACATTGTGGGCCATAAAGTTATACGATTCAGCGAAATTAAGGACTGTGTTGGTATTTTAAAAATCCTGGAAAACATACTCCTGGAGGTGGATTCTGCAATGTGCCACCTCGATAGCCTGTCAAGAATGAAAGACGAATTCCCCCAGCTGCTGGGAGCATGCCGGCAGAAAATCCTCAGCTGTCATCCCTATTTGGGGACTTTCTCAGTCGAAGAAAACCCTCTTTACTTGAAGCCGTGCTTCATCTCGTGGGCAGGTCCTATCCCTTTGTCTAAAATTGGGACAACTACAAAGACCTTCTCAGAAATAGAATCTCTTGTGGGGTCAGCTTAGGTCGTTATTAGAACCAGTCACAATTCTGCTTCACCCTCTGCCCAATCCCACTTCCTTTCTTCCACCTCCACAGGTGTTGCTGGCACTCCCAAGATCACTCCCTATTAAATCTCCACCCCTGAATTGGTCCCCGGGAACCTATGGTGCCTTTAAATGGGATCGTGCAACTTGAACTTAAAACAATTAGCTGAAAAGTTAATTTGTAAATGCAATGTTGGACCACATGAAGATGCCCTGCGTTTTGACCGTCATCATCAATCTTAGGACACTTCACTCTAGAGCCCAAAGGCAGAGAGTTCCCATGCCCAGCCCCCAGCCTGGCCTTCCTATTGTACACACCTTTTAGGTAATTGGTCTTCCACGGTTGGTTTGGGTCCTCTACCCACTCTACCCAACATACACTCTCAGTTAGCCATTTTTGAAAGGCAATTTCAGGAGAGCCCTTCTATTTGAAAATAAAATTAATTTGTTTATCAGGAAATGAACAACCACCCCAAACTTTAGATCAAAGTCAGGAAAAATGGTTTGGCCCCAGGATCGGATTTCTCCCTTATTTTAGACCAATGTTCGTTCATGTTGGTGCAATAAACAAGCAAGCAGACAACTCGACCAGGAAAGCTTGTTTTCTGTAAGGTTCATTCCGTCTGGTTATCCTCTCCTTCTCATTACCATCAGCAGGCCTCCCCTCTTGACATTGACCCACAGTCACGGATCACCTGGGTGCCATTGCTGATGATCTCCCTCTGCATGCTGGACCCAGCCATCACCTTGGACAATTTTCATGTCCACAGACAACAGTTATCCATTTTGACCATCCACCCCCTTTGGCTCTTTGATTCCTCTCATCTTTTGAATGTTCTACATGTTTGCAATCTGAGTTCTCCTTTCTGACCACACTCTCATCCCCAAAGAGCCTGGAATCAGTGACCGTGGAGCATCGTCAGCTGGTGCTTTGCAGAACCCCTCAACTACTTACATCTGATTCCTTGCTCATTTACTCCACTGAAACAGCCCTCTATTTACCTGGGAATCTCCCTTGTGGTTGGTAGGGGCCACCAAGTCAGCTCCAACCCACAGCGACCCCTCTGCAAAACAGAGAGCAACACTGCATAGCCCTGCACCATCCTCACAATTGTTCCTATGCCAGAGTCCATTGAGGCAACCACCATGTCAATCCATCTCTTATTTGCCACCCTCCACGGAACCAAACATGGTGTCCTTCTTCTAGGGACTGGTCTCTCCTGATAACACGTCCAAAGTATGTGAGACGAAGGCCTGCCTTCTTCCAATACAGATCTATTTTGGGATTTTTTTTTTTTTAGGAGTTTGTGGTACTTTGAATATTCTTCTCCAGCACCACAATTCAAATGCATCTATTTTTCTTTGGTCTTCCTTATTCGACATCCAGCTTTCCCGTGCACATGATGCAAAGCAGAATACCATGGCTTGGGTCAGGCACACCCGAGTCCTCAGAGAGACATCCTTGCTCTTCAATACTCTAAAGAAGTCTCTTGGGCAGCAGATTTATCTAATGCAACACGTCTTTTGATCTCTTGACGGTTGCTTCCATGAGCATTGGTTGTGGATTTCAGCAGTACAAAATCCTGGACAACTTCCAATTTATCTCCATTTCTCATGATGCTGCTTATTGTGAGGATTTTGATCTTCCTCACATTGAGTTATAATCTGTCCTGAAGGCTCTAACCCGTGATCTTCATCAGCAAGTGCTTCAATTCCTCCTCACTTTCAGTCAGCGAGGTTGTGCCATCTGCATATTGTTATAAGCCGTCCTCCAATCCTGATGTCACCCTCTTCTTCGTATAATCCAGCGCGTCTGATGATATGCTCAGGATACAGACTGAACAAGTCTGGTGAGAGGATACCACCCTGGCGCACAGCTCTTCTAATGTGAAACCACGCAGTATTCCTTGGTTCTGTTTGCACAACTGCCTCTTGATACTTGCCCAGTTAGTGAAGGAGCACACGAAGTGCTCTTGGACTCCCGTGCTTCTCAAGGTGTGGATTATGGGCCACACAATCGAATGCCGTTGCACAGTCATTGAAACACAAGTAAACATCTGATAGCAGCAGTGGTAACCCTTGTTCCACCTCCTCTTCTGAATCCAGCCTGCACCCCTGGCAGCTCCCTGTCAAAGTACTGCTGCAACTGTTGTTGGATGATCTTCAGCAAAATTTTATTTGAGTGTAATAGCAATGATATCGTGGATCACTTCCAGTCAGTTGACCAAATAGCTAACTTCCAAATTTCTTGGAATAGACAAGTGAGTGCTTCCAGTGCGTCTTCAGCTTTCTGAAACATTTCGATGGCTAGTCCATCAATCCCTGAAGCGTTATTTTTTTGCTAATGCACTCGGTGTAGCTTGAACTTCTTCATTCAGCACCATGGGTTTTTCTCATGCCACCTCCTGAAATGATGGACTCTTGATTAGTTCCTTCTGGTACAGTGGCTCTGTGTATTTTTTCCATCTTCTCTGGATGCTTCCTGCATCATTCAATATTTTCCCTATGGAATCTTTCAAGATTGCAATTTGAGGACTGAACTTTTTCTTGAGTTGTTTTTTTCCAGCTTCAGATGTGCTGAGCGTGTTCTTCCCTTTTGGTGTTCTAATTCTAGGTCCTTGCACATTTAATTCAAATACTTGACTTTGGTTTCTCGAGCTGCTTTTGGAAATTTCCTATATTCAGCCCCTTGACATCTTCCTTTCTTCCATTTGCTTGAGCGACTCTATGATTAATAGAATGTTTCAGAGTCTCTTCTGACATCCACTTTGATCTTTTCTTTCTTTCCGGTCTTTTAAATGACCCTTTGCTTTTTCCATGAATGATGGTCTTGCTGTCCTCCCACAGCTCATCAGGTCTCCTGTCCTTAGTGTTCAATGCACCAAATCTCGAGATGTTCTCAAAAACCAGGTGGGGTAGATCCATGTTGTATTTTGGCTGCTGTGGGTTTGTTTTGATTTTCCCTAGCTTTGTCCTGAACTTACAGGTGAGCAACTGATGGTCTGTTCCACAGTCGATCCTTGGTCTGGTTTTAATCTTTCACCAGATTAAAAATGTTCAAGGTACTAATAGATTGATATGGCCTAAATAATTAAATAAGCAACAGATAAGCAGGTAGATAGATGAATAGAAAAAAGGTAGATAAATAAAGCACACGTTTCCTCCTAAGTATCAGATAAACCCAGTCTCAGGTCAGAGGTTGAGTTCCATTTATGGTTGAATTGCTTTCCTTTAGAAACATATTAACTAACGTACCCCCATGGCTGAACTTTCAGCCAAACAACAGATGGGTCTATAAGATGAACAACAAGATCAAGGAGGTATGCACTCCTTAGAATAATCAACCCAAAGAGATATTTTAAAAAGGTAGCATTTGCAAATGGATATGAGACAAAATGTGTATGAATTATTGAAGGTAAACCAATTTGTTCAGTAAACTTTCACCCAAATCGCAATAAAGTTAAAAATTCAAAAAGAAACCACACTGACTTGTATTGGTTCACTTTTACTGGACTCGCTCTGACTACTAAATAAAATAAAGACATACCAGTGTTGGTATACCAATAGACATACAGACCAATGGAATAGAATTGAGAAATCAGAAGGAAAGCCACATATGTATGGTCAACTGAGGAGGCTCATCAGTAAAACTAGGTACTTAACCCATTTTGACTTGTGTACATGTATGTGCATGGTGTCTGGTATGGACCCTATTTCATTTTTATGCGGTGAATTTCCAGAAAAGTGAAACAGAACATATACATCATACCACACACATACACAAATCAAAATGGATCAAACTAAAACCATAAAATTCTTAGGGGAAAACATTTTTTTAAAGGCAGGGCAATGCTGTCAGGTCTAGTTTTTAACAATGGATTATCAAATGTAATAACAAAAGCACAATTAGCAAAAAACAAAATAAATATATGAGACCCATTAAATGATTTTTTAAAAGCTTGTTCTCTAAAAGATACATTTTTATTAAAAAAAGTGAAAAAGATAAGGTACCAACAGAGAGAATATCTTACAAAACCATGTATCTAGTAAGACTCCAATAACATATATATGTATATATTTATAACATTAGCAATGTAACAACAAAAAGACTACTAGCCTAATTTTAAAATGGGCAAAGACTTGGATAGATATTTCACCAAAGAGGACATTCAGGTGGCCACCAAACACATGCAAAGATGCTCAATGTCATTAGCCATCAGAGAGATGCAAATCTAAACCACAATGGGATACCAGTTCACTCCCACTGGCAAGGTTTAGATGGAAAACAAAAGTGAACCAGAAAATAACCAATGTTGGCAAAGATGTGGGGAAATAGGAACCCTTCCTCATCAACGGCTGGAAATGCAAAATTGGACAGCCATCTCCTGCAGAAATTTCTGTCAGAGTCTCTGAATTCAAGTCTTTGGGCTATATACCTAGGAATGGAATTGCTGAGCTAGAAGGTAGTCCTAGTGGCGCTGTGGGTTAAGCAATAACCCGCTAACAGCAAAGTCAGTGGTTCCAATTCACTAGCCATTCTTCAGGAGAAAGACGAGGCTCTCTGCTCTCATCAACATGTCTAGACTCAGAAGTCTGTATCAGGGCACTATGAGGCTGAATCAATGCCATGACAGTGAACTTAGTTTGGGTTTTGTGTGGCAGTTCTATTTTTGTTTCTTTGAGAAACTACACAACTGTTTTCCACACTAGCTGTACCATAGTCCACCTGGGCCTCTCTTTTTTCATGGACTCCAGACTTGTTGTAGCCATGGAGTTTAGAGAAATCCCTGGGACTGCTGTCCTGAGACAATCTTTCCACCTTAAACCAAAAATATCCCCTGAATCTTCTTAAAATCGAGTCATTGTTTAGCTAACCAACATGTGTCCTTGACCATTATGCTCTTTTTAAGATCTATACGGGAACAAATTGGTAACAGCAACCCAAGAGAGAAGAATCTTGGAAGGCAGTGAATTTATGTTAATGAGGTAGGAATAACTTAGAAATCGGGAGTAAGAATGGTTATACATCCTAAGTAATGTAACCAATGTCTTCAAATGTCGAAATTGTTGGTTCAAACCCATGCACCTCTTCACAGGAGAAGGATGAGATTTTCTATGTAGGCCTCTAAAGATTTGCAGACTTGGACTTCCACGGGGGGAGTTCTACTCTGTCGTTTAGTTTTTATTTTTGGACTGTCAACAACAAAATAAAGCTATATTTGTTAAAAAATCAAAAAGAAATCTATTGGATCTGTTCTCTCTTCTGCTGTCATTTATTAATTTCATAGGAGAGATTCATAGAAGCATTCCTCAGAGGTGGCTTGGAGTAAACCCCAACTGGCCGTCAGCTCAGTGCTGTTCTCTGCAGAAGTCCCATGGCCACAGAGCTATAGAAACAGCAAAGGGCCCTTGGCTGGCCTGCTCTTCTGGAGACCTACAAAGACAAATGTGGGCCAGTTCCAAAGTGGAGGGTGAGAGATGGACAATCCTTGAGGTGGGCATTAGGACTTCATGGGCATCGTTTGGTTTCTGGGGTGCTTTTGCACCCTTCCTGCTCTCAGCACTGAGAGAATTCACGGGGCAGAAGCACTTTTGCAAATCCAAGTAACTTTTAAGAGGGTAAGGGAAGTTTCGGGTATGACAGTCTCAAAAGGTACACGCTATCTCTGGAACATGTGCAAGGCCGTGTGGCGGGGGCTGTGGAAACGTTGGCAACTGAAAATGGCCACTCCAGTCACCTTAGGGGAATGCAGAAGAACACGTGGAAGGAGGTCCGGAACTGGGATGCGAATCCAGAGTGCTGAGCCAAGGAGAGAGGGGGTGGCCTGAGAGCATGGCGAGGGTGGCCCCGAGAGGGTGCAGGTGTGTGCGTGCCCCGCCCTCCTTTCTGCAAGAGAGCACCCAAAACAAGAGACAGTGGCTTGCCCTCAGTCTGGCCTTTATCCCCTCCTATCGCCACTGGCTGGGGAGGCGTGGTTGAGGGTATTGGCCAGTCATATTGGCTGAGTAAATATAGCACACCTGTGTGATGTAACATCACTGGTGCTTGTGGTGGGTGTGACCAGGTTGGCTTCCACCTGAGCCTAGGTGGTCTGGGTTTGCGCATGCTCAGTTTTGGATTTTCCATAGGTGTCTAATCAGTGTGCCTGATTTCTTTCCAACCCCTTTATTGTGGCAGTGCCAGCTGATTTTCGTTTATGGTAGGCATTTGTCCGTAATCTCCTGAGCTGTCAGAATCGATATCTATGTCACGTGGTTATTTTATGGGTGAGTTGTGCCTCCACCGATTTTTCCTTGTGCTTTTCTTTTCACCTTAGTGGAGAGGTACGGAGGTTAAACCTCTAAACACCGTAACTTTTGGTCTATTGTTCAGCGTTGGAGGCAGAGTAAATGCAAAGAACAAACCCTACGTTTGGAGTCACAGCCCACGGATAAACCATCTCCCCTGTTCCGGTGCCCGTTCCCGTCGCTGCAGCCTAATTGCCAGGACGCCGAACAAGGCTGGACGAGGGAGAAGAAATCGCGCTGTCCTTTGTGCCATGAAAGCCTGCGGGATTTCGGCACCATAATGTCTCTGCTACTCCGTTTCCATGACTGCTAACCCTGGTCTCATCCGGTATTTCCTAAGCCACTGACTAGGTTTCCAGGCCCGCCTCTCCCATATCCCCTAGAGTTCTTCTGGGAACAATCCACTCAGAGAACGGCTGTCGCCATGCCCCCTCTCCCTGGGCCATTCCTTGTTACAGCCAAAGGAAGACTATTTCTTGCCTTGGCATTCACGGGTTTCCATAAGGCAGCCCCGCCCACTTGATACAGAAATAAAAGAAATTAGGAGAATACAAAAGCATAAAGTGAAGAGGGGGAGCTGTCGTTTAGTGCTCGACTCGCCCTCCCTCACTAGTCTAACAATTTCCCACTCGATTTTTCTAGCCATTGAACTCCCCTGTGGTGAATGGGTTCCGGTGGCATCTCAGGCCATGGAAGGGATGAGTCATCAGCGCCCTTTGGATTCCTGACTGGTTCCAGGTGAAAATTTGGGACAGGCAGTCAGAGAATTAACACAGAAAACAACAATAGCAGCAGTAGCAGCAAAAAACAAACAAACCAACCCAAACAACACACTCCAAAACTTGAAGACTATTGGCATTTTAAAGAGAACAACAGGGATCTTTTCAGACGGCAGAACTGAGTCATCTCTCTTGCTATTTCAACGAACCCCCAAACCGGACATTTAACCTTCAAAACCACAACGCCAGAAAGCCCCCAAGGCTTCTCCAGCGTGGCAGCCCGCCTTTGCAACCATGGCACACGGCTCTCTGGTGACCCATGAATTCGGTTTCATGTTCTCTGAACGCCGGAAACTTGGAAGGCTTCGTGTCAGCACCCCGTGCGGAGGTGTGGTTGAAGGGGGAGAGCCCCTAGGGGGAGAGTTTTGCAACCGGCTCAGAGCTGAAGACGCTCAAATTCGTTTGCTTTTCACATTAACGAGTCCCTGGGATGCTTAATAGAAACGGCCTAAACCCACATCGGGCAGGAGTACCAGCAAATCAGCATGCTCATTAATGTTTTTGCATTTGGTTTGGTTCATCACACAAGCTTCTGATATGGAAAGTGTCATAAATATAAAAGCCCTATTGTCTTTGAGAATCTTAAAATATTGTAATGAACACCCCATGGCAACCTCCATGTATCCACAACGGTAGTCACAGTATTTGTAGTTTTGCCTCGACCCCCACCTCTCTACAAAGAATCAATCTGTTACAGTCCTTCCCCCAAATGGCCCAATCATGATCAGTCTCCATTTATGAATTTACCCTTATTTAAATTTATTACCAGGACAATAGTCAATGACAGTTCAAACAATTCAAACTCCCTCTTTAAATACTCTGCCCCCAAACTCATCTACCCCTTTTGTACTTGGACTTTACAGTTTCCATGGTTTTATTCCTGATTTTCTGTCTAAGTACACTTCATTCATTCTCCAAACAAAACGTGACTATGTCTTGCTAGGATTACCAAGGGCAGGAAAACGTGATGGAAACAGTTGACTGTCATGATGAGGTAAGAGAGAGACTATGAGCCTGCGGGGAAGAAGAATTCTGAGCCAGATGATGGTGTGGATAAGAAGAAACAGCCTAAGAACGGTAGTCAGGTCCCCCGCCCTTTCTACTAAGGAACCAAGAGGTTCTGACAGGGGTACTGACTGTAACCTTATATTTCAGCAGCGATGCTCATGCCCTACTCTCTGTGTTAGGTGGGGTTCTCTAAAGAAACAAAATGCTTATGATTATATGAGAGGATATGTTTATACAGTGAGAAGGAATATAGCCACTAATTAGTCCACACAGCAGCACCTAGAGCTCAGTTCAACTCACTTTTGTGGGACAGTTAATGTTCTGAAGTCCTTCGACTCAAGTGGACTGCCAGGTCCAAGGAAGCAGGCATAGGAGTCTTCAGGCAAGGCGGGGTCTGCCCGCAGACAGCAGGGTGGGTCAGCCACAGTCAGGAGCTCGGGAGTTTATTGTGGCAGGCCCTGATTGGATCTAGAGCTCAAGCACGCAGACAGGATCCACCAGCCTCAAGCTCAAGCGATGTACTTATGCACCAGCAGCGCAGTGAAGCAGGTCTCGAAGGAGCCGCAAGATCTAGGAACACGATCCATGTGTTGGCTTGGCCCACAGGTGGAGTAGCACACAGGTTGAGGCAGAGAACTAGCTAAAGCGGCAGCATGCTGGTCTGATGACCAGGGAGCAAGAGAGACAGCTGAGGGCCTTGCAGAACCATTTATCTCGCTGCCCTTCAAGTATGCTTCAACCTGATTAAACTCTGCCCACATGTTCCTGTTGGCTTGGTTGGCATGATAAACCTAATTACCACAGTCTCCATCACCAACAGTGAGTGCCAACTGTTGTAGGTTGGCAGGCACTGTTCCTTATTTCTGTGAAAACTCTGACGCAGCCAGAGGCCTGGGACCCAATCCTTATCCTTATCCCAATATCCACGTAATCATCTCCTCTCCCTGTACCTCCTAAATGTTTCTAATTCTATCTACTTCAAGCTCCTTGACCCCATCCTTTGGGATGGGCCACTGGCCTGCTTACTGCTCATGCAGTCTGAGTTTGTCAGTCTGTTTCGTTCACGTCAGCCAGTCTCTTTCCCCAGGGCCCCATCAGTCCCTAGAGCCCCACCATACTTAGCTTGTTGATTACCTGGAATGCTCTTTTTGACCCCATGGCCTTGAGAGCTAGGCCTGTTATTCCCTCTGCTTGCAACATTCCTTCCAGCTCCCCTTTCTGTTCCTAATTTGGGGTAGGGTACACAGATGTGGACTCCCACAGCAATAAGCAGGTGTATTTTTGTACTATTTGTCAGTCGGGTAATGCTCTGGGATCAGAGATGGTGTTTGTCCATGTACAAAGGGACTTCAAAACACTTGTGTAAAAATAGAATTAAATGATAATGGGATTTCCCATGAACTTTTAGAAGTTCCATCATTTAATGTCTGTACTCTTGCCCTGGACCTAACTATCATCTGTAATGCAGGGATAAAACAAGAGCCTATCTCATGGATGGCAATAATCAGTCCAGGTAGTGCACTTACAACAGTGCCTGGAATATATAAGGTCTATATAAGCTTTGGCAATAATAATCATAATAGTAACAATAATAAGCAACACAGTGTCTAGAAAAGAATGTGCTCACAAATATACATCAAATGAGTTAAGGAGTGAATAAATGAATGGATGAACTAATGAATTCATCAGTCTAGAGGGCCTATATTTTCTCAGTCAGTTGTTATCCTTAATAGAGTATAATAGTCACTCCTTCTTTCACTCACTCACTCACTCCCTCATTCACTCACTCACTCATTCACTCACTCCCTCATTCACTCACTCCATCATTCACTCACTCCCTCACTCACTCACTCACTCTCTCATTCACTCACTCACTCACTCTCATTCACTCACTTACTCCCTCACTCACTCACTCACTCCCTCATTCACTCACTCACTCCCTCATTCACTCACTCACTCCCTCATTCACTCACTCCCTCCCTCCCTCACTCACTCACTCACTCACTCACTCACACTCACTCTCTCACTACTCACTCACTCACTCACTCACTCATTCACTCACTCCCTCCCTCCCTCACTCACTCACACTCACTCTCTCACTACTCACTCACTCACTCACTCCCTCACTCACTCACTCATTCACTCACTCATTGCTATGGAATTGATTCTGACTCACTGTGACCCTCTAGGACAGGGTGGAACTGTTCTCCAGGGTTTCTCAGATGTGAAATCTTTAAGATTAGACAGCCTCCTCTTTCTCACACAGAGTAGCTGGTGAGTCAGACCTGCTGACTCAGGGCACAGCCCACGACACTGTGCAGAGCGCAATAGAGCTGTACGGTTATACAGAGGAATGACTATAAAGAGGAATTGCTTTTCATTGTCTACTGTCACCAGGATGAAAGATAAAACAACATTATTCATTTACTGCTATGCTGACTTCTTTCTACTGTGTTGCTGAAGAAATATTCAAACAACGGGATTAAGAGATAAAGGAATATCATAAAACATATTTCCATCCTTCCCAATCTTGTCTATGTTAAGTTTCTTTAAAAGCCTTTCTTAATGAACACCACATTCCGTAATTATTCCCAAACAAAATCCTTTAAGCACCCAGCATGTCAGCAGTCTCAATAAACACGTAAAAGGGGGAATTTCAACATATATTACCATAAAAGGGAAGTTCTTCACCCCTTTGCTTTAGTACCTTCTGTCCTTCAGATCTGCAAGAGCCTTCAAGAGGAAGGAATCTGCTGCCTGGCTATACTCGGATCTACGCGGGTCTAGCAGAAAGAAATACACACACACGTACCTGGGCTTCTGGTGACTTCGGCACTTATCTAACACTGGAAAAGGGTAAGGTGCTTTCGCATCAGTTCAACCCAGTCCCATTCTACTACTTGACAACATTTTGCTAATTTATTGTCCTGCAGGATAGACTATGAAAATAATTTTTCATGGCTTCGCTGCAGATAGCTCCTTTGGATTTATAAATAATCATTGTATCATCACACCAAAAAGCCCACAGCTGTGCTTCTTCTTTCCCTTCCCTAGCAGTGGTTTCTCTAGATTGAATTTTGTACTCATGCCCTGAACCTACCCATCTCGGCCTCGGAGCGTTGTAAACATTCATAAAGGTTGTCAGCTTCGTAGATGGACCTTCCGTCAATTTGGGGGAGACTGGTGCTTAATGTAATGCGGCCTGTGAGGCACTGGTTAAGTGTCTGGCTGTATAAACAAAAGATTGATGATTCGAATCCACCAGCCATTCCACGGATGAAAGATGTGGCAGTCTGCTTCCATTAGGATTGCAACCTTAGACACACCATAGGCTACTTTTAGTCTCTCCTTGAAGTCTCTGAGTTTGAATTCATTCCATGACAAAGCTTTTTTCTTTGTTTTCACTTGTTTATTTGTTTCTCAGGCACTTAGTTTAAAATATGTGATCTCATTCACTCATTGCCATCAAGTCGATTCCAACACAAGTAAAACTTGTTATTTAGCAGTGGTAAACACTAATCAGGGGGAGACTTCTGCTTCCTGATGCCATATATATATAATGGTGGACAATTTAGGAGACTACTGGCCTTGTCATGAAAATTATGCCAGGCTAGAACAGCCCCTGCGGGTTCCCCAGACGGTAACTCAGGGGTGCTCAGTACACTAATCGTAATCTATTAGTCGATCGCAAATACAGTGTAGGTAGATCGCATGGCATAAAAAAAATAGACGTAAGCCTATCATCAATCCGCCTATCATCAATCCCATCACTTAACTGATATACAGCACAGCCAATCAGATGCAATCTTAGGTGTCAAACGCATGCGCAAACAACTGTGCTAAGTGCAGCAAAACTGACAAGCTATCGCCAATTTTTAGACCTTAGTGTTTTTCCCCTTAAATGTAAGAAAGGGCATTAAAAATGAGTGGGGGAGCTGGACCAAGTAAGAAGACAAAAACGTATCACTTTCATACGGAATGGGAGATCTTGACACTAAAAGCCGACATTCAGCTGAAGTCCAGAGCATGTCTCATGAGCAGTTCTGGAACTTACTCGCAGAGGGAAAGCACCCAAACATGAGAACATGTGCTACCTTCTTGACTGCATGATTCGGCTCTACTTATTTATGTGAGTCAGCCTTTCCCCACATAAAGATCATTAAGTCCAAGTACCGCTCCACCGGGACTGATGATCATTTGGAAGTGTGCTTGAGGCTGGCTGTCACCAGCTGCTGTCTGGACTAGCATCCCTGGCTCATTCCATTCAGTGGAAGTCATCAGAGTCAACTCAGGTCATGACAAAAAATGTACATCATTCATCGTGTTGTGTTGTGCAATATGGACTCTTGCGGTTATGCAAGGTACATAAACCTACATTGTACATAGAAAGAATTCTCAATGCATTTATGAATAAATGCAATAAATATATGTTTGCATTGTTGTAGTGGGTAGATCATTTTGACTTGATCATTTTACAAGTCGCTCGCATGCTGGAAAAGTGTGAGCACCCTGCTGTAACTGTTCACGAGACTTGATGGCCCAGTCTTTCTCCCGCAGAGGGGCTGGTGGTGTCGAACTGCTGATCTGTAGGTTCAGCCAGCCCAATGTGCAACCACTATGCCACTAGGGCTCCTGAAAGAGGTGATAGTTGGGAAAAAGAGTTCCAACAATTACTGTGCTCGAGCTTAGAACTCAAAGATGCCAAGTGGAGTCCATTGCTGACAAAGGGGAATATGGAAATTTAGCCAACTGACCTGCTTTTTTGTGGAGCAGACTGGATCTGTGCTGCCAGGTGCCGATGTCTTGGGCCTGTCTGGGCGCTGAGGGTAGCAATGTCCTTGGACTGCCTTCAGGGTTCCCGGGCGGGAGGGGAGAGCCCTGTGAGGGTCTCAGCTCACTTCTATCTGTGCTAGACAAGTGAAGAGCATCTTGCGATTTCTTCTTTTCCTTTTTTAGCATATTGACCAAAATATCTGAAGCTGGAATTAAGGATTTAAGCACTCCCATCAAATGACAAAGATCAAAACACTGCAGATCCCAGGGAGATTAATATTCTGCGGTAGTTATATAATCTGGTGTCAACTTGAGACTACTAAGAGTGAAGGGGTGGAGTCTAGCTTGTCAATCAGGTTGAAGCTTGATGACCTCATTTGGAGGCTCGGCAGAGATAAATAGCTCACTGGAGGCCAGACACACATTCTCTCTGTGAGACATTCCTGTTGACAAGCCACATGGAGCTACACCAATGGCGCCAGAGCCCTGGAGCTGGAGGAGCCACGTGGAGACCCTGCCAGCACTGAGATGCTCCCACCACCACTGCATCCACAAGACTTTCCACCCACTGGTCTGTGATATTCCTGCATTCGGCATCATTGCATGTGTTGTGTGAGTCTGAAGAGGGATTTATAAATTGATATCGGACATATGGGCTAATATCGGACTTGTGGACTTGATCTGGACTGGGGCTGGGATGTTTTCTCAATATACAATTGCTCTTTTATATAATACTCTTTCTTATATGAGTGCCTGTGAATTTGTTTCTCTAGTCAACCCAAACTAACACATATTCTAAGTAGGAGCTGTTAATTTGTATGTTGTCGACTGATTAGAACAAACTTTTCACAGGGGTCGCCCAATTCACAACAGTAGCAAAATGACAGTGATGAAGTAGCAACAAAAATAATTTTATGGTTGTGGGGTCACCACAACACGAGGAACTGTATGAAAGGGTCGTGGCATTAGGAAGCTTGAGAACCACTGGATGAGAGGAAGACTTCTACTTCCTGATGCCATATATAGAGTTACATGGAGTTGCGGACAACGTAGGAGGCTGCTAGGCTTATGTAATGTAGCGCCTTTATACGACACATTAGCTGACCTTTGAATGGTGCTGAGCTTAAGCCAGTTAGTTAGGTCCTAAGAATTGTGTGAGACGTTGATTGAAAAGAAAAAGGGACCACTGAGCAGTTCATACAGGGCGTACACACGAGGCATCTACCTGCGGGGAAGGAGTCTTGCCATGTGGGAGATCATGCCCTTGGCGAGTATGTCATTGTTGAGGAGGCGGTAGAGGGCTGGAGAAGGAGCAAAATGCACCCAGCCGGCAGATCAGCCTTCTCATCCCGGGTGGTGGCAGATGTACACACAGCCCCGCCCGCCCCCATGCCTCACACCACTGCTTACGGAGGGTGTGCTCGAACATGGCTTGAGGGGCTTTTCCTCTGTCTCTCTCTTGCTTCAAAATGGAACTGAAAAGAACGTGTGTGTACATGTGTATACACACATGTATATACATAGATATGAATATAACCCAAAAACCAAGCTCACTGCCATCAGGTCAAAGGTGGAACTGCTTCTATGAGTTTCGGACTATGACTTTTTATGCGAGTAGAAAACCCCATCTTGTTCCCCTATATGCATATATGCACACACCTCAAGGGGCCTTCACAAAAGTCCATAGGGAAATCCCATCATCTTTTAGTGCATTTTCCACCTGGGAAGAAAGGCCTGGAAATATGCTCCTGAAGGTCACGGCCTCGAGAGCCCCGTGGAGCACCTCCGCCTTGCACAGGCAGGGTCCTGGTGAGCGGGTTTAGACTTGGCAGCAACTCAGAGCGACACTTTTCTAGGCACAGGGACTGGAGCAGAGAAAAGGCAGGTGACTAGTTTCCTCAAGAATTTGAAGTCCCATCAGGGGAAAGGCAGGACACACACACACACACACACACACACACACACACACACACGTTAGGAACCCGTCAGAGGCTGAGCCTCAGAGACGAGGACATGGTTAATGTCAACGTTTGGAGGAGAAACGCGTCAGGGAAGATCTGGCGAACGTCTGGTGCGGTTCTCGCCAGTGCAGGGAGCTTGTGCTCCTGCAATCTGGTGGGTGCAGGCCGGGGTCCCTGTTAAACAGCCCAGCCCGCACAGCGCAGCCCCTCGCACCAAAGACCCCCGAATCGACTTTGGTGAAATGGAAGGCAACCAAAGAGAATGTTCCAACCTGCCATGTGATCAGTGCTGAAGAAATCATGCGCCATGAAGGTGCAGTTCCCTGTGACTGGAGCTTCTCCCACCAGAGGAAAAGCAGAAGCCAGTCAGTCAGAGAGGAATGCTGAAGAAAGCCCATGCAGGGCCTGGTGAGCCAGAGCAGGAACTTCGGATCCGCACCCCCAGGTACGAATCAGAGAAACAACGTGACCTGATCATCAGTTCATGACCACCACAAGACAGACACGTCTTCCGGCCTGCTTTCATCCTTCCAGCCTCTCCTCTGACTTCCCCCTTCCCTGTTGGGTGGAAACAGTATCCTGCTGCATCTGGGCCATGGGGGTGCCTCCACTTCATTCCAGGAGACCTGGTTGCACAGCGGGTTCAGCGTCCGGCTGCTACCTGGAAGGCTGGTGCGTCAAACCCTCCAACCTTTCTCCAGGAGAAAATTGAAGTTGTCTGCTCCCGTGAAGATTTCTAGCCTTGGGAACCCCTCGGAACCATTCTACTCCACCCTCCAGGGTCACGATGCATTGGAATGAACTCAATGGAAGAAGGGGAGGGGGGCAGGTGAAGCTTAATTGGAACTCATGATGGCAGTGACAGAATTTTCCTTCCCTTTCCAAGAAGAGCCTTTCCTGCCATTCACTGTCATTGGGGTGCACCTGTCTTGTGCTGAGCTGCTTCCTAGGAGCTGTATCTTCCCATCCCTCCCGCCACATTCTGAGCTCTGCACAGGATGGCATGGAAATACCCCCCCGTCAGGGCTCCCTGTGAGGGACAATGGCAGGTCAGGAGTGTGTCTTTTTCAGGAGCTCTGAGAAAGTGCTAAGCTTGGGGAAAAGCTAAATCTTAGCCACCACTGTTCCTTCACTCTGTTTGCCCAAGGCCTCTGGGCCCCGGTCTTCCATAGCAGAGCATCCTGCAGTGTGCAAACACTCCAATAGATTGTCTCCTTGCCACTGCTCAGCACCGTGAGGCTGCCAGGGCAAGCACCGTGCTCCTGAAGAGAAGGAAGCAGTTACACTGAGGGTACCAGGATATCACACCAGCTAACAATCAGTTCCGTCCTCTTTTCCACCGTGCCTCCCTGTGTTCCATCATTGGGATTTGAATCAGAGTGTCAGATGGGGGCAGGAACGATGTTCCAATCATTTAAGCCAGCAAGGAGTGCACAGTGGAACTGACTGGCCTTAGTCAAGAAAGGAAGACAATGTATGCCTCTCTCTCCTTTAAAACTAAACCTGTATGGACATGAGGGGACTTCCCCCCTTTGTTAGATATCACGGCTCAGTCATAAGCCCAGAAGAGGGTTAAGAGCTGGTAGGAGTAATTTAGGGGCAGAGATCCCAGACTAGGGTCAAGGCCAGGAAAAGAAGCAGAGAGCTCAGATTGGGCTGGGGCCAGGCCTGAGGTCCAGGCTGGGTCCATCCCTGGAGATGGATCGGGTAAGAGAGAAGAAGGGAATTCCTGGGTGACACTGCTTGTCGGCGGCACTCGTGGACAAGGGCTGTGCAGGAGTGTCACTCGGGAGCTGAACCCACTATTCCTGGCCATGGACAATGAAACGACTGCAGCTCACTGACGCAGACATGCGGGGTCTGCGGAAGCTCAACCACCGTTGGAGACTGAGGTTCATCAGGCAGCCTGCCCATCTTGCCGTTGCTTTGCTTTATCTCCTTATTATTCTCATTACTGGACTCCCGTCACGTGGTTTATTTCGTGCGTTTTCTAGAATAGCTAAAGCTAAAATGTCTTTTAGTCGTCTTAAATGAGCAAAAGAAAAAAAAAGAAATGACCGAAATAATTTCGTGTTAAGAATCTTCAAGATGTAACAATAACAAATGTCAACTCTTTGGCAAGAAGCGGAAAAGATAAAGTGAGACACAGTATTGAAGTGTTATCAGGGAGTCCTAGGTCTAACTCACCCACGGGGTCCTTCTGAAAGGAACCCCCTCCTCTCACACAGCCGGAAGGACTTGTCATTCCAACTTCCGGCCTTGAAATATACTGTCTCCTTGAGTGAGAGGAAGGAGCCCTGTACCATAGTGCTTACACATTGGGCTGTTATTCAAATGCTTGGCAGTTCAAAACCACCAGCAGCTCCTTGGGAGAAAGACTGGGTTTTCTACTCCTGTAAACAGTACCGTCTCAGAAACCCACAGGGGGGCTAGGAGTCAGCCTTGAGTCGATGCCCTTGAGTTTGCTTTTGGTTAGAGCAAAAGGAGTCTATCTTGAGGATTCACATCCACTCATTTTCAAATTTGGAAGTATTTGTTAGTGGACACCAGAGGCATAGGTCTGGCGTTTAAATAAGCAATAGTAAAAATAGAAAGAATCGCATTTAAACAAATCCCTGCTCTTCATAAGCTAAATTCCATTTGTCATTTTTCAGCCACCATTTGAGCTTCACCCACACATCAGCCACAAACTCTGGGCCATGGTGAGGCTGTGGTCAGCCCAGTGTCCGGTCAGCCAGCTAAAGATAACCACCTTTCATCACGGTAGAGTGCTAACTTACCTCCCAAAGGCTAAAGCAAAACCACACCATGCAAGACCCCCCCACCCCGCTAACCACCCTCCCCAGTACGGTTAAGATCCAATCCTATGTTAAGAGATAGTGCAAAAACTCCATATGTTCAACACACTGAAGTAGTTCCTGGGAATACTCAATTGTGTCTGGCTAAAAACAAAGGAAGGCTCTTCTTGTTTTTGTTCTTTTAAAGTCACCGATTTTCACTGGCGACTACGTGTTTGTTTGCTGGTGGGATAATCAACTCCTCGCTTAGTGGGAAGAAGCCATGGGACTCGGAGCAGGGGGGTTGCTGGGTGATGTTGCTGGACGAAGACCTCTAAGCCCACCCACTGGACTCCAAATCAGGCCGAGCCAGGAGGGTTTCCGTGCATTTCAGAAAGGATACTGATTTCATTGTCTCTCTGCTTTAGAATATCTTGTAGCTTTTTATACTCTTCCCCTTTCAACGGGTCTTGGGTGACTTGGTTTTGGTCTGTGACTTCAGCCGACACGGGACTCTGTTTCCCCAGGTTCTTATCATTCCACAGCTTCTATAAGGGGAAAGAGACCTTAGCTCAGTGTCCATCACTCTCTACCAGCCGCCCTGCTCTCCAGACTCCTTTATCCTTTTACCAGCTTGCCCACCCTTTCCTGCTCCTGGCCTTTGCAATGCAGATGTTTTTGCCTGATGCATTACCCCACCCCCACCCCCACCCCTACCCCCTTCTGTGTGCCCTTTTAGGCTTTACCCTCTTCACTGTCTCATTTTCTCAACCCTCAGTGGGAAATGCCTGCTCAAATACTAACTTCTTCGCCATTTCCCTCACTCTTGTCTCTATCTTGTCTCTACCACTTAATCCCCATTGTCACTGCAGTGTGCACCACGCACGGCCATGACCTTTTATAGCACTGCCTTCCTCCCGACTTACTCATGCAACTGCTCCTTCTTGATGCCTGGGCCGGAGTATAGTCAGAACAAATGTGTACTCGACACAACCCAGTGTGGTAGAAATCAAGCTTCATTGCAGGGTGGATGCCTCCTCACAGGAGTTAAAGCCGAAGGCAGAAAGAACATTCAGTGAGTTTATGTGTCATCCACCGTGTCAGGAAAATGTGTGATGCAGGGTATTTGTGATGTACGATGTAGGTTGAAAACAAATGGTTTTGAACTTGAAACCTTCCTGCATAGCCAGCAGAGATCCCTAGGGAAAAAACGAGACGTCTACGGTCTCGGCTTATTTATCAGCAAATAAGAAAGTACGATGTCTGAGGAAGCTGAGACCCTGCTCCGGCATGGTGTGATTTCAAAGAAAGTTTTAATTGCCAACCCCCTCCCCTCCCCCTGCCCAAATCAGTGTTTTGAACGTAGCTTCCACGGAAGGAAACATCCCAATTTACCTTTAAATGATGAAAACAGTGATGAACTTTACGCATATCAGCGCCGACCTCTAGTCTGCTCTCGGGGTCTTGGTCTTCCAAAAAGGATGTTACTAGTTTTTCTAGCCTGAAAATACATAATGTATGAGAAGCAACTGTGAGCTGGGAAGCTGGGAATTTCTCATGGCATTACTTAATTTGTTAACATTTAAAGTGTAGCATACCTCCCTCCCCTTCTAAATGAAAATTGACTGTAAAGCTTCAGAAGAAACCGGTGCACATGGGAAATCTAAGGAGAATGACACCATTTGACTGACTCATTTCACATGGATTCACATGCATTTTTCTATATAAGAATGAGTTGATGGCCACAATTCACGCATCCTGGCCACACTGGATTTTTACGCTTCTCTGCCTGGCTGCCACAGTGCTGGGGAGAAGAATGGAAATCTCGTTTCTTAGTTCCATGACAAACTCCCGCTCCTCAGCCTCAGCTGGCACCTCAATGAAGTGCCATGGCACTTTCTGATCACGTTTGCTTTCACTCGTTTCTCTACGGGGACAATTCCAGCTCTTTCCGCAAACTCCAAGTCTACCACTGACCAACCCAGTCGCTCTCTCTAGAGAACCTCAATACTCCTTCTTCTCCCCAGCGTCTTTCAGCTTCGCCACTCAGGCCTCCTTCTCAAGGCCAGCCTCGCCTCCTGCACCTTTCTTGCTTCTTCCAGGGGGGTTTTCCCTGATTAATGATCCCTTTCTCTTTCTTCTGCACACCCCTCTTCCCTCTCTGCACAGAGTGATTCTCTACTTCTTCTATTCTGAAGCACAATGAAATCGAGAACAACAAAGACAAAACTCAATAAACCACAACATCCCCTTGGAGGAATTAGCCAGCCGCTCTCCTCCGAAGCCATAGTGTGGTTGGAAGCTCCACTCATGCTTACTATAGGTTATGCTGCAGTCTAGAACTTAGGTGTCAACTTTAAGGCCCTCCCCCCCATTCATTCACAAGGATCATGAGACTAAGCTTTGCTATAATTCATTATGTTTTTTCAGTTTCTCCACTCATACCTAGGGCGATGGTCATATTTCGTTTTCGATAGGAAGACGATCATACATTGGTTGATTCATTTTCATGAAAATTGAAGTGGAAAAATAAAATAGGCGTAAGAATGGCCATCAGCATCAGATGTTAGGTAATGTAATATAGCAGCAGCGTGTGTTTTTAGCATGATAACGGGACTATCTCCATATTTCCAGTTTCTTTTAATACTTTTGGAACACAGTTTTCCTTCTGTTGTTATCAGCCTATTCAAACAAGAAATAGTGATTTTCATGATGTATCAGCCTTGTCTTTTCTTTTTATCTCCTCTTACGTGCTTTGATGCATGACAGCTAATGTTTACAAGTTAAGGCAACTTATAATTTTTAGACAGTTTGTTTAGGCGGAAGGACATCTGTCATGTGCACCACTAGAATAGAGCTTCACATCATGAAATACACAGAAAGATGAATTTCAGAGGCAAACATCTTAAATATGTCTTTTGCATATAATATAAAAATATATGCTTCTTTAAACAAAACAACACAGATGTCAACAGATTAAACAAGACAAAACAAAACAAAAAAAACCCCACCTCCCCAACTTCCCGTACAAATACTCTGCTTTTCTCAATTTCCTCTTGACCTCTCAGGCAATCTAATGTTTACATCTAAAATGTATTCTTCTACCTCTTAACCAAGCAGATACCTGTATGCATACATTTGCATACTGATGGCTGCTTTTATAAAAGTTGTATACATATATTTATATATTATATTATATATAAATTTTGTATATATATATATATTAGAGCTAGTTAAGCTATTTGGTAGCTCAGTGGGGAAGCATTGGGTTGCTGGCTGTTCAAGTTCATTCAGGGGTCTGCTGCTGTAGATACTGCAGCCTTGGGAGCTCAGTTGGGAGCTCAATTGTCTTATGAGGCCGCTATAAGTCGAGGGCCCCTAACAACACTAACAACATTATGTCTCATCTTTTAATGGTGATATCGTATTTGATACCATGGCTGTATCATTCCTCTGATGATGGACATTAAGATGGCATTCTTAACTGTTGACTTTCCTCTATAGCCAATGAGGAGGCTTGGATCTACCATCTCCATTTAATAATGGTTTCTTGTTGTTTGTGTGGTAGCTACATAATTTCATGTCACCTTGATACATAGGTGATAGGGGTGGAGTTTAGCCTGTCAACCAGGTTACAGCCTGATTGATGCCTCCTGGTGGGTGTGGCCTTCTCATGAGGATTCTGGGAGTTTTCCTCTCTCCTCCCTGGAGGTGGGACACACTCTCAGTTTCACTTCCCTGTTGAAGAGCCACATGGAGCCATGCTGATGACAGCAGAGCCCTGGAGATGTGTCCACTGCCATTGGATTTACAGGACCCTTCACCCACTGGCCTGTGATCTTCCTGCATTCGGCATCATTGCATGTGCTGCGTGAGTCTGCATTGGAATTCATGGGCTAATATTGAACTTACGGACTTGATCTGGACTCGGCAGGATGTTTTATTGATACATAATTACTTCTTGATATAAAGCTCTCTCTTACACATATATATGAGTGTCTCTGGATTTGTTTCTCTAGGCAACCTGGATTAACACAGTTTGTTTGTTTTTTAAATAGTAATATTTCTTTATATTTATTTTCCCTGAATAATTATTTGAAATTCTGTACAATTGAAAAACATCGAGTTCTAAAATATGCCAATTTTCTGGAGAACAAGTACTATTTCTTCCTTCTCTAGAAAATAATTTCTGCTGTACTGGTTGCTAGATAGAGAGAAAGCCTCATGTGGATTCTGACTTATGATCATAGTACCTGAAGCAGAACAAATGCTGCCCAGTGCTGCATCATTGCGACCATTTCTGGCAGGTTCAAGTTCATTGTTGAATGAGCTAATTGTGCCAGTCCATCTCACCAGGGATCTCCCTTGCCCTTGCTGTCCCTTTATTTCACCAGACAGAATGTCCTCCTCTCTGGATAGATTCTTCTTGACGAGTCCAAAGAAGAATTGTGTTTGACCTTGTGTTTGACCTTGACTGATAAAGCGTTCTGGGGCTAACTTTTAGAAGTAGATTACCCGGGCTTGCTTCCTGTTTTTAGAGGAGAAACTTTACTGATATCTTTCCAGGACGTGCGAGCCTGCTGGTATTGGAAATACAAGTGTAATAGCTCTTAGCATCAAAGCCACATGGAGCAAGGCACTGCTGCGGAGCAGATGGACGTCCCGCTGGTGGTTCCATAGAGCTGCATCAGAATGTGCGTGTTCCAGATAATATTCCTGAAGTGGAGTCCTCGTGCTGGAGAGCGACTTGGGTTATGACCATGGCAGCAAGATGTCTGCCGTGAACAATAGCAAAGGGCTCTTTTACTAGCTGAAGCAGAACGTGGTAGCAGGCTTGGAGGGAGACTACTTGGCAACCTGGGGAAAGCACCGGACACAGATCTCGCTTGCTGAACGTAAAGAAAGAGTTGCAGCAGCCCTTGCTGTTGAAGATCAAACACCACGACGTTTGGTGTGGTGTACGCATCAAGATAACGCAAACAAAAACTCCTCATAACTGGACCGACATACAACAACCGTCATTTCAGCACCACCTCTCGTACACTGTCTGGATCCTGCTCTCCAGAAAAGGCTAGAAAAGGGGCCAGGAGTATGCTCTGAAAAACGGTTAAAAACATCTGCCCAAGCGAAGTATAGGACGGTTTTACTCTTCGTGGGACTGGATTATTCTAGTACATGATAAAGAATAAGAGGCGTGGCCTTTGGACATAAAATTCTGTTTTCACCTCTGGCGTCCATGGAACCTCTTAGACAACAACAAAAATGTCTGTTCTTTCCTTCATACATTTAATTTGTTACTGGATTTATTTTTCTTTCCAAGCAAAGGAATTAAAATACATAAAATGCCTAATTCAGATGTTTCCATGTACTCCTCTAGGAGTTGAGAATGGATCATTGACCCGAAATTCCCTGCATATTCCTGTCTCCCCAAATAGTCCTCAAGTTCATACCTAGTCACTGCTCCCACTGAGGGGCATTCTCGCTGCCAGAACCCTGCTGGACAGTGAAGAACTGTTTACTGGAAAAGGCTCTCTAAGAGGTCAAACGAAACCCCCTCCCCTAAAAAAAAAAAAAAAAGTCTGTTCTTTAGGAAAAGCTCAAGTACACAGGGAAATTTCCCCTTTCCTTTCCTTTCCCTGGAGAAAGGAAGGAGGAAATGAATCCTCAGAGGGGGAGAGATAAGTGTATACTATTTAGTTCCAGCACATCCGGACAGAAAACATCATAGCCAATCCAAGTGCATCTAAAAACGTTAACGAGCTGATGGTAGGTGACCGTTAAGATACATGGTGGCTGTAACTATCTCCACCAGATGGGCTGCTAAGCGGTTATCTCTCCCAGCCTGTTGCCTAGCTCCACAAGTCTATCATCTTATGAATGGTGACAGTTTTAGCTGGCCATGTAATAGAATCAACCCTATTTCTGAATACGTGCTTTACTGCATTGAGGATGTTATACCCCCCTCCCTCTCTTTCTGCTCCCTATATTACTTGCCAAAAAAATGAAGTTATGTCTGCAGCCATATTTTCATGTAAATTTTTCTGAATAAAAAGATAAAACAGGTTTTTGATCTATCATTAGCAGTAGCTAATGTTAATTGAGCATGCACTAGATGCTACGCCTGTATGCTCTTTGTACATTGTTGCAGTGGTTAAAACACCCATAAGAGGTACTATTAATACCCCTAAAAGGAGAAACTGAATATAGACAAGATAAATATTTATCTAAGGAAACCCAGCCAGCAAACTACAGAGCTGGGATTCAAACTCAGGTAGGCTGATCAAAATCCAAGCTTCTAAGCACTATATTTAATATACAATAGTGAATTCCCACCACTTGCCTGTCAGTTTGTTGTACTGTGATGGTCTGTGTGTTTTCAGCAGAGCTTCTGGACTAAGACAGATCAAGAAGGAGGGAGGGCTTATCCATTTATGAAAAAAAAATGGCCACTGAAAATCTTATGATTACCATGGGAACATTGTCTGATGTAGTGAGTAAAATAAGCCCTCATGTTGGAAAGCACTTGTGGTAGTTACATCATCTGGTGTCACCTTAAGGGTATTAAGAGTGAAGGGACGGAGTCTAGCCTGTCAAGCAGGTCACAGCCTGATGATGCCTCCCTGAGGGCCTGGCTTTCTCCTGAGGATTCTGGGAATTTCCTCTCTCCCTGCCATCATCTTCTTGTTGACAATCCACTCAGAGACTCTCTGAGACCTGTGAAGATCCCCTTTCTCTCCTTCACCTTCCTGTTGAAAAGGCACATTCAGAGAGCTGGAGGAGCCACATGGAGACCCGTGTCAGCACTGAGATAATTCCACCACTACTGGATCCACAAGACTTTGCACTCACCAGCCTGTGATTTTCCTGCATTTTGCATCATTGCATGTGACTGCGTGAGTCTGAAAAAGGATTTATGCACTTGTGTTGGACATATGGGCTAATATCAGACTTAGGGACTTGATCTGGACGAGACTGGGACATTTTCTCAATATACAATTGCTCTGTGATATAAAGCTCTCTCTTACACCCATATGAGTGTCTCTGGATTTGTTTCTCTAGCCAACCCAGTCTAACACAGCACTCAAATTATGTCTGGGAAGATCTACATTCTCAAAGCAGAGTCAACCTTAATGACAGGGATGAGAACTGGCTGATGAGGCATGGCTCAAATGGAGACGAAACTGTAGCAAATAGCCATTAATAATTGGAATGTACAAAGTGTGAATCTAGGAAAATTGGAAGTTGTGAAAAATGAAATGTAACACACGAAGCCCAATATTCTAGGCGCCGGTGAGCTGACATGGACTGGGATTGGCCATTTTGAATTACATGTTCAAAGCCGAACATGCAGAAATGGAAGGTTTCTACCAAATTCTGCATTCTAAAATCAACCAATCATGCAATCAACATGCACTGTTAATTACTGGTTATTGGAATGCAAAAGCTGAAAACACAGAAGGATCAGCAAATGGAAATATGGGAATTCCAAACCACTTAAATGTGCTTATGTTGTTGTTTTTGTTGTTGTTAGTTGCTGTAAAGTCGGCTCTGACGGAGAGCGACCAAATGCACAACAGAATGAAACACTTCACGGTCCTGTGCCTTCTTCACAATCATTCCTGCACCTGAGCCCATTGATGCTTCCACTGTGTGCACCCATCTCACGGAGGGCCTTCTCTGTCACTGCCCCTCCGCTTTCCCAAACACGATGTCCTTCTCCAGGAACTGGTCTCTCCTCAACATATGTCTGAAGTATGCAAGATGAAGTCTTGCCATCCTTGCCTCTAAGGAGCACTTGGCCTTCTTCCAACAGATAAATCTGTCCTTTCAGAAGTCCATGGCACTCATGCAGAACATATGAGGGAGACCAGTTCGCTTCTAAAAAATAAGAAAATGAGGGAGAAATGACGACAGGGAGGCCCAAACACCTTAGATTAATCAACCATTTGAGACCTAAGGGAAGCATTGACCCAAGGGCACAGTTCAGAAGCGCTGGGAAAGAACTAGGAATGGAAATGGCCAACAAGGAGGAAGTGGGAGAGATGGCATTACATTGTGAGGATTTCAATCAATCACAAGAAACAAAATATGTACGCATTGTTGAATGTAATACTGATCTGCTCCAAATTCAGAATAAAAAAAAATTAAAAACAAAACAATGACCAGAACAACACAAACGGCTTAATGCAGGCAAATTACAAGGGGAGTTTTCCAAAACAAGGAAATTAAACACTAGTTAGTCTCGAAAAAAACAAAACACAACTCACTGCCATTGAGCCCCTTCTGATCCATACCTACCCTGTAGGGCAGAGAGGACTGCTCCATGTGGATTTCAGCAGGTGCAGATCTTGCAAAGAAACAAACCTCATCTTTCTCATAAGCAGTTGCTGGGATTGAACCGCTGAACTTCTGGTTAGCAGCCCTTGCCATCAGGGTTCAAGCGCCACAGTCCAGGGTTGTGAACAGCTTTGCTATCATACAGAGAACATTGTCGAGTCGATGATGGCAGATGTGGTTCAAAGGTTAACTTGTTAGTTCTCCATCATTTGATCTCCCTTTGACCCATTTTAAAGTTGTTTCAGTTTTTAATAGTTTCTGCTTTTCTTTGATTAGGGCTTTTCTATGTTATGTCTAGTTGTTGTTGTTGAGTTCTTGTTTGCTTGCTTTCTCTGATTTTGTATGGTTGTGTTTGATTTGTATGCTTTTCTGTCTATGAAATCCAGCACTGGACAGGGGCATGGCATGGGGTGGACGGGGACATGGAGAGCTAATGACAAGGACTATGAGAAGAAAATGTTCTGAAATGGATGGTGGGGATGACCGAACAGATCTTACTATTGTGAGCAATGAGGGTGTGTGATATGTGAAGTATATCCCAATACAACTATTTCTTTAAAAAATCAGCCTTGCTTTTTGCTGTCAGGCTACTAGACGGATTCTAGGCACGCGGACCCCGCTCACCTGAAATTGCCTGAAGTCAAACTGTTTGCACGAGATAAACTTCCAAGGACGTCATGGTGACGGCAGTGGTTCTGTCCCTGAGGAAGTTTGCAACGTTATGATCACCTGCCTGGACACCATTTCTTTTTATTTGTCCTAGTTCACAGTTGTCAATGTCCTCAGACACTTAGAAGGATCTGTCGGTTTGGGCATCAGTTTCTCTTTTAGCAAATGTTGGAGCAAAGACAGAAGGGAGGTGAAAATGAGATGGTAAGGAAGAGAGGAAGAGGCGGGGGGGGGGGGGGCGGGGAGGGCATGTTGGGAGGAATCAACAGTTCTTGCTAGAGAAACCTATGGGGAAAACTCTTACTGGAAATTTGAAGGAATATGGTGGGGCCACTTGAAAATGGGCTGTATCTTTCCACACTAATGAATGTCTCCTAGCTAGAGTCCTATCTGACGGTTCACTAGTTGGAGGGCCGGCGGGGTGGGTGAGGGCAGGGGAGAGTGAAAGGTCTACCCCTGCTCCAACTCTGAACTCTCTTTCCTCTTCCTTGCAGTTAAACCTTGTAGGAAATTTGTGTGACAAGATTTCCGATCACACACTTCTCAGCTTGTTCCCTTGGCAATCATTCTAAAAATAGCCTCGGTGAAAGAGAAACACACAGAACATACATATGATGGGTCTTTGATAAATTCACGGGAAAATAGAATGAAAAGGTCATGAAAATTTTCCATGAAATTTCTGAAATAGACATAAATAGACATATATACGCATATATATATAATTACAAAACTTGTAAAAGTTTCTAAAGAGACCTTGTGGTGTGGTGGTTATGCGTTGGGCTGCAATTCTTATGGCTGGCAGTTCAAAACCAGCAACAGCTCTGTGGGAGACAGACTGGACTTTCTACTCCCATAAACAGTTAGTCTCTGAAACCCAGAGAAGGCTGCTGTGAGTCAGCACTGGTTTTGTTTTGTTTTGTTAAATAAAAAGGTAAGTAAATCCTTGTGGGTATTTTCTGTTTACCAACAAATTAATTTTATTCTGTCACACAGAAAACAGTCAGTAGGCAATTAGAGCTATTGGGAAATGTGTTCATGTTATATTGGCTTTAAATTTATGAAAACTGAACCATACATGACAATTGCTACCTATAGTGAATTGAAAGTAGGTTTATAAGATGAAGATGGAGATATTAAGGTACAATAAAACCATAATGAAGAATACTGAAACCTTAATAAAATAAATGTTTAAAAGACAATGACCATTATATCGTTAAAATAACAACACCGGATTTATATGAAGAAAAGTACATATTTACAGAGTTGAATAAAGAGACAAAAGAACACTTGGAGTCTTATCATAATCAGGAATGGGAAGACTACTATAATCCTTGTCTAATTTATCAATAAAATATAAAGAAAATCTAATAAAAATCCCAATGCAACTATTTTTACAGAGAAAATACACACACAGAATCCATAAAATGTTGTATATAATCTTTGGAGGAAGGAGCCCTTAAATTCTTCAAAGCTTAACATGGACCTAATAGAATCCCTGGGGGAAGAAGTTGTTTTTCCTTCTGTTCCATGGCGTGCCTACCTCCACAGTATTATTGTTTCTCGATAGGCCTTTCTATTGTTTGGCTGAAAACTGAGCCATGGGGGTGAGTTCAATTCCAGACCAAGTGACTAAGACTCGTCTCAACAGTTCTACCAGTCTCGAAGCCAAGCCTTCTAATGCGATCGCTTTAGAACCATTGGCAGTGGCAGCCAGGCCCCATTCTGGCCTTCTGGCCTTAGGGTTACGGAGACTGCTGCTCATGTGGTCCCCTGGACTGATTGTTTCTATGTCTCTTAGAATGTCTTCATCTGTCTGCACAGGGGTTAGGTAACCTAATCAATCTGAACAGGGAAAGACCAGTGGTTACACCTTGGCGGGTGGCTCATGAGATTTCAAGGTTCCAGTTGCTGATCATCAGAGTTGGATGGTAGAACATTGTCTTTGGGGACTGTGCTATGCCAAGCGATCTTGGTGTCCCTCAAGACCATGGCTCTGGGTCTGCAGGCCCCATGACTCATTCTCTCAAGGTATTTGTATGTATGAGAGGTTTGCATGACTCTGCCCCCTCTATGCGCCACTCACTCATGGACATATTTGCACCAAAGGTAAATCCACATGTATACATATCCTCTCTCAAATCTCTACATATTCATTGGTATTCTCCTTCCCACACCTGTTCAGACTGTGTGTGCCTCTGGTACCTTGAAGTCTTGCACTCCTTCTAGCAAAGTACATATGGATTTTTCTATAGAGAAGTCAAAATTAAATGAGAAAAGCAGGCTGAAAAAAAACCCCAGTAAATATCATGAGCTCATTTTACTAGAGTATGTATTTAAATACATTGAAAAGTTAGACGGAGGACAACCAAGTATGAGTTGTTCTCTTTGAGAGGTGACCTCCGAAGTGACTTCTATCTTTTCTTCTTTATCGATCAGCTACTAGTTGCCTACAACAAACATGATCTTATAATGCCCACCCCCCCAAAAAAACCCAGATAAAACTCTAAATCTTAATCTATAATAAAATAATTTATATATAAAACAATACTTGCAATATCTTATACATATTACATATGTATTATGAAAAACACAATGTCTAGCGATTCAAGTGTCTTTGAAGATAGGGCTATGGTAACAACACATACTTTGCTTGCTGTTAGGCCCTTCAGATGAAGCCCACAGTTAAAAATCCCGCCCCCCCCCTCAGGGAGGTGTTTCCAATCAACACATGATGGGGAGAATTGCTGCCTAGTCGTTCGTGTCCTGGCTTTGCCTTTCTGAAACGGTCCTTCCTGAAAGTTCAAATACATTCACGTTTTATTAAAACCATGAAGCTTTAAGTCTGAACTTTTGGTCAGCTTGGTGTTTTGGTCATCAGCCTGCCAGCTGCTGGGAGCTGTCCACTGGCCTCCAGCGAGCCGGCCCTTCGGTGTTTGAACTCTCTTACCCACGGGCTGGCTGCTTTCTCTTCTCTCATGCCCATGCGCGCACCCCTACCCCTTAATGAGTCAGAAACCTTGACTAGAATTCGTGCTTTCCGGGAGTACATGAAAACAGATAAGTGGCACTTCAGTGGGGCATCTTGGTTTTTGTTCTTGTTTAAGACATTTCCTTCTGTCCACTGATAATCCCACGCAAACATTTTGATTTATAACGTGGCATAGACCAGTGTGCGCGTGTGCGTGTTTTGATTTTGTTTTGTATTCTGTGTGTCTCTTTCTCTTGAGCTTCCCTCGAGGGGATAAATGATGGCGAGAACTATTCACCAGGGTCTTGGTTTCTCTCATGGCCTGCCTGCCTCCATGTGCTCGGGTGCACCTCACTCAGTACGCATCAGCTTGCTAGGTGGTGTCTGTCCTTCTGGTGTCTGCAGTGAGGTGACACCTTAGCCTCTTGTTTGCAAGCTCTGCCCCCATCTACCTAGGCAGGCGCCCTCTGGCCGTGAGTAGGCGTTTGCTTCTTAGCTGCAGCAGTGAACATGAGTCATTTACCTGATGGACAGCAAGGCTCTACCACGTGCAGAACTTTCAGCTGGCACAGGCTGTCTGCTAACTAGGAATGGGGCTTTTTAGAGAAAGATACCCAAGGTTGAAAGTTGGTGTTTTTGTTTTGTTTTTAACCCTTTGCCACAGAGAATGAGAAGGTAGGGCTTATCCCCTTGTCTACTCGTTCCAAATAGTTGTGTCCAAAAGAGCGGCACTTTCCCATTCCACTGCTCTGTCCTCCTGTTATAGCGGAAACCAGGATGGATTGATGTCCAGCTCCGGAACACATGTAAAATTTGTACAAAAGATCTTCTATGAAAAGGATTTGTAATCTGTAGCCTTAATACCTGGGGGATAATCTTGAGATGTAAAATCACCTTCCTTTGGGTGGTGGGGTTTTTGTTTTCTCCGAATAAATCTGATCTTGAAAGTAGAAAAAAAAAAATCCCAAGCTGTTCCCCCTGTTGTGACCAGACGGGTTTGATTTTTTTATATGCTCTAATTACCCCATGTCACGGTCCCTACTGCAGTGTTTGGTGGTTATTCCTGCATTTGTTTATTCATCCTTGTGTGGGCTATCAGGAACCAGGTGTGAGGCTTTGCTGTAATTGATTATTTCCACAAGTGCACAGTTTCACACCGCGGGTTTTCTTTAAGTAGCATAAGCCATATAAAACTGCAATTAGGACAAACATTTGTTTCAGGAAGTCTTAAAAAAAAGATCTAGCTCCATGTAGATGCAAACTTTTCCTGTGAAAAGTTTATAGGGGGAAAGTAAGAGAGAAACACAAATACTCCTGGTTGTCATGTTGAGTCTCATTGCTGCTTTGACCGAGTTCCTGGGGGATCTCCCAGAACTCAATGAGCAGAGAACACTAGCATCGAGTGGACGTTAACTAGCTGGGTGCCCGTGGCTCCACACCCCAGGCTTTCTTGTTTAGAACCAGCTCTCTGGACTGCCAGGGAAAGAGTTGACTGGACCCAGAGAGGCCAATGTGCCAACACTGCTCCAAGAAACAGAATTACCTTTCACTCTTCATCCTTAAAAAAAATTTTTTTTTTTACTATCTGCTTGTAATATTCATTCATCTGTCCTATTAGAACCCCCAAACACTTTAACTCTGGGAGAATAAAATAATCATTAAAATGGAGAAACGACTGTGAAATGGAGACAGGCCTTTTAAATCGTATTAGATAACGATGTCGTAAGAACTCAAATGCTTCCATAAACTACCCAAGGATCAGTGACACAAGCTGGAGACCACGCTTTCAGTCTTTGGGCTTAATATCTTCAAACTGTAGCGACAGGACCCAAACCACTTTGTGCCGAAGTGGATGGACCTCATCTGGAGTGAGTTATATCTCATGAATGATTTCAGAGATCTAATTTCTTATTAAGTGAGAGAGAGGCACATTAGCCACTAATGCCCTCTGCGTGACTTTGGGTTATTGCTTTACAGTCAGCTGCTATAAGAGGCTGGAAGCAGCATGCCTCGGACTCGAGAGCTGTAAACTCAGACGATGTGAGCAGATAATTGGCCCTAAATGGTTGCTTCTTATAGAATAAATAGCTGAGTCTCGCCGATGTAGGGGATGTGGGAAACTGTGGTAAATGCTGACGATGGTGCGAGACGAAGCGTTGTGTCTGAACACGAGAATATTTTAGAAAAGAACTAAACCCACCAATCAATTACAGGAGATTCTGCGACGACAAGGAAGTAAAAATCAAGAATATGCTCTCTCATTCATTAATTCTTCCACTTATTTAGAGAATATTGACCAAGTGCCTACTCTGAACCAAGTACTAGAGATACCAAGGGGCTTCAAAAAGTTCGTGAGAAAAATTCTATTTTTTTCCCCCACAAACTTTTTGGGCCTCCCTCCCCCTTCTCACACACACACACACACACACACACACACACACACACACACAGATAGCTAAGTCACAGCCAAGTCTCACCTCCATAATTTCCCTTGGATTTGGGGCTTCCAAGACCTTTTAGACAGCATTCAATGGTACTTTTGAAAAAACCTATTACCATAAACACCATTAAATTGTTTTTTAGAGCAAAACTATTCCTAGAAGTTATAAAAATAACAACTCAGCTTCTATAAGATGAGGCTGAAATACATTTGCCAAATATTAGCCTGGAACACAATTACAGTAAAAAATAATTAGTTGCTTGTCTAAAATTCAAGTAACTGGGTAGATTTGTATTTTTATTTTCTGAATCTGGGTACCCTGATTAGAAAGGCCCCACAACCTGCAGGCGGCCCAGCCTGGAGCTGCCCTGGGGGTGCACACTGTTGGGTGCATGGACCTAGGCACACAAGAGAGCTCAGCTGCTGTTGGTTAGGAACTCACTCACTAGTATGAAAGTTAGGGCCAAGGCCACTGTCTTTTTCTGAGAAAATAAAAATTACTGCTAGTTTTGCCCCAGCATTAAAAAGTTTCCCTGTTAATAATAATAACAATAAACCACATTCTCTAATTGATGTTAAAGTCAATAATTAAGATGGCTATATAACTGTTGAGAGCCATTAGGAAGTCAACATTTGTGAAGTCTGATTTTCTCAGGTGTAGCAGAAGCCTAGCTTTGTAAGGCACATCACTGTTTATGTGTCTGTAAAACTAAGAAGCCAGACTTATGCCTGTGTCCATTGGACCCCTTCATCACACGGTTCAGCCTGAACTATTTTGCTTCTCTAAGTCTTCTTGTGGCTCATGGGTTTGCTAGAAGTCATCCCTGGTATTCACAATCTAAAGATATTTCTATCCCTACCAATTACTCAGTACTATTCTTGGGACCAGTATGACCTTTTACCTTCTCTTCTAGGTATGCAGCAGCTGTCCTGATCCATTCACCCACTGCCCACTGCCCTGGAGACGAGTCTGACCCATAACAACCTCAGAGGGAGAAGAGCACTTCAGGTTTCCCTCCTGGAGAAGAAAGCCTCATATTTCTCTCTTGGAGCAGATGGTGTATTTGAACCATGAACTTTATGGTTAGCAGCCTGATGCTTAACTCACAGTGCAACCAGGGCCATCCTGTCCAAGACGTAAGTTCTCTCTGATGGATTGCATTGTGTCTTTCCAAAACACGTGTTTTAATCCCTAAGTCCTGGTGGTATAAAGAGTTAAGCATTGGACTACTACCCATAAGGCCAGGCTGTAAACTACCAGATGTTCTTAAAGATTTAGTGTCTCAGAAAAGCTATGGAACAGTTGCACACTGTCCCATAGGGTTGCTTTGAGTCGGAATAAATCAATGGTAGCGGGTATGGTTTTAGATCTGTGGTTATAGCCCCGTTTGGGAATAGGTTTTCTTGGTAAGGCAGTATTAAGATACAGTGTGCATAGTCTGTGATATAAAAGCACAGATTAAGCAAGCAAGTTAGCAAGCACAGATGGAGAGGAAAGACACAGACCACAAGGCAATCAAGGAATCTAAGAAATGAAGCTGAAGAGACAAGTACCATCTTCCAGAGCAGACAGAGAGAGAGCCCTTCCCTAGCGCTTGGACCCTGATTTTACACTTCTCCTAATCTGTGAGAAAATCATTTCTGCTACTTAAAGCCTCCCACTGGGGTATTTCTGTTAGAGAAAACTAAGATACTCTCTGAAGCCAGAACCTGTCACTAATTCATCTTTGTCCCCTCTACCCTGACATCACTTTGTCCCCTCTACCCTGACATCTTAGCATCAAGTGCCTCCTTTTGAAGACCATCCTGTGGGCGAAGGAAGCAGCTTCTGTAGGTATTTCTAAGAAAGCAGTCTGTTAGGGGCATTCTGCAGATCTCATTAGCTGAGTATTTTCTGATTCAAGTCAGGTCCTCTACAATCCCTTGCCTTGCACACAGCTGAGCAGTAGCAGAGAGAAACAGAAATACCAAAAGCAAAAACCAGTAAACAAACATTTGGCTTGTGTGATGGAGGTGGAAACGCTCGCTCTGCATGTTAAAAGGCTGGTTGAGGGAGCGTTTGGGCTGAGAAGACAAGGTGCTTCTACAATAAACAGGGTCAGCATTCAAAACAGAAAGCAGCGGGGTGCACAGGGGACGCTCACTCTGAGCAGTAAGGTGTGTGTCAACTTGGCTGGGCATGATTCTCAACGTTCTCTTAGTGATGACGCAGTCATCCCTTAGGATGAGATTTGATATAATGTAATTAAAGGGGCTCCTTGGAGTGTGGCCTGCATCTGGCTCAACATCTGATCGACAGGTCTTTGGATTTGAGCCAGCAGCCTGTCATGTTGTCTGCTGATCCCGGAAATCCTTAACCTCTGCATACTGAATCAGCAACCTGTGATCTTCCCTACCTATCTTGGGTCAGCCCTGCAGCTATGTGAATCAGGAAGAGCATCCAACCTGACATCTGACCCATAGACTTGGAACTTGTCAGCCTCCCCAACTGTATGAGTCATTTCCTTGAAATGAATCTCTTTATATATACACATATATAAGCTTCACCGGTTTTGCTTCTCTTGTTGTTGTTGTAAGTTGTTCAGCCTGTTCTGATGCAGTGTGATCTTATGTACAACAGTCTGAAACACTAGCTTATTCTACAAACTTCTCACAATTATTGATATGTTTGAGTCTATTGTTGCAGCTACTGTGTTAAACCATCTCATCAAGGGTCTTCTCTCTCTCTCCTACCCCCCCTTTTTTTTGCTGCTCCTCTGCTTTACCAAGCCTAATGTCCTGATGTCATGTTCCTCCTCACATACCCAGGTTGTTTTGTCTTAGATTATTTGTTCAGCATCCAGATTGAAGAAGTATATTAAGAGCATACAGCCCAGATGGATACCTTGTACATAAAATGTTCTGGAACGCTCATTCTTCTCAACAAGATCCATCGTTTGTCAAGATCCACACAGTTGAATGCCTTTGCATGGTCAATAAAACACAGGCACACACCTTTCTGGCATTCTCTGCTAGCCACCAAGAGCCATCGAATGCCAGGAATGTTGTCCTTGGATCTGTGTCCTCCTTGGAATCAGGCTTGAACCCCTGGCAGCTCCCTGCCAAGGTACTGCTGGAACAAGTGCTACATGATCCTCAGCAACATTTTATTGGCACGTGATAGTCATGATATTGTTTGATAATTTCCACATTCTTTTTGGTCACTTTTCTTTGGAATGGGCACAAGATGTGGATGTCTTGAAGTCAGTTGGTCTTCCACACTTTTTTGTACAGGTCAGTGGGTGCTGTGAGTGGTCTATCAGCTTGTGGAAATATTTCAATCAGTAGTCTATCAGTTCCTGGAGGTTCCCCCACCCAGTGCCTTCAGTACGGCTTGGGCTTTTCCCTCAGTTCTTGACCATATGCTACCTCTGGAAATGGCTGGATGTGACTAGCCTTTGGGGTACAGTAACTCTGTGTACTCTTTCTATCTTATTTTGATGCTCTCTGCAGAGTTGCATACTTTGCCCACGACATCATTCAATATTACAACTTCAGGCTTGAATCCTCCCCCCCACCCCCACCCCCAGTTCTTTCACCTTCTCTAGAGAACTCAAATTAGTCACCCAAGGCAGGAGACAAGGCACAATCTGAAACACAAAAGAAACAGTAACAGAACCAGACTCAGATGTTTTGGGGGTGATGCAATCGGTTGATAGCCTCAGCTGGAAACGGAAATGTTGGAGGTTCAAGTCCACCCAGAAATTACCGTGGAAGCCAGGAAAATCAGCCTGAAAGGGGCAACATGCAACAGAGTCGATGTTACGGCAACTGGTACTGATATTAAAAAAAACCAATAGCAAAAACTAAAACGACACACAAGACGATGACCAGCCCGTGCTTTACTTACAGGGACTATTCAAAAGTAGGCTTGAGTCATACTATGTTTTCCAAGAAGATTTTACTGAAAACACTAAAATATGAACATCAAAACTAAAATCTCTTAGAAACGAATTTTGTGCAACCTCTGCTTTCCCAATTCCATGTGGAAGCATGGTGCTTCAGAAATTCTAAGCCCAGCTCAGCAAACAAGTTCTTCCTGTTTGGCATCTGGAAGTCATAGGCAAGTCAAGGTCATTTAGGGAGACCCTAAATGAAGTAAGGCATGGGGCAATGCCCAGGTTCCTCACCAACCACTTGAGCTTCCAACTGTGCAACGATCTGGACAGGTTGCTACAGAAAGCCTACTTAAACCCCAAGCATTTCCCACAATCCTCTTTGGACCATGTGAGCATTAGTCTCCACAACCCTGAGACCAGAAGAATCAGATGGCACCAGCCCAGCTCTCCCAACTTGTCTGAGAGGGATCACGTGGAAGAACTTAGATAGAGGGGGAGAGAAAGGTGGAACAGAACTCAAATTCATAGAGGAGGCCAGGCTTCCTGAGCAGACAGAGACTGATGGGACTCCCAAGACGGTGCCCCCTTTACATCATCGTGTTAGAATCATCAACCATTTGAGATCCAAAGGGCAGCAGAGGGTTAGGAAGGAATGGAAATAGGAGACACCGAGATAGAGTGGAATAAGCAATCATACACTGAAGAAATTGCAGTGGATGACTTGAGTCAGCATGTGCATGAATTGTTGAATGTACAACAAGCCTTCACCTAATTCACCATAAAAGGGATGATATAAAATACCTGAGACACTAAATGAAGGACATTTGGGTAAGTCAGTCATTTGACCCAAGGATTGGCTCATTCGTGTACTTGGGATGTGCTCTCTATCCCGCGGTAACTCCTCCTCAGTTAGTAGGCCCCGGATGACTTGGGCCCTAAGGAATTTCAGTACTAGCTCACATGCTTGAGTTTTATCAGCTGTGGTTACTTCTGCAGAAACCGTCAGACATGAAAGCAAGTGCTGGTAAGTACTTCTAACACATCAAAAATGAGCAGAGGCAGCGGGTAGATATTGTCTGTATGGCCCTGGTGTCTGTCTGAGTTCAGGCGCTAATTCCTTAGAATGAAAAGGAGGATCCATGCGCCTACCAAATCCTTTCCCTGTGGCCTATCAGACATCCCTGATACAGCCAGTTTGCACGTCCTTCACGTCGCTGGCCCCTTCTAGCTGACACAGTTAGAAGGAGTGACCACCACTCTGGAAGAAAATCCTGAATCTAGAGACGTCTTAGTTCCTGATAACATACACAAAACAAGCAAGCAGAAAATATCCGCCCCATTTCGACATTACTATTTGTATTTTGCCATGGAAACTCCTTAAAGGCAGGTTTAAGTCATCACTGTGTACCTCACATCTGTGCCTTGAAGACAAAATGGGATTCAAAATCTGCCTCTGTCTCAGGAAACGATTGTAAAAGTCTGACTGGATGCTAGATATGAGGTGTCTAACGTAATGCTTGTTGGTAGTTGCTGTTGAGTCAGAGCTGAACTTATGAGAAACAGAATGAAACATCGCCAGGTCCTGTGCTACCTTCTCCATCTTCAAACTACGTAGGAGAGGACCGTGGCAGCTATTGTGTCAATCCATCTCACTGGGGGCCCCACTCCCCGTTTTGCTGGGTCCTTTACCTTGTAGGAAGGCCTTTACTGTAGCTGCCCTTTCCTAGTGAAGTGCCGGTGATAGTTACATAATCCATTGTCAATTTGAGAGGGTTAAGAGTGAAGGGGTGGAGTGGAGCCTTTCAGTCAGGTGGCAGCTTGATGACCTCATTTGGAGGGGCTAAGCCAATAAATAGCCCGCTTGAGGTGGGACACACGCTCACTCCCTGGGAGACATTGCAGCTGACAAGACACATGGAACTACACTAGTGCTCTGAGCTGGAGAAGCCACGTGGAGAGCCCTGCCGGGACTGAGATGCGTCCACTGCCACTGGACCCACAAGACTTCCCACCCACTGGGCTGTGATCTTCTTGCATGTGCTGCATGAATCTGAAGCGAACTTTATAGATTTGTAGCTGACATATGGGATAATATTGGACTTATGGACTTGATCTGGACTGGGCTGGGATGTTTTCTTAATGTACAATCACTCTTTATATAAAGTTCTTTCTTATACACATATGGGCGTCATGAATTTGTTTCTCTAGTCAACACAGAGTAACACATGCCAAAAGTAAATGAATTGAGGTCTTGCCATCCTTGTTCTAAGGAATATTTCCTTTCAGACGGTTTTGACCACTTTTCAGACTGATTTGGCCCCAAACCCCAAATCACTGCCATCCAGTTGATTCTAACTCAAAGCAAATCTACAGGACAGGCCGGAACTGCTCCTGTGGGTTTCCGAGACTGTACGTTTTCTGTTCATAACCATTTTATTGGGAGTTCATACAGATATCATATAATTCCATAGTTCAATCACATCCAGTAGTATTGCCCAATTGCTACCACCATCACTTTCAAAATATTATTTTCCTTCTTGAACTCTGTGATATTAGTTCCCTTTACCATGCCCCCCCACCCACTGTACCCCCTAGAAATTTTTATTCTACTTGCTGTCCATATAGGTTCATTAATACTGGGTTTCGCATACTGACGAACAGAAAAACATGTAATGAAAATTCAAGAGGGTGGCCCCCAATGACATAACACACCTGAGATAAACAAACCCCAATATGAACAAACAAACAATTATAGAGAATGTTGAAGACCAGATCAGGCCTAACTTGCAGCAGAGTGGGGTGTGGGGATCAACTGATAGTTTTACCACTCAAGTCAGGTTTATCAATTCAATGTTCTATAGCCATCTCTTCAAGGCACTGTGGCAACCAGTGTCTTCCCATCCCTCTGTGATGGAGAGATGGGAATCACCAGAGGCTTATTTCCCATGTAGATCCCGCAAGTGTATCTTGGACTGTCACTGTCATCCACACCCTTTTGCAAACCAGATTCTCAGAGTTTAGTTTGGAAACAAGCCTTCAAGACAAACCCCCCCCCCACGGCCGCTATTTTATCTGGTAGCCGGGCACCATCTAATTTCTTCACCCCACTTTGCTACAGCACCCATGTCTTCTGTGTTCCTTTCCTGAGGGCAAGTATTGAGCAGGGCCCTGTTGTAAGAACTAGTTGTTCTTAAATTGGAGCTAGGATTTAGTGCAAGCCCCAAACCCTTTCCTGGATCAATGCTTTTTAGAAAATTAATTTATTTATTTTCACCAGATAGGTTACTGGAGGAAGAATTTCATTATGTCCACACGTGGCTCAGTGGATTGCTATCCAGTGACTGAGCTTATTTTAAAAAAATTTGATCTGCCTTTGGGTCTCTTTCAAAACCTCCTTGTTAATTTATGGTAGCGAGTCTTATCAATCTTTCCCCTGGGGCATAAGGATCTTCTGTTAATATTGTCGTTGATTAGCCCCTGGTACTAATTTTTTAAAGCACTGTTGAGAGAGGGCTATTCGGCCAACGTAGACTAACTCCATACCATAGTCCTTGAAGCATTCACTTGAACGGAATCAATCCTTTCGTGGCTGGATGCTATTTACACCAACAATGGGAGCTGATTTTCAGGGAAGATTTACAGCATTCACTGAGAATGTCAGTCACAGGTTTGCCTGATCCATATGTATCTTAATACAGCATATATGGCATTGATATATCAAGTCCATGTCTGTTCTCCTAGTAACAGTTCCACAGTCTTGGTGCAGCTGCCTCTGCTTCCTCAGACACCATGAAGCTTCCGTCTTAAGTGCTCAGGTGAACACAAGTGTGTCTGAGGTAGAGCCCAGTTCACCCAATGGATTTTCTGCATTGGATCTCACTGATGCAGGGTCAGGAGCATGCCATGTGCCCTGAAGATCCAAGATTCGATGCCCCAAGAATTCCACAGCTCCTGGCCTGGGTCCCCAGGATGTGCCCAGAAGCCTGGGTCTGAGACTTTAATTACCCTGGTAATTCTTTACCGGGGTAGAAAGTCTCGTCTTTCTCTCTGGCAGAGAATCTGGTAGTTTTGAACTGCTGACCTTGCAGTTAGCAACCCTATGGGTAACCAGTATGCCACCAGGGCTCCTTGTCTTCTTTGGGCAGCCCACGGTATACTAAATATGTTCACTACCATGGACAGTTCAATACATTAATCTTTCTGGCTTCCTTCTTCATTATCTAACTTAGGCATGCACTGGAAGCAATTGAAAACACAGTGGCTTATGACAGGCACACTTGTGTCATCAAGTTTTTATAGAAGATCTGCCCAATGTGGTGCATCTTTTGACTTCTCACCTGCCACGCTCATGAACATTGTGAATCCAGCGCTTTACATCTCACTTTGGTGAGAAGCGGCTGGGATTGTAAAAGCCTGTGAGTGGCCACCACAGATACAACTGCTGGTCTCTCTCCATCCAGAGCGAAGAAAATTAAAGCCACACGGAAATATTTAGTGAATGGGCGAATGGACCAGACAAACCTCAGCTTCCACGGCAGAGAGCACAAGAGCTAGATGGTGCTCGGCTACCAGTACCAGCTGCTCTGAAAGGGATCACATTTCAAAGGGTCCTGGGTAGAATAGGAGAAAACAGTGCAACCAAACTTAAAATCATAAAATAAAAAACCCAACATGCTTACTGGATGGATAGATTGGTGAAATGTATGAGACCATGGTCATTGGTCATCTTTCTGGTCTAGAACTGAATTTATCCCAAAGGCTCAATTTTAAGCCAAACAATATACAAATTGGCCAAACAGTAACACTGAGGCACACTCTCTATAGAGTTATCAACGTTTTGAAATTGAAAGGGCAGCATGGGTCCAATGAGAAGCTCGGAAGGAGAAAGTGGGATAAATGATGTTCCACTGGGGGGCTTGCGATCAATGATCAATGACACGAAACAGAATGTGGGTAGACTGTGGCATGAGAAACTCATCTGCACCCGGTTCACAATAAAAAGTTTCAAAAGCATGCTGTAGGTGTCAGGGAAAACATGAGATGCAGAAAGAAGAGGGGATGTGTGGCTGTGAATTTCAATTTGGGATTTCAGATTTAAGAGCATAGCAAGTCAACAGTCCTTTACTCTGCGCAGCATACACTCCTAACTGATCTCTGATGCTGATTCATCCGAGGAAAGCAGATGAAAGCACTCTCTAGTACGTAGGTGGGTTCATGAATCAGAAGGGGAAATCTGATTTCTCCGGCAAATTGTGGAAAGGAGACAGCAGGCAGGAGTGATCTCGACATTCATGAAGACAAATGTTTGAGGCTGTGTGAACTGAAAGTGCTCAGCTAATGAGCGGGGCACAAGGAACCGTTAGGGAAATCAGCCTGGGAGGATGGAATGAGGACAAGGACTAACGTGAAGTGTCGATTAGAAGAATATGCAGTTTCAAGTCATTGCGAGGCCCCCCTACGTACTGGAACGAAGACGGATTTTGCTCGCGGGCCAATCAGGGCGGAATGACAGCCTGTGGCTGTGTTGTCTTTTGGGACTTTTGTCTTTTGCTGAGAAGGATGCGAGGCAAGTATAAAAGAGGGCTTCTGCGGACAGCCTGTGAACCCTGGATGGGAAAGGCTGTGGAGGCGCTGATCAGGGCCAGCTGGAAAATGAATCAGGAGATACGTTCATGAGGCAGCTTACATCTTATTTTAGTCTGCCTTTCTTGGAGGCTGAATGTCCACCGCGAACTCGCATTTGCACGATACTTGGAGATAATGCTGACTGCGCCTAATTAGAAAGTGCTGTCATTTTTCACATGCTGTAACACTCAAATGAAGCGGAACTTAGCCCAATGATTAGCTGAGTGCAGAGACAATGACATTCCAGTGTACGACACAAATCCGTCACGTTCCGGTTTTGTGCGTTTGTAACTCGGTCAACATGAGGATGTTCTGCATCTGGAATTTTTAAATTAAAAATAAATAATAAAACGTTTGGATGTTTTCTTGCAAGTCAGAGGGTGGCATATAAATTGTACAGAGAAGTCACCCGATCGAATGAAGGCCGGGTGCCTAATTCAATAGCGTGTGCGACTTGGTAGCGGTTCTGGGAGTCCGTGGGTTTGTTCTGAGACTGGGGATGACCAGTTCTTGAGGCCGGTCACTTATTTCTACATCAAAGCTCTATCTAAATATGTAGTGATCTGAGTAATTAATCGTCGTTTCCCTTTACATTCTCCATCTTTATTACCCATTTTAGTATCTTATTGTTTACTGCCTTCATCTTCCCCCCACCCCCCTAAATGTAGATGTTCTCACGTGACTCTTTCTGGAAAGGCACCAAGCTTTTGAGCGCCTCCGAGTCTCCGACAGCTCCTAGCACGGCACTAGAAGGTGCTCCACACAACTCAGGGGCGGGGAAGGAAGACCATGGGATATATCTGAATCTGGTTTTGAACAACACTGAATCCAAGGAATGAAGCAGAAGGCACAGCCCAGTATCCATTCTTCCAAACTTCAGAGGATGAAGCTAAGACACACTGTTCTCTCTGAACTCTCTTTAGCCCACAGATTTGTAAGCAAATGAGATAATTTAGTGTGTTCAAAGTCTCGGCTCCTGATGCCATACCAAAAGGTTAGCAACATGTCCCTACCCCCACACCCCGCACATGAAGCACACAAACAAAAAATTCCTCAGCTGCAACAACAAAAACAAACTCAATTTCTCTTGCCCATTTATAAAACGCAGGGTTGGGCACTCACCATTTTATAACCTGTTTGAGTATTTTTAGCGTAGCTATGATACAGATGTTAGAATGTTAAATTCAGAAAATGGAAAACAGAAGGTTTTGTTGACAAGTCCAGCACTTGAAAGAAAGAACAGAGCGTTCAAAGTAGAAACCGGGATGGAGCTGAAAGCAGCGCTAGGTATTAAAATAAATTATTCACCTCCGACTTCCACGGAGAGATGGCGAGAATTCCAATTGGCAGGAATTCCGAAGAACAGGGTGGGATGGGGAACAGAGGGCTTGGATTCAACATCTTGACGCTGGATATAATATCTAGTCCCTTGCAAAGTCATTTGCGGGAAACGTCTTCACCAGCCTCACTCAGGCCAGAAGCGCTCCCCTTTCACTTCCAGCGGGGTGGGGGTGGGGACGTGCTGCTAATGTTTTCTTTTGGTAAGCCCATGGACACTTGAGCAGATTGTCTCTTTTCTATGCCACTCCCCCCCTCCCCCGCCCCCTCTCTCTCTCTCTTTAGCTCTGACTTTTTGCTTTTATTTTTAACAATTTCAACACCAGATTCATGGTCTATACCCACCATCTAAACACACGCTCACAGTTAGAGAGATTTGGCTTAAACTTATCATTTTGTTTTAAGTGAAGCTGTAAAGCGTGTGCATTCTAAGCTGTTACTTAATCTCAGAGTTGTAAAGCCTTCCAGGTTCCTTGCAGCAGGGTTTTCTTCCTTAGGGAGCATGTGGAACTCTGTGGCCATCCGGGAAGTGGACTGACCGTGAGACACAAAACAAACAGCTACCATTTGGAAGCATTTCGTGAACATTCCACTCCGGCAATTTACAGTTTTTTCCCCCCCTGTTCTGTTTAACTAATTAGGTGCAAAGTCCTATCTCAATGATGTAAGCAAGGTACCACTCTGAAATGACCGCATAATAATATTCAATATTACAGTTCCAATCTACAAAAAGAATATCAATTCATGCTGAAAATAACTTCAAGTTAAGATTCCGGAAGCAGATGTGATGCAGATCTCGGACCAAGGACGTGTGCTGGGCCATCATTTGCTCTATGCCAAGAGCGGGCAGTTCTATGCAGTTCAGCTGTGAAGCTCAGTGTAAAACAGCCTCCCCGAGAAAAGGTTTTTTCCTTTCTGCTGTTGATTAATTGAGTGAATCAGTTCTATTTGGCCACTTGGAAGTGTAAAGGCAACATGTGATAATAATCTTTTTCAAATATAACCGTTGGTTTCCTGTAGAATTTTTAGGAAATACATTCAGGTATAAAGAGGCTTAAAAATCACTCGATTTCCATATTTTTGTGCTTTCACCTTTTTCCCCCCGATATGAATATATATCCTCAAAAGAAACATTATGGAAACAAAGTTTACTTCTTTGACTCTGGTTGAGAAACCTGACACAACATTTGTGTGAAGTTAATTAGCAAGCATCAAAATTATAGTAAGTAGTCATCATCATAATAAAAGTTAAGCTTCTGAAGAGCCCGTGGTTAGGCAGAAGGCGTTCTGGGGTGCAGTAGGAGCTGAATGCTCCACAGCTCCCCAAAGGCTGGTAGTTTGAATCTACTGGCTGCTTCATGGGAGAAACACATGGTATTCTACTTCTATAAAGATTAAAGCTTTAGAAACACTATGGGACGCTTCCACTCTGTCGTACAGGGCCCCTGTGAAGAAGAACAGGTTGGAGGAAGGCTCTTTAATGACTTGCACTATGTACATGTCACAATCATGCTTGTTGAAAGTGAAAAAGACCTGAAGCACTTATGGATGAAGATCAAAGACTACAGCCTTCGGTCTGGATTGTAGCTCAACACAAAGAAAGCAAAAATCCTCATCGCTGGACCAATAAGGAACATCCCAATAAATGTGGACAGAGATTGAAGTTAGCACGGATTTCATTGTATCTGGATACACAATTGATTCTTATGAAAGCAGAAGTCAAGAAATAAAACCTTGCAATATATAATTCTTTCAAGGGTTAAAGAGCACACGTGTCCCTTTGATATGTTCAACCACCTCACAGATGCATGTGAAAGCAAGACAATGCAGAAGGAAGACCAGGGAAGAACTGATACTTTGCGTTGTGTTGTTGCCGAATACTATTGAATATACCATCGCCTGCTAGAAGAACCAACAGATTTGTCTTGGAAGATGTACGGGCAGAATGCTCCTTAGAAGCAAGGTGTGAGATGCTGCCTCACGTATATGAGACTTGAGTCAAGAGGGATTTGGAGATGGACATCATGCTTGGTAAAACTGAGGGTCAGCGAAATGAGCAAGACCTTTAACAAGATGGCTCGACATCATGTCTACAACAATGAACCCAAACATAAGAACTGTGAGGCCGATGCAGGAATCAGCACTATTTTGGTCTGCTGTGCATAGGGTTGCTATGAGTTAGTCTGCAGCTAACAGCCGCTTTATGGCTGTGAAATATGAACCGACAAGAAACCCTCCCTAAAATAGAGGAAAGGAGGCATTTACAGAAGTCTAGATAAGGGCATGTACATATGCAAATATATCTATATATGAGGATGGGGAAATAGATCTATATGCCTATATTTATAGGTTTAGTATTAAGGTAGCAGAAGGAGATTGGGCCTCCACTCAAGTACTCCCTCAATGAAAGAATACTTTCTTCTATTAAATGGGCATTCTATGAGGCTCACCTTCCTAACACAACCGCTGAAGACAAAGCGGGTGAATAAGCAAATGTGGTGAAGAAAGCAGATGGTGCCTGGCTATCAAAAGATATAGCGTCTGGGGTCTTAAAAGCTTGAGGGTAAACAAGCGGCCATCTAGCTCAGAAGCAACAAAGCCCACATGGAAGAACACACCAGCCTGTGTGATCACGAGGAGCAGAAGGGATCAGTTATCAGGCATCAAAGAACAAAAAATCATACCATTGGGCACACACCTCCATGATACGATCACTGAGGACAAATGGGTCCATAAGCAAATGTGGCAAAGAAAGCTGATGGTGCCCGGTTATCAAAAGGTATAGCATCTGGGGTCTTACAGGCTTGAAGGTAAACAAGTGGCCATCTAGCTCAGAAGCAACAAAGCCCACATGGGAGAAGCCCATCAGCCTGTGTGATCATGAGGTGTCGAAGGGATCAGGTATAAGGCATCATCAGAACAAAAAAAAAAAGCTTACCATAGTGAATGAGGGGGGGAGTGTAGAGTGGAGACCCAAAGCTCATTTGTCGGCCACTGGAGATCCCCTTGCAGAGGGGTCTAGGGGAGGAGATGAGCCAGTCAGGGTGTGATGTAGCACCAATGGAAGATACAACTTTCCTCTAGTTCCTAAATGCTTCCCCCGCCACCCACTATCATGATCCCAATTCTACCTTGCAAGTCTGGCCAGACCAGAGGATGCACGTTGGTACAGATAGGAACTGGAAACACAGGGAATCCAGGGCAGATGATACCTTCAGGATCAGTGGTGTGAGTGGCGATACTGGGAGGGTAGAGGGAGTGTGAGTTGGAAAGAGGGAACCGATTACAAGGATCTACATGTGACCTTCTCCCTGGGGGACAGACAACAGAAAAGAGGGTGAAGGGAGACGTCAAACAGGGCAAGATATGACAAAATAATAATGTATAAATTCTCAAGGGCTTCATGAGGGAGGAAGGAGCGGGAGGGAGGGCTAAAATGAGGAGCTGATGCTAAGTGCTTAAGTGGAGAGCAAATGTTTTGAGAATGATGAGGGCAATGAAGGTACAGATGTGCTTTACACAATTGATGTATGTATGGGTTGTGATAAGAGTTGTATGAGCCCCTAATAAAATGATTAAAAGGAAACTCTCCCTAAAGGCTGGCTTGGTATGTGATTCTCAGTAGGACTCTTCTGTGATGACCCATTTCAGATTACACAGCCCAACAAAAACATTTTTCTTCCAGTGTCTTGGTTTTTAGGCCTGTTGCTGGGGTTATTTGCTGTGCTGATTTGGAAAAATTGCACTGACTAGACCACATCTTCTCTAGTTCCTTAGATACAGTAGTCTGCTATATTTTCAGCTATTAAGTTATATTACATAATTTATCATCCTACTTTTAAGTCTGCGAAGAATTCAGATCCACAAATTACGGGATAAGGCAAAAAAGGTAAAAAAAAAAAACATTTGGGGATAAAATTAAGTCTTCAGGGACTTCCAAGGGAAGCTGTGTATGGATCCATGGTGGCTAGTTGGTTATAGAGTGAGGGGCCAATTGAAGGCACGTGCTTGAATCCACCAATCTCTCTGCAGCTTGTAAAAGCTTTAAATGTTTGAAAATCCAAAGGGGCAGTTCTTCTCTGCCCTCTATTGATTCGATGGCAGCAGGGTCTTCTTTCTGGAACGGGAGGCTGTGCAATAGATGCAGAGACTACAAGTTGAATACTGCGAAGCCAGAACACAGCTTGAGAAGAGTGAGGAATACAATAAAATAAATCTGAAATGGCACATTTATGGAAGGTGTGAGGGCATCTTAGGGTATGAAAAAGGTAAGACTTCACAGCAATTTTCATAAATATTTTGAAGATCTAAATTTTTCTTCTCCAAACAATGGAGTGAACATTTCGACACACATTTTAATCTATTGAAGCCAACAGATAATTCATTGTTAAATGTTTCAGAGGTGAGGTGAACTCCAAGCTTCTTTATCAAACAAATTTTTGCTTTTCTTTTGAGTTTCTGTGCATAGGTGGTGATGTTGGGCCATCTTATAACACGACTGGGACATTTCAATTTTCGTAAAGGAGTTTGAACTCTAAAAGGCCCATTCTGGGCTTGAGAACACTTGAATCACTATTTATTGTACCACACTCACTACCAGTCAGTTGAAAAAGACTCATAGTGACCCTACAGGATGGAATGGAATTTCTCCTGTGGGTTTCTGAGGCTGTGAATCTTTATAGGAGTGGAAAGCCTCAGCATTCTTGTGTAGAGCAGCTGGTGGGCTGGAAGAGCTGACCTTGTGGTTAGCAGTCAAACACATAACCCACTACACCATCAGGTCTCCTTATTTCTCGTACACTAACTCTTGTTTCCGGCCCTCTTTCAAGATAACACATTGGAACTGCCTGCTATTCAGTTCCTAATAAAGGTGAAGTGATACTTGTGGGGGAATTCCAAGTTCACGTAAGTTGTATTGTTCTAATATATCTTTTGGACACCATAACTCACCTAAATATCTAGTACAACACAATTACTTTAAATACAACCAGCGTGCACTTCCTCTATCTCACGACATGGAAGATGCTGATATTTTATGGTGAGCAGAGTGAACAGTGGTATAAGACATATGTCTCGTATTTCAAATACAAGAGCTGACAGGGGGAAAATGGTGCCATTTTTGGAATCTGTCGATAACTTTTGGAAGACATGATCAAATTTCAGGTTCAAGAAAGCCATGGCACCGTAATTGAAATTTGTTTTATTCCAGGTATTCTAATCCAGTTTCAACATGTTGAGAAGCTCAGTCCAATGACTTTTTTTTTAATTAGACTAGTCTAAAAAAAGGCAAGAAAAATTGTAATGGTAAGTTCAATATGGAGGAAATGACTTCTCCTAAAGTCACCTTTAAATGCTCACTTTAAAAGAATGAAAGCATGATATTTTATGTATGTCACTTGCTCTATAAAGTCTTTCCACCCTGGTCTCCTGTCCTTTGAAAGACACTCCGCCTACCCCATACTGGACTGGAGTCTCTCTCACAGCATCTCGGGACCACAGTTAATGCACTTGTGTCTGGTCATCTGCCCCCTCCCCACTCAGCCTCCTGAGGGATCTTCTGATTGTCTCTGAGCATCCACTTTCCTAACCCAGCGGGTACTCGCTTGGTGTTTACTCACTGGGATGAAAGGGTTAAGGTCATCTAGTTGTCCTTCCCATTGTGACTTTTTTGATGGGAAATTGAGGATTTGCAACTCATCCTTGGGGTGTCTTCTCTTGCATGGAATAAGCAAAGGTATTAGTGAAGCTTTTGTTAGAACAAATCTCCCTTTTAGAAACAAATTCTGCCCTTGTGGGTTTGAAAGGATTTCGCTTAGTTTTAGAACATATTTAGCCTTAGATTATTTAATTTTATAAGGGAAAGCTTTAAAAAAATACCATCAGATATCAACTTTTAAATATATCCAGACAGGTGTAAAGCTTTAAGGATGGAGAGTGGAACCCCATCACTCCCCCTCACCCCCCACTGAATTTGGTAAACGGGCTAACGGGTCCACTCCAACCAGACCCAGCTTGACTCTGCTTCTTTAACAGATGCAGTGAGAATAGCAAGAGAGCCTGGGAATTCCAAAGAGCAGAAATGGAGGCTGCCCCTGGCCAGTGTCCCCGCCGCTGCAGGAACCAGTTTCCATTTGGAATAAGTTGGGCAGGGACGCTAGTACTAGCTGAAAGTTGGGTGGTTTGAACCCATCCAGAGATACCTCAGAAGACAGGCCTGGCAATCGATTCCTGGAAGGTCACAGCCTTGGAGACCCCAGGGAATTGATTTACTCAGTGCCTATGGAGTCTTCCTGGGTCCGAAGCTAACAGTAACAACAACATGGACAATAACCGAGGGTCTCGGTTCGGAACACTCAACCGCATCTTCAACTCTGCTCTGCATCCTACCCTCTGTAATCAGGTACCCAAGAGCAAATCAACTACCCCACCCCCGAGTTTCTTCCACTGGTACATGCGCTTTGCTGTATCGATATCCACTGACTCCTTTGAATGTGTGCCCTGAATGACACGTGTGAAGATGCTGCAAATACTCATCGAAAATAGACCCAGGCCCTTTTCTTCAAAGGCCTTTCAGTACGGTGGAGGAGGCAGATAATAACCAAGAAATCGCACAGGTCCGTGATTATAGGCAGAAACATGTTTACAGAAAGCATAGTGTAATCACAAACCAGTAGAAGCTGCACGCCAGAGGAGGCTTCTTGAGGAAAAAGGAGTTGACTGACTAAGACTTGAAGGAAGAGTGGAACAAACACGGCAGTGTGTGTGTGTGTGTGTGCATGTGTGTGTGCGTGCGTGCGTGTGTGTGCATGTGTGTGTGCGTGCGTGCATGGGTGCGCGCGTGTGTGTGCATGTGTGTGCGTGTGTGTGCACGTGTGTGCGTGCGTGCATGTGTGTGTGCGCGTGTGTGCATGTGTGTGTGCGTGTGTGTGTGCGTGCGTGTGTGTGCATGTGTGTGCATGTGTGTGTGTGCGCGCGTGTGTGTGCGTGTGTGTGCATGTGTGTGTGTCTGTGTATGTAAGCCTAATATCCCCCCTTATGTGTCATCCTACAGAAGGCCCAGAATCAAAAAGAACAAGGAACAGTTATGAACGACACGCCAGTGTTGTTGAACTAAAGGGGCAGAGGAGAGAGGGGTGTAAAAAGTGCCTGGAAAGATCATGAAGGGTCCGATCAGGGTGAGGCCCACAGACCTTCGAAGGCGTCTGATCTGCCCAAAGTAACAGGAAAATAAAATCAGAAGTCACCGAAGACTTTTAAGAACAAGAATGAAATAATGAGACATGTATTTGAAAACAACACAAAGTTTTCTGGCTTCTCAGAAACTTACTTAGAGGGGAGCACGCCTGGGTTCTGGGAAATCCATCTGAAGCCATCTGATGAGTGGGAAAGAGATGATGGAGGCTTGGCGCCGGACAACAAGTCGAGGCTGGTGCAAAGTGATCTGATTCAGGACATCTATTTTAAGAGTGAGCCAACCCAAAGCAAAGCTGGCACCATTCAGTGCATCCCCTCTCAGGGCAACGCAATCAGGGAGGGTATACCAGACCTGCAGAGTCTCTAAGGCGGAAATCTCTGTAACAGCAGATGGCAATAGTGCTCTCCCATGGAGCAACTGGTGAAATGGAGCAAATGGCTCTTCTCTTAGCCGTTGGGTTGCTCATCACTGAGCCACCAGGGCTTCTGGGTAGAGTCAACAAGACTTCCCAGTGGATTGTATTTGGGGAGTGATTAAAAAAAAAAAGTAGACTGACAGGTGACTACTAATTGCAGGCATAGGCAACCTAAGGCTGACAGAGGCATTGACCAGTGAGAAGTGCAGTATCCAGGACCAGATCTGGAAGAATATGAAGAATTCCATTTGGGGCATGTGGAATTCAGGGTCAGGTGCCAGGTAGCCAATTGGATCAATGAGTGCAGACGTCACGGAAGCACTGGGCGAATGAAATAAAAGTCAAAGCCATCGCCCATCGCCATTTGGGTGGCGGCCACTGAAATGTGAGTGAGTGCAGATGAGATCATTAAGGGAAACATGGTATAATGTGCAAAGAGCAGAACTCCTGAGACCCTGCCGTCAGAGATGTCAACATGAAAGCGGGCTATCTGACCCCGGAGTGGCCTGGGGAGGGGAAGGAAACCGGAGAAGAAACACTGCAGTGGGAAGGTGGGGAATGATTTTGAACGCTGCCGAGGGCTCAAGAAAGATGAGGCTGAAATGCGATCATCAAATCGATCTACAGCGAGGTCAGTGGCCTGGGCGGCAACGACTCCAACGTGTTGGAGCAGAACCCAGATTGCAATACGCCAAGGAATGAGTGGGTGGGAAGGAAGTGCATACAGCGAGTGAGATCTACTTCTTGGAAGAGTTTAATTTAAAGGAGGGGGAAGGGAGGAGGTGGAGATAAAAGGAGAGTATCTTTAATTTATCTTTTTAAGTATGAGAAAGAGCTGAGCCTACTTAAATATTTATACATAGAATCCAATAAAGAAGGAGCAGTTAAAAGATAAAAGGAAAATGTAAGGACACGTGAGGTTCCTGAAATGGCAGAAGACACTGGGATTGAGCGTACAGCGGGCGAGGTTAAAGCTAGCCAGCTACGAGGGGTAGGTTCTGTTTTAACAATGGAGAAGGGAGAGAATGGTGCAGCTACAGGATCACTGGGAGGTCTGGCAGCAGAGCAGGAAGCTGAGGAAATTCTTTTCAGTCTTCCTAGACAGTAATTCATTGCAGAAAGATAAGTATGGGCCCACAGAGGGACATTGGGTCACCATGATTATTATGCAAATCAGAGCAAAATTTTACCTAAAGGAAAAGTCTTCTTTCTGTACTTTTTTCTTATGTGACGAATGGCCTTTATATCTTTTTTTAATTTTGCTTTATTTTTTTGCCACAGGGTTTCCCCTAAACCAAGAAAAAACAAAAACAAAACAAAGCAAATTCATTGCCATTAGGTGGCTGCCGACTCCTAAGGGCTCTGGAGGACAGGGTAGAACTGCGTCTCTGCTATGGTACCAGGGCGTTGACAATCAGCACACCGCACTGAGGCTAGTGAGGGAGCTAGGTTCACCCTTTCCAGATGCCTGCTGCTGTGGCTTTCACAAGTGCACACAGCTGTGTAACCAACATCGACATCGGGATGCAGAGGATTGTAAGCCTCCTCAATGATTTCCTGCTACCTCTCTGCAATCGCTCCCTTCTCTACCAGCAAATTTGGTTATTGCGTGCATCAACAGCCTCCTTCACTTTGTTGTGGAAAAGAACCCCATTGTGCGACTGTGCCACAATCTGTTTCACCGCTCATCAGATGGAGGGTCACCTGGGTTGCCTCTAGTCCTGGACAGTTATGAATAAAGCTGTGATAAATATTGATGTGGAGCCCCTTATGTAGACAGATGCTTTCCTTTCTCGTGGATAAATATCAAGGGTGGGATTGTTGGATATAAGGTAGGTGTCGTGTTTAACTTTGTAAGAAACTGTCCCAGGGCTTTTTCAAAGTGGCTATACAATGTAGCATGCCCCGTTTTAGCTGTTCTGTGTCTTTCAGCGCTTGTTATTGTCAGATTTTTAGAAATACGTTCCAGTAATTGTACAGTAGTATTCCATTATGGTTTTACTTGTACTTCCCCAAATTACTGCAGATGTCGAGTTTTCATGTCTTTGTTTGAGATCAGATACAGTGACCTCTGATGTTGTCTGTGTAGAACTCTTGCTCATAGTTTATTGTGTTCTTATTATTGAGTTATGAGAGTTTTTAATATATTCTGCAGACAAGCCCTTTGTCAGATACGTGTTTTAAAAACAGATACTCCTAATCGCTGGCTTATTATAAAAATGTTCTTTACGTGTCTTTCAAAGAGCGGAAGTTTTAAATTTTTAAGGACTGGGTTGGGATGCTGTCTTCATGTACACTGACCCTCTATATAAAACTCCCTCGTATACATCTGAGTTTCTGTGGATTTGTTTCCCTAGTTTTCCCAGACTAGCACATAGTCTTTTCTTACTTTTCTGGGCATTTGCATCATGTATATATGTTGAATTTTGTCAAGTATTTTTTTTGCCTATTTTAAGATGATTAGGTTTTTTTTATTCCTTTCTTCAGTTGATGCGGTAGATTACATTTATTCACTTTTGAATGTTTAAACAATCTTGTATGGCTGGGCTAACTGCCACCTGGCCATTCTGTATTATCCATTTTATATTTTACTGGGCTTGATTTGCTAATGTTTTGGAACCTATTCGTCTGCTTTTGATATCAGGATGTGCTGGCCTCATAAAATGAGTTGAAAATTGTCCCTTCCACCTCTGTTTTCTGGAAACGTATGCAGGGAATTAGTGTCTTTTCTTCGTTAAATGTTGGGTAGAATTCATAATGATACCGTTGGGTCTACAATGTTCTTGGAAGGTTTTGAACTGTGAATTCCCTCGAGGGAATTTTGGAACCTTTGTGTTTTTAAAAAGGTCAACGATTGTATCTGAGTTAGCAATTTATTGCTATACAGTTGCTCACTTTACAGCCACTTGTCTGTCAGTTTGTTTTACGGTGGCGTTCTGCGTGTTGCTCTGGTGCTGGAAGCTATGTCGGTAGAAATGCAAACGCCAGCAGGGTTACCGTTTCAGTGGAGTCTCCAAACTGAGAACAGACTACGAAGAAGGGATTGACCATCCACGTCAGAGGAATTAGCTTTATGTCATCGAAACATTGCCGGACATAGGGCCTAAAGAATACAAGCATCACTTTGTCAGAGAGAGTGCCAAGGTCAGAAGATACTTACAATGTGACTGAGGAAGAGATGCCGTTTCAAAGTACAGTCAATCACGATGATGTGAATGGAGTAAAGCCTTTGGGACCCTCCTTTGCTCATGGGGCATGACTCAAAATGAAAGAGACAGTTGCAGACATCTATTAATAATCGGGACTTATGGCAACAAATGTACATATGTTCTTGACACAATGGATGCATGGATGGATTGTGGTAAGAATTGTACGAGCCCCCAATAAAATGATTAAAAAAAAGAATCGGGACTTGTACAAAGGGTGAATCTAGGAAAACTGGAAGCCGTCAAAAATGAAAGTGAGTTTTCTAGGTGTTAGCGAGCTGAAACGGACTGGCATTGGCCACATTGAAACAGACAATCCTGTGGTTGACGCTGCTGGGAATGGCCCAGTCAAGAGCAATAGCGTTGCATTCATGGCCTAAAAGGACATCTCAAGATCGATCTTGAAGTACAACTCTGTCTGTGATAGGATTATATTTATCTGCCTTCAAGGAAATCCAATCAGTACAACTATTATTCCAATGTATGCACCAACCACTAAGGCCAGTGATGAAGAAACGGAAGAATTCTACCCAACGTTTTCAGTCTGAAATTGATTATAAACATTCGATCAATATGGGTTGATAATTTTGGTGATTGGAATGCAAGAGTTGGAACAAAGAGGAAGGAACATTCGTTGGATAATATGGTCTTGGCGATAAAAATGAAGTTGGAGAACACATGATAGAATGTTGAAAGACCATGGACCTGTTTATAGCAAATATCTTTTCTCAAAACACAATCAGCGACTCTACACATGGATGTCTCCAGATTGAATGCACAGAAATGTACTTGACTACATCTTTGGGAAGAGACAATGAAGAAGCTCAATATGAGCTGCTAAAATTAGGCCACGGGCTGACGACAGAACAGGCCACCAATTGCTCATATATGAGTTCAGATTGAAGCTGAAGAAAATTAAACCAAGTGCACGAGAGCCAAACTATGACCTTGAGTCTCCCCCACCTGCGTCTCGAGACCATCTCAAGAACAGATTTGGAGCATAGAATACTAATGACAGAAAACTGGATGAGCTGTGGGGGACAACACGAACTTGTTCATGAAGAAAGCAAAGGGTCATTAAAAAGACAGGAAAGAAAGAAAAAAATCAAAGTGAATGTCAGAAGAGACTCTGAAACTTGCTCTTCATGTTAGAATCATTACCTCCATGGATAAAATCTGCAGAAATTGCCCCCATTTCTGAATTTCTTCAAGTAACATTAGCTCTTTGCTATAATACATATTGAGTACGTAAATAATGAGCTAACCCACAGATAATAAACTCAAAATTAAAGCCTGAAGCTGCAAGTGCACCTACACGTCATCTAGTCCAACGTTCCCACTTTCCACACAGGAAGTCTCAGTCTGGAGGTATTAGGCAAGCATTATGGGTACAAACGGGGCTACCATTAAGGTTTACAAGTTCTGTGTCCATTTCTTGATCTCTGTTTATATACATATGCATATATGTTTATGTGTGTGTGATTCCTTGGAAACATTCTGTGTCCCATGTGCCTGAATCCTCAAAAGCATCTATAAAGAGACGATATTGAATATGAGCCAATGATCATGAAGATGATGCAGAATCAAGCCTGCTGCCACGAACCAGAGATGATGTGATGGCAACCAATATATGTCTATTCTAAAGGGTGCACAATATAATCATGTTAAAAAATGTTAACTAATTTAAGATTTTTTTTCCTGTTAGAAAATGATCCAGACTTTTGAAAGTATCCAGTTACTTTGGGAAAAGGGGGCCCATTGGTTCTAGTTCAGTTCCGTCTCAGAAGTAAAATACTTTTATGCAAAAAATACTCCACTCACTTAGATTTGGGTCAGGGTATCATGCTTCCATCCCAGACAGATACCCATGGGTTTATTGTTTCACAAGAGGAACAAAGGGGTGTGTGTTTAGAGAATCAATCAGAATAAAATCTTCACCCAAAAGTTCTGTGTAAACATTAGCTTGGCTATATAGTCTTTATCCAGCTGTGTCCTTTCAAACTTACCCAGGCCAAAAAAAAAAAAAAGTAAACTTGAAAAAAAAAATCACAATAGCCAGAGGCTGACATCTGAAATCCACCAATTAAAGCATCCAAATCAATGCAACAAATATTTACATTAAAACTGAAATTTTAGAAAATGTGATGAGTTGGATATTATTAAATACCCCAAACTGCCAATGCAAACTACACAGTGTATGGCATCTATTTGACATCTGCCTTCTGCCATCCTTCAGAGAGTCCCCATCAGGAATGTGCTTAGGCCTTGCTAGACTGCCTCAGTAGGAATCAAAAAGACAAGAGCTAGAACACCTCGGCCGCTCTGTCCTGCCAAGCAATGAGGCTCTTGCTTTCTTTAACACTCTTACATACCCTCCTGCCCCACTCCCCGAGGGGGTAGAGTGCAATGGGAGAACTAAGGCTGATCTACGTTTCAGAGAAAATGTCCGCAGAAAAGGGACACAGAAGTCCACTGGTGATTAACACCGGTGACATCAAAATCAACCAAACCCACTGCCCGAGAGTTGACTCTGACACACGGCCATGACAAGACAGAGTAGAATGGATTCCTTGGGTGTCTGAAGATTCGTGAGAGCAGAAAGCTTCTCCTTTCTCCCCTGGAATGACGGGTACAATCGAACGGTGGACTTTGTGCTAAGCAGTCCCGCAAATAACCTACTTCACCCGCAGGGTCCCTATCAATGACAAGTCAGGGAAAAATTCTAACTCATCTCTTTCACATCAAGATGTCAAGAAACTTAATTACAGCTACTGAATTTTAGATTATGCAAATCTTCAACTAGCTAATTACGGTTAAAAAAATATCTGCTGTAACAATATAACAGAAACACATCACCTGAACAAGCACTACATTGACCAGAGTATTGTGAAGGTGGATGGTGGTTTGCAACATTTGTTCTCCCTCCCTTCTGATCAGGAACAAATCTAGGACGATGCGACACGCCGCATAGGGCAATTACTCTGACAGCTGAGACTTCATTCCTAAATAAACATTGCTGATGTTTATTTAGCATGACTAAACAAACACGGTCGATGTTTATTTAGTTGCACATGAACTAGGTTGACATGATTCCTGGGCTAAGAATTAATCATCACTATCTCTGCAATTTCATCGTGCTTTGTTTACAGGTTTTCATAAAACTTATTATGCACTCAATCATCGTCATTAGTGCTTGTGTATGTCGCCACCTCTAAATTATGAGCTACGGGGAGCTTGTCTAGGTTGTGTTGAGCTTTGTGTCCTTCTCAGGAAACAAGAGAGAGCTTTGTGATTACTCGGTGGCTAACAGCCCTGATGGCACAGTGGTTATGCATTGGGCTGCTAACCATGAGGTCAACAGTTCTAAATCACCAGCCACCCCATGGGAGAAAGATAGGGCTTTGTATTCCCATAGAGCAGTCGTTCTCAACCTGTGGGTCACGACCCCTTTGGGGGTCGAACCACCCTTTCACAGGGGTTGCCTAAGACCAGCAGAAAACACCTATTTCTGATGGTTTGAGGAACTGCAACATTGCTCCTCTGTCCACCTCCAGGTAGGTCCGCCCACGTGTTGATACATCCACACGAGAACCCCGCGTGCAGACGGAAACACCATGCTTCAAGATAAAACTTCATTTACTTGTAATTATAAATAAATATTTCTTTTTTTAATAGTTTAAAAAATTATCTTTTTATTAACAACATGATTTTTTCCATTAAATAGATTAGAACATGGTATAGAAAGTGATCCTGATACTAGTATACCATTGCCTCATAGATAACCACATTTCCATTGGAGAGTACATACTTAAGGTATCCGTAATTTTCTGTACTTTCATGTATATGCAGGGTTGTTTTGTTATTTTGTTCGGAAACATTTTATAGCTTGAGGTGGAAGTTTGCATAGCATATTAGTTTTCCATTCACTAGCTCCTACACAGATTTGTGATCAATCACTATGCTTTAATTGTGTTCAATTTGTAACAATGAAAATATATCTTGCATATCAGATATTTGCATGATGATTCATAACAGTATCAAAATGACAGTTATGAAGTAAAAATGAAAATAATTTTTTGGTTGGGGTCACCACAAGATGCGGAACTGTATTAAAGGGTCACGGCATTAGGAAGGTTGAGGACCACTGCCATAAAGAGCTATGACCTCAGAAACTCACAGGGGCAGTTCTACCCTGTCCTGTGAGTCAGTATTGATTTGATGACGGTTAGTTAGTTAGTTTGTTTGTTTTGGATGAATAATAACTGTTGAATGAATGAAGAGCAAAGTAACTAATTGTACCAAACCAAACCAAACCAAACAAAAACCCAACTTAACAGCAACTCTGTATTGGCCACGCAAAACCTCTCTAGGTTGGAATCGTCAGTTTCTCTCTCTGGGTCAACAAAAATCAATCCAAGATCTGAGCATCCTTCAGTATTGTAACTCTGTTGTCACAATTTTACTTTTCCCACTCGAATTCTTGTAGATGAGAAATTCTATTATTTTTAATAAGTAAAAAAGTCATTTTTCTAATAAATGGAAAGTCATTTTAGCAGAAGACTAGGCAAATATTATACAGGGACAAGCATTGTATATCTATACCAAAATGAGCTCATTATTTTGTCTTTATTGCCTTTTTCTTTTCACTGGAATATAGTCTCTGGTAGTTTTTTCAAAGATCCCTGGGTGATACAAACCTGCTACATAAAGGGCTAGGGGTGTGAAGGCGTTCACAGGTCCCATAGAATTTAGGCCTAGTCGTCATTTACTTTTCTAGGGCAGCCTTAATAATATACCACAAATGGGTTGGTTTTTTTTAAGAACAGAAGCTTAGTTTCTTGCAGCTGCCATGACACTAGAAGTCTGCAGTCAGGGTGTCAAGAGGTCAGAAGATTGCAACCTTGAAAACCCGATGGAAGAGTTCCATTCGGATACACCAAGGGTCATCCTGAGTTGGAATTGATATGACGGCAACTAACATGCTTTTTCATGTCTGAAAAATGCCTTTCTATTGCCTTCACATTTGTAGAACAATTGAGCTAGACACAGAAATCCAATCAAAGGTCCTGTTTTGTGTGTTGATCTTTTTTCAGTGCTCAGAGTTCTTGTTTTCACATCTGTTGCTGAGAAGTCTGCTGGAAATCTGACTCTTGATTTTTAACTCTCCCCGTCGTAATTCTTAGGATTCTCCCCGCTCCTGTATTTTCACTTCTACATATTTTGTAAAATACGGCTACCATACTTAGCACATGGTGATATTTTTATTCTGAAGCCTTATTTTTTTAATTCCGGACAATTATTAGATATTTACTAAATTGTTGACTCTCTGCATTGTCTGTATTTTTTTCTCCACAAGCTCCTATTAGATACTCATTCTCGGTTGTCATCCAGTTGACTCTGATGCGCAATGACCCGTAGGAAGGGCACTGTAGCACTATGCCATAGGGGTTCGAGGACTGTGATCTTTTCTCTTTCTTTTCTATTAATCATTTTATTGAGGGGCTCTTACAGATCTTATAACAATCCATAATTCAATTGTATTAAGCATTGTATTTATATATATGCTGCCATCACCATTTCCAAAATATTTTCTTTCTACTTGAGCCCTTGGTATCAGCTTCTCTTTTTTCCCTCTCCTTCCTTAAACAATTATATGTTATTATTGCTATTTTGTATAGTACACTGTCTGTTGTCTTCATTAACCCACATTTCTATTATTGGTCCCCCTGGGGGGGGGGCGGAATGTTATATCTACCTAACCATGTGATCAGTTCCCTCTTTCTCTCCCTTCCCCCAATTCCCCCCTTATGCTCATGCTATTGCTACCTCCACTACTGTTCCTGAGAGGTTTGCCTGTCCTGGATTCCATGTGTCGACAACTCTTAGCTGTACCAATATACATACTCCGGTCTGGCCAGATTTGTACGGTAGAACTGGGTTATGATAGTGGGGGGCGAGGAGGCATTCAGGAACTAGAGGAATGAGGTGTGTTTCATTGGTGCTCTACTGCACCCTGGCTGGCATGTCCCTTCCTTGTGACCCTTCTGTACAGGGAGGTCTAATAGTCTACAGATGGGCTTTGAGTCTCCATCAGACCCTCCCTTGTTTGTTTGGGATCTTTTGATGGCCGATACCTGATCCAGTCGACACCTCGTGATCACACAGGCTTGTGTGCTTCTTCCATGTGGGCTTTGTGGCTTACCAACTAGATGGCCGCTTGTTTATCTTTAAGCCTTTAAGACCCCAGACACTATTTCTTTTAATAGCCAGGCATCATCAGCTTTCTTCACCATATTTGCTTATGCACCCATTTTGTTTTCAGTCATTGTGTCGGTAAGGTGAGCATCACAGAATGCCAAATTATTAGAACAGTGTTCTTGCGTTGAGGGAGGCCCAATGTCTGTCTGCTACCTTAATACTTAACATATAAATGTATGTACATAGATCTATGTCCCTATCATTATATATATTTACATATATACATGCCTATATCTATACTTCTATAAATATTTTTTGCTTCCTTGTTCTTTTCTCTATTTCCTTTCACCTTCTCCTGTCCCACAATCATGCTCACCCTCCATTTGACTCTCAGTAATTCTTCTTGGATACATTGACCTTGATCAAAACCTACCAGGCATTCTACACCCTTCTCACCATAAATCTTAGATCTCTTGTTTCTTGGTCCCTGAGTTTGTTGGTTCCCCATTCCCCCTGTCTGTCCCCTCCTTTCCCATGCTCCCCCAGGACCACTGGTCCCACTGTTTTCTCCTCTGTATTGTTTATCCTGCCTATCTTATATAGCTAGACATAGAATGAAAGAAAAAATGAAGTCAAATGAAATAAAACAAACAAACAAACAAAGCCTATAAACAATTCCAGGTTCGTCTGATCAGGTTTTCTGTTCAGGTTTGATGAGGCGCCAATCCCTGTCTCCCAAGTCAGAAGCCTATTTTCAGGACCGCTTGGGGACTTACTCTGCAACTCTCGCTGCCCTGTTGTACTCCCTTCATGCTTCACCCCACTGTGTGTGTGGTGGACTGGGCACCCTTTCCGCACAGTGTCTCCAGTGCTGCCCCCATAGAGAGTCAGTGAGGGGATGTCGTGTTGCATGGTGGGTTCAGTCGTATGGTCCTCTCTGCATTGGCTGCTCAAAGCAGGGGTGCCATCCTCGGGGATTGGTAGGCCAGGATTAGGCAGGTTCTCTCTCTTTCTCTCTTGGCTTTTGCTTATGTGGTCTGGACAGACCCGTCACTCTCCCTGGGGTATAACTTCATTCCTGTCCTCTGTATTACATCCTTCTGGGGAGGACTGTAATCTTCTGAGGAAGCCAAGGGCCACTTCTTTTTTTCTGTGGAGCAGTTGGTGGGTCTGAACTGCCTACTTTGGGGTTAGCAGCTGAACGTGCATCCACTGCAGCATTAACGCTCCTGTCATGGATTGAATTGTCCCCTTGTCCCCTCATACGTGTGTCAACTTGGCGAAGTCATGCATCTCAGTAATTTGGAAGCTATAGCATGATATAATCATCCCCAGATGCAATGTGATGTAATCAGCCAATCTGTTGTCAAGATCAGAGGGGGATGAAACACTCTTACTCGGGGTACAGCCCTGATTCAATGAAAAGAGACTTTCCCTGAGGCGTGGTTGCAAGTGTCGGATCGCTAACCACAAGGCTGGCAGATGAAACCAATCAGCCTTTCTGTTGAAGAAAGATGAGACAATCTGCTCCCATAAAAATTTACACCCCTAAAAACAAATAAATAAACAAAACACATGGGGTTGCAATGAATCAGAATCAATTTGATGCTGATGGTGGGTAGTCTGCCTCCTCTTTCCACTTATAGGAAACAGGAGAAAGAAATAGAGGAGTGGGGAGCTGATGATCTCCCAGAAAGAAGAGCTGGGTGTAGAAAGACACTGTGGGTGCTAGTCCTGAGGACCTCCTAGATCCAAGGAAGGCCCTCAAGAGAGATGGAAAGGAGACAAGAGCCTTCTCCCAGAATGGAAGGAGAGAAGCCTTCCCCACAACTGGTGTCCTGGCTCAGAGTTTTAGCCTCTAAACTGAGAAAGAATTTCTACTAAAGCCACCTACGCATGGCATTTCTGTGACAGGAGCACTACACAACGAAGAGAGCAGCTTTCTGATCAGATGGTGTCTTCCTTGTCTAGGGCTGCCATAGCACATTACCAAAACGCGGGTGCTTCTGAAGAGCAGAAATTTATAGTCTCACAGCTGCTTTGAAGTTAGAAATTTGGGTTCAGATGTCAGTAGAGCACAGTCTCTCTCTCTCTCTCTCTCTCTCTCTCTCTCGCCTCTAAGGGACAATCATTTCTTTTTCTTTATACTCTCTGGAAGCCAAGGGTTTCTTGCCATTGCTTGACTTGTGGGTAGATTCTCATGTAGTGTCTTCCCCTGGAGTGTGAATGTTTCCACATCCTTTCTCCCCTTTTAGAGGTCACCGCAACCAATGTCATGGAAGCAGCAACCGAGAGACTAAAGGGCACATTGCAGTAGGTAAGTCTGCTGCACAAGACATCTGTAAAGTGATACAAAGCAAGGGTGTTACTCTGAGGACGAAGGTATGTGGACCCAAACCATGGGTCAATAGACTCATATGCATGTGAAAGTTGGACATTGACTAGGAAAACCAAAGGAAGATCGATACATTTGAACGGTGGTGCTGGGGAAGAATGTTCAAAGGATGATGGCCTGCCAAATGAACAAGCACATCTGACTTGGAAAAAGTACAGCCCGAATGCTCCTTAGAGGCAAGGATGGCAAGACTTCCTCACACACACTTTGGACGTGTTATCAGGAAAGACCTGTCCCTGGAGAAAGACCTCATGTTTGGTAAAGTAGATGGGAGAGCAAACAGGAAAAGCCCTTGCTGAGATGGATAGACGCGGGCTGCCACCATAGGCTCAGACAGAAGGACGAGTGTCAGGATGGCGCAGGACTTCCTGTTGCACAAAAGGCCACTGTCAGTTGGAACTGACTACAGCACCTAACAACAACAACAACATAGGACACCAGTCATGTAAGACTAGGACACACTGTACTCCAGTAGGACCTTCTTAACTTGAACGAAAGCCCTCAAACAATGTCACATTCACAAGCACAATGGTTAAGACGTCAACATAACTTTTTTTGAGGACACAATTCCATGGACAACAGGTAGCTATTGGCTAATCTAGACCTTTTTCTTTTAAACTTTTCATCTTTTATTCGTTCTCTTCTTGATAATCTGGAAGAAGCCTTAGTGTATATCTTCCTAGATCACTATTCCACCTCTCTCTCTCTTCAATTCTGCTACTGAACAATCTATTAAGTTCTTAAGGGAAAAAAGTATATATATATATATATATACTTCATTTCCAAGATCTTCTTTTGGCTGTGTCCCCTAAGAATCAAGATTCTATTCTTGTTTCATGAATGCTATGTATGCGTTTCTTTCTATCTCTGAGGACACAGACCAGTTTTGCTGTAAAGCTCAGTTCTGAAGTCCTCTATTCGCTATCATCTTCTCTTCCCTGTCAGTGTTGATATTCGGCCATTTTCCTAGTCAATCTTGATTGTGAACATAGCCAAGATATCTGAGCTCAGATAGCCAGCCTGGTACAAGCGGCTGAACTGGGATAGGGCAGAGCACTGTGTTTGGCTGTATCCCGTAGGCACTGATCTTCACAGATTATCTGGTTCCTCTTTGTTTCTGCATCCTAAGCTTCTGAGCTCGCAATGGGAAGGAGGAGTGCCCAGAGTTTAGAGGACAACTACCCGGTACAATAGCTCCAGTCAAACACGCCTTGGCTGTTTCTAGGCCCCTTCTGCTTCAGGGTTCCAGTACTTTCAGACAGAGCACCTTCATGGTGATGCACCCACTGTATTCTAGCTTATCCTTTTCTCTTGCCTGTCTCACCTCTACTTTTCAATCTCTTAGGTGCTTCCTGAAGTGTCTAGTCGCTTAAAAAACAAAAATGAGACCAAGAAAGAAAAACACTTCTTATTTTGGGTGGTGACTGGAGAGTCCACTGGCTCTGGGTACATCAGAGAAACAAATTCACAGAAACTCATATGTATAAGAGAAAGTTTTACATAAAGGGTAAATGCACATCAAGAAAATATCCCAACCCAGTGCTGCCCAAGCCCACAAGTCAAACATTAGCCCATATGTCTGACACCAATCCACAAAGTCCTCCTCCATCTCACAAAACACACGCAATGATGCCGACTGCAGGAGGAAAGCCGAGTCAGTGAATGTGTTAGCATCTCAGTGCTGGCAGGGGTCTCCACACAGGTGCTCCAGCACCCAGGGCTGCATCGGGGTAGGTCAATGAGGCTTCTCCTCAGGGATGTCTTGCAGGAAGTGAGCCTTGCCAGCTGAGGCAGGAAACTGGCTAACACAGCTGCACCCGGGTTTGACCATCAGAGAGCAAGAGACCCGAGAACCAGAAAGGCGAGGCTCACTGAGCCATTTATCTCTCCGCCCTCAATTAACCTCACATGTGGTTATCAGCCAGATTGGCACAATACACATTAACTATCTCAGGTATGCTAAAACCATCACAGTCAGACTCGGTTACCCTTAAACGAAGCCTCGTAAGCAATCTACAGACTTTATGAACAGCGTTAGTGACCACACTGAGTATTGTCAAAACCAACAGGCCAGTTCTACCCTGTCCTATTGGGTTACTGTGAGTTGGCATCAACTAGATGGTAGTAAGTTTGGTTTTTGGTATTTGAGATGCTGGTCATTTCCTTTTCTCTAAGATCCAATTTCTACCCTTTCCCTCTTTGACTCTGTGTCATAAGAAACTATAGTCCAGGACTCCTTCACCTACTAGATTCTGGGTAAGTTCGGCCACTGGGGCACACTGGTGGAAGACTGCAGGTGGGAGATGGGAGAGATAGGGCTCCCTCATCTTGAATGATGTCACAGGTAGCAACAGAGGTCTACACTGGCCTCTGCTCCCATCACCCACCGAGCACGCATTATGGTGCAGTTCCTGCGGATGAGCTCTAGCTCTCCGGCTTTGGCAATACCACCTCCTCCCTTTGTCCTTCTAGTTCTTGCCGTGTAGGAGGTTCCTGCTGTTACTGATTTCGGGGTGGGGGGGTGTGCGGGGCTGATCATTCTATTTAGGTTCTCAGCGATACCATCTCCTGTGTAATGAATCCCCTATACTAAATTCCTGTTGTTGAAAGGTCTAGTGGGTTTGCTTACCTTGCTGGAGCCTAGCTTGAGATCAAAACTCTAAAGTGAGATCTTCAAAGACAATTATTGGTAAATTCGTTTTTTGGTCGGGCAGGAAGCAACATTGTGAACTAATTCTCACTTTTAATTTTCACTAAGTTATTTCAAGAAAAAAAACCCATGAAATTCTCAGAAAATAGGATTTTGGCATTACTTGCAAAAATGACTCAAAGCAATTGTTTTTTGAAGGAAAGCCTCAGGGGACTACACTTTTACTAAATACAGTTCTAAAATCAAAAGATCCCTGGTGGCACAGCAGGTAAGAACTTGGTTTGAAACGGAGAGGTTGCAAGTTTGAAACCACCAGCCAGTCAGTTGGGTCAAGAGGTGGCTGTCTGCTTCTATAAGATTTGCAGCCTTGGGAAGCCCGTGGGGAAATTCTGCTCTGTCCTATAGTATCTCTGTGAGTTGGAATCAACTTGACAAATTTTTTTTATGGGATATCCTAGACCCAGAGCAATGAAAGTTTCGTACATAACAGAAGCCTGGCTGAAGACATCGCAAGCTCTGGACCAGTGTTTCCCAAAGTGGACTGTGAAAGCAAACACCGGCACTTTATCCTGGATTATGGGCTAGCCTGTAACGTTTTTAATTGTCAAGGGGTGTTGAGTAACTTTTTTTCTGAAAGGGGGGTTAGGTAGGCCCAGTCAGTTTGGAAATCAATGCTAGAGTTATGTGTGGGATGACCATAAAATAGTTGAAAGAAAGCTAGTGTTATTGTTTCCATCCCTTTAGAAACATCTTGTGGGGCTGTTTCTTATTTGAAAATAGAATAGGCTACTGCCTTTTAAACCTAGTCCATTATTACCACTCCACAAACACTTCCAAAGCATCACTGAAACAGCCAGAAGGCCCACCACCGTGGCTCACGATCAGAGGGAGAATGAAAGGTACATTGTGCCACCGGTCCGCCATATGGCTGCAAACCTAAAGGCTCTGAGAGATGCCACGTTTGTCTAAATCCCTGAATCCCTGCTTTCATTCCCATCACAGGCGTTTGAACTGTAATACAGGGGCCATCTATTTATGAAAGGGGAGAGCTTACTTTGGCATGGGATAAATTGGTGCTTGCAGCAAGATGCTGTTGAACACAAAGGATGTTTCTTGAATTCCTTTTAAATCTGAGATCCACAGCTTAAGAGCGCTCGGTGTGCGTGTGTGTGTTTTAAAATTGCATGACTATTATGCAGTCTCTTCTCGTAGCTGGCAATGAGAAGGCTGCTCCCATCCTCTCTTTACTCTGTTCTTTACTTCCTCGGAGCTGAGGCGGCAAAAAACACTGCCAGCCTTCTCCAGTTTTTCATGGAAAGCCGCCAGTCTTCACTGGCGCCTAACTGCAATTTCAGACTGTCCCGGGAGACGCTCATGCTCTGAGGTGAGTTTCTAATATGAGGGCCAACAAAGAAGGTAACACAAACTCGCTGTGCGGAAGAGGGGGGAAACAGCAAAGACTGCAGGCTTACTGGAGGAGCTCGGCTTCTGTGAGCGCCTCCGTCCTCGGCTCCCCTGTGACCATGGCCAGTTCATCCTTGAGCTCCTGGAGTTCCTTCCGGAGACGTAGAATCACCTGCACGGGGCAAGCGGGGAGAGCAGTGTCAGCTCCTCACCGGGGTCAACTCGGAGACAGGGCCACGCATCTTTAAAAACTCTCACGGAGCTGAAGGAGTCAAAAAGGTTCGGCAAGCGGCATAGAAAACACCCCCATCCCTACCACCCCGCTTTGTTAAATCGTACCAGTTTTGCTAAAATCGGGGATCCTTCTTATTAATTATCCAATCCCATTTGCCTTCCATTCTTTCCTGGCGTGATCACTATACTAATTCTGGTGTGCATCCTTTCCCTACACGTCTTCATAGGTTTGTTCCTTATGCATAGGCGGATCCAGAAATAATGTAGCATACCACGGTGCGTGCCTTAGATTTTAGGTAAAAATTACCACACTGGATGTAATTGCAACTTGTTTCCCCTGCACATGATGCTTTTGAGAGGCTACATATCGCGTCGTGTGGTCTAGTTCATTCATTTTCACGGGTATATACTATTTCTGTAAAAGAATGTTATCCAACAGATGTTTTCTTATAGTAAAATGCCTCTGTTTGGTACCTTGTGAAGGATTTTGTCCATTATAGCCCCATGGTGGGATTCCTCATGAGAAAAGCTAGAAACACTACAGAGGTACGGAAAGGTTCTGTTTGGTTTGTGTCGATTTGATGATTCGATGAAGGCATTTTTATTCTAGCTCTACCTCTATATTTCTTTGCATCGCAGTCTCTTATTCTTTGTTCCAGCTTAGCTGTACAGAGACAAAGGAAGAAAAATCAGCAGCAGGGTCTTAGAATGTAGATTCAGTAGAATTTACCAATTAATTTATAGACTCACAAGTTAGCAGCTCAAATTGCCTTCCTTTCTCATACCTTCAGAGCACACCCCCAATATCATCTGTCAGCTCTGACAACGGGCAGGCCCCATACAATCTAAATAAAGTATCTGATAAAACTAAAAAAGAAAAAAGAATGTTATCACCACCATAGAGTTGTTGTCTGTATCTCCTGGTGATGGGCATTTAGAAAAGTGATTCTCAACCTGTGAGTCGCGACCCCTTTGGGTCGATAACCCTTCCATGGGGGTCACCTAACACCATATTTCTGATGGTCTTAGGAACTGAGACACCGCTCCTCTATCGGTCTCCAGATGGGTCCACCTACATGTGGGGTCACCACAACATGAGGAGCTGTAGGAAAGGGTCGGAGCATTAGGAAGGCTGAGAACCACTGATTTAGAGCTTCCGCTTTTGCTGTTGCAAACAATGTTGCTGTGCACCGTGTTAGGCGGTTTTGTGCGTACACACCTGTGGACACACCTGGGTGTGTGTCTACAGGACATCCCTCCCACGAGGATCACATGCTTGCAGAGTGTATCTTCTCCTTACTGTGCGTTTTTAATTTCTCTTCAAAGTAATTTACTAATTTGCATCCCCACTAGCCTATTTGTGTTTTTTGGGTGTGTTCCCCACATCCTTGCTGTGTGGTATTACGATACAGGTTAAGGTGGCCAACCGATACCTGTAAAATGGTATCTCATTTTAGTTTTCAATCTGCATTTTCTTGATGATCAGGGAGAATTGATCATCTTTGTGTATGTTTATTGGCTGTCTGGGCTTCCTCTGTTGTAAGTTATTTATTCTTATTCTTGTTCATGTTTCAATTAAATTGTTTAAGCTGATGTTCTTTCCTGTACTGATTTATCAAGGTTCTTTATATATTATGCATCTGAACACTTTGCTACTTTTACACAATGCATACATTCTTTCCCAGTCTTTCACTTTGTAGTCTTCTTTTGTAAAACAATGTTTTAAATCTCATTGTAATCTAGTATGTTGCCTTCTTGCTTTATGAGTGTACCCTTATGCCTTCTTAAGGGAAACCTGTCTTTTAAAAAAAAAACAATTTATTAGGGGCTCATACAACTCTTATCACAGTCCATACATATACATACATCAATTGTATAAAGCACATCTGTACATTCTTTGCCCTAATCATTTTCTTTTTCTCCTCTTTTCTTTTTTTACATTTTATTAGGGACTCATACAACTCTTATCACAATCCATACATATACATACATCAGTTGTATAAATCACATCCATACATTCCCTGCCCCAATCATTCTCAAAGCATTTGCTCTCCCCTTAAGCCCTTTGCATCAGGTCCTCTTTTTTTTTCCCCTCCCTCCCCGCTCCCCCCTCCCTCATGTGCCCTTGGTAATTTATACATCGTTATTTTGTCATATCTTGCCCTATCCGGAGTCTCCTTTCCCACCCCTTCTCTGCTGTCCCTCTCCCAGGGAGGAGGTCACATGTGGATCCTTGTAATCAGTTCCCCCTTTCCAACCCACTCACCCTCCACTCTCCCAGCATCGCCCCTCACACCCTTGGTCCTGAAGGTATCATCCACCCTGGATAGGGAAACCTGTCTTAAGGATACCGAAAACATAGAAATGTTTTCCTATATATGTTTTTCTAAAGGTTTTAAAGCTTTGCCTTTTTAATTTAAGTAGATTTTATTGTGTACTCAGGTTTGAGACAGCAATCTAACTGAATTTTATTTTTCTTCTACGGCTAGCCATGTGAAGATGTGCAATTCTATCCAGTTATAGAACACATTTCCACATATGGTGTATCTGTTTCTGAGATATTGGTTGAAAATATATCTAATCTGACTATATGTATGCCAATACCACACTTTTAAATACTATTGCATAACAACTTTGGCATCTAAATAAGATAAACTCTTTCCATCTTCTTCTTTCTCAAAACAGATGGCCATTCTTGGTCATGTGCTCTACCATATAAATTTTAGACACAGTTTGCAAAAATCTACCAAAGTTCTACTCAAATTTTAACTGGCATTGAATTGAATTATAATATCAATTTGGTAAGGTTTATCAAATTAATTCTATGGAACCTGTCCATCTGTGAATTTGGTATAGAGTCATCCTCTGATTCCTTTGGAGACAGATTTATAGTTCTCTACAAAAATCTTATGTGTTTTTAATTAGATTTTTGTACTGGGCATTTTAAAGTTTTTGTTGCTATTGCAAATGGAATATTTGTAAAATCACATTTCATGGTTGTTGGTTTATGTTGTATTAGAAGGTAATTAGCTTTAGGAACTAAAGACCGGGCTATGCATCTAATAGGTTTCTGAACTTTTGGTGGTTCTGTTTATCATGAAATGAAATCCGATATGACAGCAACATATGTACAAATGTGCTTGACACAATGGAGGGACGTATGGATTATGATAAGAGTTGTACCAGCCCTCAACAAAATGATTTTTTTAAAGAAATGAAATCAAGTAGATGGCAGATTGCACCTCCCCTTTCTAATATTCATCTGTAGTATTTACTTCTTTTTTTTTTAGTATTTCTTTTTCATGCCTCATTTTCCCCGCTAGGATTTCCAAGCACCATGCTTAAAAGATAACCCTGCCTACTTCCTTCTGACTGTTCACTCTTAAGCATGATAGTTGCTACAGGTTTCTCGTTATCCTTTTAATCAGTTTATTCTAGTCATCGTTTGACAAGTTTTTTTTAAATGAACGGATGTATGCTTAACATTATTACATGCTTCTAATGCAGCTAGTGATAGGATCGTGTAACTTTTCTTGTGCAATCTTTGGATGTGGGGCACCATCGCGATTCACGAAATCCTTTTGAAATTTGAACTGTTCCAGAGATACAAATGGATAGAAAGAGGAACCCAGCGACACTCCTGTATCACGCTACGTAACTTCAGTAAGAAGACTTGGCCGAACCTTTTGAAGCTCCTACACGTAGATACCCTTTGCTAATTCCCCATCACCTTTATCCTGAATTAGATGTTTCTTTTTTCCATGCTTTATTTTGGTGGTTGTTGCTAAGTGTCATTGAGTGGTTTCCGACCCACAGCGATCCTATGCTCGACGGAATGAAACAGTGCCTGTCCCGCATCATCCTGTGCTTGAGCCCAGGTGGCGGCCATGAAGTCAACCTATTTCATTGAAGGTCTTCCTCTTTTTCTCTCTACTTTACCAAACGTGATGTCCCCGTTGCCAGGCACTGGTCTCTGCTGACACCATGTCCAAAGTATGTAAGACACAGTCTCGCCATCCTTGCCTCGAAGGAGCACTCTGGTCATACTTCCAAGACAGATTGGTTTGTTTCCTTGGCACTCCATGGCACTTTCAATATTCTTCTCCTGCACCACAATGCAGATGCACTTCTTCTTCAGTCTTCCTTCAGCCCAACTTTCATATGCATATGAGGAAATTGAAAATATTATGACTTGGGTCAGACACACCTTAGTCCTCAAAGTTAAGTAACTTCCCTGCTTTTTAACTCTCTAAAGAAGTCTTGTGCAGATGTATTAACCAAATGCAAAGCATCCTTTGATCTCTTGACTGTGGCTTCCATGAGCATTGACAATGGAACCAAGCAAGACAAAATCCTGGACAATGTCAATCCTTTCCCCATTTACCATGATGCTACTTAGTTGTCTAGTGATAAAGATTTTGTTCTTCTTTATATTGAGTTGTAATCCACACTGAAGGCTGCAAGCCTCCATCTTCATCAGCTAGTGCTTCAAGTCCTTCTCATTTTCAACAAGCAAGGTTGTACCATCTGCATATCGCAAGGTTTTAATAAGCCTTCCTCTAATTTGGATGCTGCATTTTTCTTCATCTGGTCCAGCTTTCTGGTGGTATGCTCAGCACACAGATTGGATAAGTATGGTGAGAGGATGCAACCCTTTACTCTATTGTTTATTCTTCTGGTGATAAATTATCCTCAAGTTACTGGATTAAACCTCACTGCGCCATCAGGTGGGGTTATACAATCATCAATGCTCTCAACTCCCCTTTCTCCCCCATCTTCTCCCCACCTTCCTGCACCCTCAGGGAATCTGTACCCCTGGCACTCTCTCTGAGGGGTCCTTTGTCTTGACTATCATGTACAGAGCGATCTTAAATGAACAAATCAACATACGCAAGTCTAACATAACCAATGAGGGTTAGCACATATGGACCACGATAATAAGGGGAGGAAATATTAAAGAACTAGAGGATAGTTATATGGTTTATCAGTACCACACTATACCCTGGAGTTATTCTTCAATCTGTGGGGGCGCTTTTAAGAGGGACTGTCCAAGTGTCTTGCTCATGGACTTAGGGTCTCCACTGCATCAGCTCCCTTTCTTTTTGATTTGGATATGTGTCTTCTGAACTTCTGGTACCTCTTCCTGTTGACACCTCATGATCATACAGGCTGGTGTGCTTCTTCCATATAGGCTTTTTTACTTCCCTGCTAGATGACCGCTTGTTTAACTCCAATCCTTTAAGACTCAAGATGCTATCTCTTTTGATAGCCAGGCACCTTCAGCTTTCTTCACCACATTTGCTTATGCACCCATTCTGTCTTCAGTGATCATGTCAGGGATGTGGGTCTCATACAATACCACAATATTAGAAGGCACCATTCTTGTACTGAGGTAAGAATTAAGTAGAGGCCCAAAGTCCATCTACTTCCTCGTTTCATATACATATATGTACATATATAAACTAATATACAAATTCTCATATATATTTATGTCTATCTCTCTATATATTAAGTTTAAAACAAAAATAATTTGTTCTTTTTTATTTCTGTCTTTTTCTTGTTTGGGATTTACTTTATCATTCATTTTTTACCTTCTTGAATTGAGGCATACCAGACTCCGAGGGTTATATAACGTTGAACTTCAAACCAGAGCCTAGGATTTAAAATTTTCTAAGAAACGCCCTTCTCTGTTCTAACAGGAGTCCCTGCTCAGAGATGAGCTTCCTTAAGGTCTCCCTGCTTTATTGAGTAGATTTAGCTCCAGGTGAGTTCTCAGTGCTTCATGAGGATGGTGAGGAGTAGAGGGGGTCCACACCAACATTATAAGGTTTTAGGACTTTGACTTTCTGCTGTTGTTGTTGTTGTTACAACCTCCACTCCAGAACAACTGTAGCATCAAGTTAGCTTCTGACCCGTGGAGAATCACTTCACTTCTTTTTTTTAAAAAAAAATCTTTTTACTAGGGACTCATACAACTCTCATCACAATCCGTAGAATCACTTTACTTCTCTCAACCTCAGCTGTATATGTTAAAAGACGTATGTTACACACACAGGTGGGTTTCAGCTTATCTGAATTGCATCAACAGCACCCGAAGTTCCAGAAAACACGGTGTGGAATATCTTAAACATGGCAGTACTTCTAGAATTTAAATGCAAAGGATGGAGTGGGTTTTGTGTCTTTGCTTCGTTTCAAAGAACAGTCTTGGAATCATCAAGCTACGCAGCAGGAAAAGTCTTTGACAAGGAATTAGGTTCATTCATTTAAGCCTCCCCCCCCTCTATTCAGTTCATAATAATGCCACAGGTTTTCACTTTTAGTGAGACTTTCATGGTTCAATCTAACGACTAAATTATTTTTCTGTCTTATCTAATTGAAATCTCAAAGCTAGGCTCATTTTCATGGTTTTCAGACTATTACAACCACACCTCCCATCAAATTACTGTAGGCACTTCTGGAATTGGAGTCCTCCTGAGATGATCTGGGCCCATTCCCAGTCGCCACAGACTCTGACTGTCCACCGTTCTTGATTACCTCATTCCTTTGAGGTACCCATACTAGTAAAGAAAGCAAGGCAAGTCCTTGGTGATTCAGATCAACACAAGCCTGGCTCCACATTTGCCATTAAACTTGGAGAGTAAAATAAAATCGATCCCACCCAAGTTGTGTCTTATATTGTGAGTGGTTTGGGGGACTAATTTTCAACTACATCTCTCTTGCTTTAGACATAAAGTAATGGGCGGTAATGTCAGTGTTTGGAAGCAATTATAAGAGAGACCAGGAAACAACTCTTGTCAATTATCAGATGATTTTGCACCAGAAGACCTCAACATTTGTTCAATTAACAGCTATTAGCTTTTTACTCCCAATTTTGCTTTAAATCTCTCTCAGACCCACATCAAACATATAATAATATCCACCCGTCTTCAAATGCCTTAGGTTCTCTCAAAGAAAAGTCTCCTGAACCAAATTTAAAGAAAAAAATAAATCCTCTCATGTGCGATATAGTTATTTCTTTGAATTACAAACAAATGTTTTTGTTTCCAGGCCAATGACTCTGCTTGTCCTCATTCGGTACCTCACGCTATAAGGCTGCTGGAAGAAGAGTTCAAGTCCACTTGACTCAGGACTTTTAACTCTATTCTCCCCTTTCCAGCTGCTGAATGTGCTGTGCTGCCAACTCAATCTAGGCGGTTCAGACTCACTAGCCACTCCATGGGGAACGACGAGGCTGTCTGCTCCCACGACAAGTTACAGATTTGGAAAACCGATATGAGGTTGCTACGAGTTGAAATTGACTTCATGGGAGTGGGTTATTTGGGTTTCTCCGTACCCGCCCCCCTCCCCTAATTGGGGCACCATGCGATGCTGGTATCTGAAGCAGGCTTGTACGAGAGATGAATCTTACTTCACCCGCTGGTTTCTCCAGTAGAGAATTCCATCAGGGAGCTTCTTGGTACTCCCGGGGGTGAGCACAATCAGATGTCACCATAATTCTTTGTTTTCTCTTTCCCAATACTCTTCAATGGGGCGATTTCAGGGGAGGAAGGTTAAACCATCAGGAGGAAGTAATTGATATGATAGCAAATTTGAAGTATTTGTAAAGAAAGCACTATTGGTGAGATTTCACTTGAAAAATACATACAAGGCATGTGACATAGCTGACCCCAGCTCATTTTCTAGAAAATATATTTTGAAAAGTAATATAACCCAAGTAACAGAATTTTACAAAATCCAAATACTTTATTTCCATACTGACATGGGTTGATAGGGCTGCATTTCACTTTTTGAAAGCTGAACAAAATGGAGACAGGAACAAATATTGAGTTTATAATGAATAGTTAAGAGATGCGACTTGTAAATATTTTTGCTTTAACTATCTTGCACTTTAATAAGACACGATTCGTTGTTAGAAACTAGAAACTTGGCCACTGATACATTAACCAAGCTGATTTTTAAAAAATCTCTAGTGTATGTAGTGGTACAGTTATGCAAATATGGTTCTACTTAATAACCATCAGGACTTCTGGTCCTCTAGAAGTATTCCTAAAATAGGGTCTAGTTATAATAGTTCCTGGATTCAGCCGATGTTTTCTGGTTGGCTTGGGGCTGTGTCAGATGTAAGTATCTGTTATAACACTGGATGAGCTCCCCAGAATCCTAACAGTGAAGGGAAGGGGAACTGGAGTTATGAGCAGAGTCTTGAGGCCGATGGTCTGGGTTTGAGCCCTGGCTCCACACCTGGTTAGCACTGAGTCGCTGAGCAGGTAATCTAACCCCTCGGTGCCTTGGTTTCATTACCTGTAACATGGAGACCGAGACCATGGACTTGGAAGGTTGCTGGGAGAATGCAATGAATACACTCCCAGGACTTAGAACAGTGCCTGGTCCAGAGTAGGTGCCCCGCACCTTTATTTCAGTGACTCTGTGATTCTCTGAATGGTAAAACCAAGTCAAGGTTGCTTACCAGCTTGGGATCAATCTCTTCATTGAGAACAGCTTCGTTCTTGATAAGTGCCACTCGCTGTGCAAATCTGCAGACAGATATAGATTCCTAAGAAAGGAAAAGGTCGTTAAGGAAGGTTCTGACAGAGAGAGGCATTTCTCTGCACATACAACTCGACTTTTGGTCGCGGAAAGAAAGCACGGTGATGTGCGCTCGGAGAGTGATGTGGTTAAGACACAACGGAGAAAAGGAAATCTCCAAGTTGACGAACTTGGCTCCCGATGGGTGTATTTATTTATTTATTTTCTTAAACAAATTTGTGCTTTGGCTTAATAAACGATGAATGACAATGCTGTCAAGGGTCACAAGACCTTAAAAGCAACAGGTATGTGTTTTCAACAATGTGTCTGTTAAACCGGTCCATGCAAAATCATAATCCACAAGCATGAGAGGCAACGAAATAAAAAGTTCTACCAAAAGGAAATGTTTTTCAAAGCACTTTACAATGCACTTGGGACTTGGCCTTATTTTGAGAAGCGCCCCCCCTGGTGCTTCCTGTCTTTCCCTTTTGGAGGGTTTCTGGGCCCCAAGCTTTACACTGGAGCCCAGAAAATGCCATCTGGTTCCACCCAGGAACGCCATCCTACTGCCAGGCAATGCATCCTGGGTGCTATGGCAAGACAATGCCTGGAGACAGAGCTCAAGAATGTCTTCAGAACAGTGGGAGGTTTGCAGGAGGCAAAGACGGTTGCGTGCTCTCCTGCAGGGGTGGGGGTGACATGCAGGCTGAATAGATGAGGGGGAGGGGAAGGGGAAGGACAGCTCCCGAATGGGTGTACATTTGACATAGGACGTTGGCATGTGTCTATTTTCTTTTGGTGTAAACTATATCCATTGAATGTGACAGAACCTACAGGAACCAGAGTTTGAGAACTTCTTAGACATAACCAAACACCCTGAGGCCTGGAGACCAGGACCACAGTCTTAGTGGGTAACTGGCATATCATAGTTCATAAAGATAATGCTCGACATCCTAATTCAATGAATAGCAACTAAGGTCTCAAAAGCTCACGAGCAGCTAACTGAGGTGCACCTACTGGTCTGGCTCTGACCCGTGGGAGAAGAGTCATGAAAAGCATGACACATGGAGGAAATGAGCCTCGCGGACCAATGGACCACACACGTCAGCCTCCACAGTCCTGAGAGCACAGTGAGCCGGTCCCTGGCTATCACGACCAACGGTGCTGAGAAGCATCACATCAGGAGTCCGTGGGGAAAATGTGGAACAGAACTCAAAGCCATAAAGAGACCAGGCTTACTGGTCAGGTAGAGACTGGTAGGAACCCGACTATGGCCCTTAGTTACCCTTCAGGCTGGAAATGAACTCACTGTGTTCGAATAATCGATCACTTAAGATCAGAAGGGCAGTCTTTGCCGACGGTCAACATTCAGAAGGGTTTGGAAAGCAGGCAGAGTGGAAGAGGAAACGAGTGAGTGATGGTTGAATCGCAATGTGTATGCAGTGTCGAATGCAAAAGTATGATCCGCCCAGTAAGCCTTCGCCTAATCCACGAGAACATGTTTAAGAAAAGCATTCTTCCAACTATGAAAATATTGGGAGCCACGAGTGAAACCGAACAGGAGCTGAAGGAGCTCTGAAGGAGCTGAGCAGCAGGCATTCCAAAGTGTGCAGCGTGTTCAGCTTCTGCTTCCAATCATGCTGTGCCCATCGAGTCCGTTCTCAGATGAGGTTATTATAATGTGCAATGGCAAGTAACCCAGAGTGGTGACCCCCGCAAGGTGGAAACCCAGCCCGCACCCTCAATGCCATCTCATACTTTCGCGGTGAAAAGCCCAGACTGGGGCTTCCGGCAAGAAGCAACGTACATCGACATTCCTCTTCTCCAGCGAGAGTGTTGCGATCATGGTTGTCATGCAGTTCCCTCCCAGACTGTCCCTCAGGACACTGGTCATCATGGAGTTCCTGTAGGGGATGTGCGAGCGGTGCTTTTCTGAGAGGGCAATGATCACCTGTGGAGAATTGGAAACGTACTGGCATCCCTTGGCAGAACATGCACGTATGACAAACAGCGGAGCAGCACAGGCAGAAAGGACGCAGAGAAAACACACTTCGGGCTGCTGCTGTAGCATTCCACCCTCGACCCCACCTCGGAGCTTCTGAACCTGCGGTGCTTTCTACCTGGAATACCCCTGCTCCTGATTTCCTATGGCTGCTTGCTTCGCATCATTCGGATCTGGGCTCACATTTCATCTCCTCCCAAAGGCTCTTCTTAAATAAAACCGCCAAACCCACTGCCATTGAGTCTAATCCAATGCACAGTGACCAGAAGGGACAGGGCTTCCAAGACTGTAAATCTTTAGGGAAGCAGAGCATCGTTATCTTGCTCCTGTGAAAGAGCTGGTGGGGTTTGAACCGCTGACCTTGGGGTTTAACCCACTGTGCCACCAGGGACCCTTCCCCACCGAATAACAAAACACACACACACACACACACACACACACACGATCCAATGATTCCCCAGGCGGCTACTCTACTATTTTTTTTCTTAAAGTATTTGTCACTATTTGAAATATTTATTTATATGAAGTTCACATGACTGCCTATCTCACAGAAATGCTTTCAAGATCTAGAGAGACCATTTCTGAGATTTCTTTTATAAAGTTAAAAAAAAAAACAACTTAGGCGCTGAGCAGGGCTGCTCAGGCAATTTCATTCAGGATCCTTCTGGAGACCTGCTTCAGGCATAGAGCCCAGTCCCAGATCATTTTGTTCAAAGAGGTCTCAGAACTGGCGTCCTCTCAGCAGCTCTGGAGGATGGTGCAGGGAGCTTCGGGAATACCATGGCAAGCCCAGCCCACGTGGGGCCAAGGACGAACTCCCAGGGTGCTCTAGGAATGGCAGGTGTTTGGGACAATGACCAAGGGGGCTGTGTGCGGTGGAGCCCTCTGCACTCTCGGAACTGAGCAGGAATCCAATGACCTGAGTAGTGCAGGGAATGGAGGTGGCCAGCAACTTTTCTTTGCCGGGTTTTATGTTTTTCCTGTTGACTTGCACTTGGGATTTCATGTTTGTACACAATGAGGGGTGTCCCTGGAGCCGCTCCTTCTGCAACGGAGGGGAACCTCACATTGCGTCGAATCATGTCTCTAAGTAGCTAGAGGTTGTGCCTGGAACCAACAATTTGGTTGACTATTGAGTGAGTTCAAGAGACTTTCTTTGAAGGAGCTGAAAAGGACATGGAAAATTATTCTCAGAAAGTGGGCAAAAATTCAGAGCGGTTACAACCGGCGCCCCTCGCTTTGCTTCCACACACAGCCAGTCAGTGGGAGCTGCGCAGAAACCTCAGCTCTGCAAACACCCCACTCAGGGGCAGCACGCAGGCTGGAAGCGGCGTCTCTGATTTCTGAAGAGGCGGGCGCCAACACTCGCCCTTCCCCGTGGTTTCTCACTTGCGGGTCACACCACGGGCACCCCGTCCGTGAGGCTGGCAGTGAGGAGAAACACGCCTGCTCCCTCCCTTCTGTTCCCAGGGGCTCCGCTTCTAAGGCCAAGATGCACCCTGCTGTTGTGGTGTAAAATGTTTTGGAGGAAAAATTGGGGGGAAAGTACTGCCTCCCAAACCAACAGTACTCGGACAGACAGAAAGCTAGTTACTTGTGAGCACAACAAGGTACATTCCACTCAGAGAGGGGACGCCCCAACTAGCAGGTGTGAGGCTTCACCATGGTGGCCAGAGAACCATCGCAGCTCTGCGGGGGAATTTCTCCAACGGACTCTGTGCTCACTAATGTAAGGCAACCAGGGTGCCAGTTGACTTCCAGCTGCATCCTCTCAATCTGTCTTTAAATGAGGACAAGGAGGCGCTCGTTAATTGCTGCCCCGTGTAGCTGGGTTTCGATGGCAGCGGCTCCCTTACTGTGTTGTAAGTATGTACCTGCTCAGAGGCGTCACCCTTGCCCCGCGTGGTGTGACGGCGCAGGCGCTTTCTCCATCACCGATGCATTCCCTTCACGTAGTATAGCGCCCAGCACCCAGGGGGCACTCCATCGCAATTTGTTGAGTGAATACCGAAGGAAAGAAGCTAATCAAGTTAAATTGTGATAGGCTCCCAGTCTCGTTGGCCACATAATGAAGTATGATCGAAAGGGGAATTGAATTAGATAGGCCCCCTGAATCCAGTTGTTTCAGTAAGTATCTATCTGCCCACTCTCTTTACTATAATTGTTGGCACTTTCTCACTTATCCAGTTCTATCTCTCTCAATTCCAGATTTTTCCTCCTCTGCTCGCTGCCTGTTCTCTGGAAGCTACCCCCAGGCTTTCTCCCACAAATCCATGGCCACGTCCTTCTTCCCCTCTAACCTCTCCATTTTGTCTGGGTTCCCCTCTCGATCTCGCCTGTGAAAACATTTTTCGACTGCGTTTTTCTATGTTTTATTTTGTCATCGTTTTGTTGTTATTTGCTTCTTGTTTTATATGATTTTTTTTGGTATAGGAAATCCAAGTAAATACATCTATAGCGGCTGGATTAATAACTACCGAGGGTCCTGGCAGGGAGGTTGGGGGGAAATGGAGAACTAACAACAATGAGTAGGAGGAAGAAGATGTTCTAAAATTGATGGTTTAAGGATTGCACAATGCTTCTTAATACGATTGAACTGCATGGTATGTGAATTATAAGCCAATCAAATGATTTAAGATTTAACAACTGCAGGGGTGCTGTGTGTGCAGATGAAACAGGTGCACTGCATTGAAAGAGCTCCGATCAATGGCCGGAGAATGTCTTTGAGGCCCCGAGCCCCTCAATCCCTGGACTGGCACCGCGGGCTGCTGTGCTCCCTTGGGCTGGCTGGTTCTTGCTACCTGACACTCTCCCTGGCATCCTGGCTTGGTACTTTTCCCACTCATTCTTCCGGCTTCTGGTTAATGTCATGCTTTCAGTTCCATCCGGGTAGGTCGGATAGCCCCTTATAAGCGCTTCCCATTCTGTACTTGGCCTTCTCCGGCATTCCAGCTACATACTTACGATGACTCATGCATAGATTTCTACAGTGGATTGTGACGGTTTCTACAGACCCACTGCTAGGTTCTAAGGCCTGGAGGGTCCTGGTGGCACAGTAGTGAAAGTGCTGAGCTGCTAACTGCAAAGCTAGCCACTCCATGGAACAAAGATATGACTTTCTACCCCTGTAAAATATCACCGTCTCAGAAACCCATAGGCGGCACGTCTACCTGTCCTACAGGGTCACTGTGAGTTGGAATTGACTCAATGGCAGTGGGGGTATCTAGGGCTTGGCCTCGTTCTTGGCACATTATAGGGTCTTGAAAATAGTTGTTTAAAAATAATTACACAGAATGAAATATAGATTTATATAGAATATACACATATATTCTACATAAACACATAGAATCAAATAAGTATGTTTTATGTAAGAATATTTATTTGTTTACATATTTATTTTATTTAGAAAACTACCAGTAGTTTTGGTGGCTATGGTGTTTTTCTATATAAGCATTTATATATATACTTTCTATAGAAACACATAGAAATGTATTCTGATGTGTGTGTGTGTGTATAAATTTTGTCACCAAGATGACTGACTCTTAAGAACTCTGCTGATAAGAAATGAGAAGAGAGATCATTTTAATGACAAGCAGCAGTTTGAAAAGGTTGGACAGCAAGGAGGGAATACAATGACCTCAGGCAGAACATTTCCCTCGGGTGATTGTAATTGGTTCCAAGACATCAGTGCATATGGACAGATGGATGTAATGGGAATTCCAGCGGTCAGTGCTGCCAGCTGAAACAAGCATGTGGATTTCTCTGCAACAGAGCCCTTTGACGATGTGCCATTAGGCTCTCGTATCCATGCTCTGCGAGGTTCCCATTCAGGACAAAGCTGCGCTTCGTTCAAGACGAGGGTACCATCTGAGCACAGCAACGCTGACTCGTCAGAACCATCACCCTCCTCTGAATGTCACGCAGGCTTTAACCCTTCGAGGCTATCTACTGGGGCACCTGGGTCAAACTGAAACCCTGTAGACTTCCCTCAATCTGTGTTCAGCTAATTTTCCATTTAAAATGCTTTCGGCATAAAGGCTACATCAATCTCACAGGGGTTTAGTTAGGCAGCTGAAAATAAGGGTTTGGGTTTGTGTGTGTTCTCACATCTTTTAACCTCGAACATTCATTAACAAGCCCTTCCACCTCATCGGTGTACCCTGTACTTCCCCACTCCAGTTTTTATGTATGCATATCTCTATCTCTCTCTCTCTCTCTCTCTCTCTCTCTCTCTCGCTCTCTCTCGCTCTCTCTCTCTCTTTAGAATTGGACATTGTATCCACCTTAAAATCCAGCTTATAAAATTTATAATCACATTGCTGAAAAGAACTGGAGAAATCATCTAACTTAATCCACTCATTTAAAAGATAGACATTTCAAAAAAAAAAAAAAGATAGACATTTCTTTTTTTCCTGGAAGATTTCTTTGGCTAAACTCTGATGAGCTTTATCTGCCCTTGGAGTTAATTTCAGGAAATAAAAATAGAGTACTGACTGGGGGTAGAGTGGAGTCAACTTGGAGTGGGAAGGGTAAGCTATCATAGGCAAAGAGGGCCATTGTGGGCCCAAAGTTACTAACTCAATGAAGTCCCCAGAAGCTAAGTATTGGTCATCTCTAGGTTATGTTCACAAAACCAATTTACTTGTCTCAAAAAAATAGCCATAGTAGGCCATTTATAATCTGCATTCATACACCTTACTAATTTTATAATAAAGATAGAAAGTATAACAACCATTGCTAAAGAACAGCTTTGGTATCAATCAAATCTAGGCTCAAATCCTCACCCACCCCTATTTGGGCACCCTTGAGAAATTACTGAGCCTGCGTTTCAAAATCTGTGAAATGGGACTAATAACTCAGAGAGTACAGGGCTCTTGAGATGTTTACATGAAACAACACCTAGAAAATGCTGTCGTAGGCGTGACACATAGTACGTGCTCAGCAAGTGGTTACTATGGTTACATCGCACTCTGTTTTACCTGTTCTAAGTAATGCAGGGACAGGTTGATATACTTGGCCTCTGTTAGAAGCTGGCCCCCGACTCCAGTCTTTGCAACTCGTTCTGAACCAGCCAGGTCAACCAAGTGGAGTTTGGCGTGACGGACCGTTGCAGATCCCGGTTCCTTGCTTGTTAGGTGAATCGTGAAAATGCAGTGGGAACGAGTCGAAGCTTGGTTCATGGGCGTCTAGAAAAAGAAATGGCAAAACAACAACAATTTGAAGAGTGGAAATGTTGAATAATACCAAGAGAGTTAGAACACTGCCCAGGAAGCTAACACCATCGCACACAGCAAAACCACTGCAGACCCTGAAACACTGAGAACCCTAAGTCAAGTTCTTTCCAACACTCACCCTGACTGGCTGATAAGAGAAGTGGGCGGGTTAATTCAGAAAGTCAGGAAGGAGTCATTTCAGTTCCTTTACCAATATAACTTTATCTCAAAATATGACCATAATCCAGACCTGAACTTGGCTAGCTATATTACAAATTCCTAATGTCAACATTACAGAAAGGGGGTTAGAATTAGGATAATTCATGACTACAATTGTAATGACAACTTAAAGACAAGGATGCTCACTGACACTGCTGCTATTCAACCAGAGGTCCTGAGAGAGAGAGAAAGAGAGGGAGAGAGAGAGAGAGAGAGAGAGAGAGAGAGAGAGAGAGAGAGAGAGAGAGAGAGATGCAAGGCAAACAAAAACAAAAGAAGATTTAAGATGCATTGTGTACAGAAAAGATGGTGGTTTACATAAGAATATAAGAGCATCTCTAAGTTATTAAGGACTAAAAATTGAGCAAGTTTGCAAATATAAGATCAATATGCAAAATTAATGAAATTTTATCAGTCCAGCAATAATTAACCAGAACATATTCAATGCACTATGAAATAGCTAAGTATTCATCTTAAACAGTATGACATTTATAGGGCAAATAATAAATACTGAAAACATAAAAAGAAAACCTGAATAGATGGTGTGAGATCTCTCTCTTTGTTTATATAGATACCAAGAGAGGAAAGAGAGACAAAAGCTCAAAATTAATTTATATATTACTCTATTAATATCTCTAATCCAATCACAATTTAAAAAGCTACAGATGTTACTTGTGGATCAAGACTAATAAACTGATTTTAAAATCATATGTAAGAGCAAATATTCCCAAACTTGCAATAATTAATTATGGGAAAGAACTATCAGTGGGGACACGATCTGCCATAAGCTGTGGTATTTCATAAGCCACAGTAGATAAAACAGTGTACTATTGGTCCATGAAAGGACCAATAGACTAGTGCAGTGGGATGAGCTTATTTAAGAATGCTGTGTAGGTTAGATGTGACAGTACATCACAGTGGGGAAAATAAAGAAACCCAAACTCACTGGCAGAGAATCGATGCTGACTCATTGTGAAACTACAGAACAGGGTAAAACTGCCCTTTCTGAGACTGTAACAGTTTATAGGAGTAGAAAGCCGGTCTTTCTCCAGCAGAGGATATGGTGGTTTCGAACTGTGGACCTTGTGGCCCAGTGCATAACCACTATGTCACCAGAGTTCCTAGAGTGGGAAATGATAGGCTAATTAATACGTGGTGCTAGACTATCCAGATAGCCCCATGATTGAGCATGCTTTTTCACATGACACACACAAATAAAACACTACAGTGGATTACAGCTATTTGTAAAGTAAAATAATATAACTTTCACATGAACACAAAAAAATATGGACGCACATCTTAAATCACCGAAGGTAGTGTTTTCTCTCTTTTAAAAATACGATATAAAGCACAGGAAAAAAGTATTGCTATAAAATATTTGGCCAGATACTTCAAAATTTTAAAAACCAGTCCTTCTGCTTGATAAAGTTTACCATGAAGTTAAAAGAGTAGGAAAAAGGTATTTATGATGCATATAGCCGACAGAAGACTAATGCTATTTGAATTTTGAAAATGATTCCTACAAATGAATAAAAAAGCATAACCTCAGAAAAATAAGCAAAAGATACCAGCAATCCATAAAGAAAAAAAAACTCAGGAAAATGGTTAATCAATATTTGAAGCAATGCTCATGCTCACAAATAACCAGGGGCTCCATCAATTCAAAAGACATCATGCTTGGTAAAGTGGAGGGGCGGCGAAAGGACGCAGGCCCTTAGCAAGATGGATGGACGCGCAGTTGCAACAATGAGCTCAGCCATGAGAACAATTGTGAGGATGGCCCCGTCCCGGGTGGTGTTTCATGTCTGTGGCTGATATGACTCAGAGCCAACTCGATGCTACCCAACGACAGCAACGCAACTCAGAACACTCATGATTAACTGTTTCACACCCACCAGGCTAGAGCAGAATGAAAAACTAGCGTCTAGCTAAATAAGTGTCGGTGAGGACACAGAAAAATGGGAACTTTTATATACTGCTCATGGGAATAGACATTGTAAATTTTTTGGGGGGGGGTAAATTTTACCAATATTTGGTAAAATTGAAAATGCATTTAAACTATAACCCATCAGTAGACTACTAGCACATTTCCTAGAGATAAATCTTCTACCAGGAGATGATATCTATCTATCTATCTATCTATCTATCTATCTATCTATCTATCTATCTATCTATCATTTATCTATCTCCTGGTAGGTAGATTAATCTCTAGGAAATAGACTTAATATCGGATAAATCTATCTATCTATAGCTATAGATCTTTACTATGTTAATATAGATGCCTGGTAGTACCTGGAGGCACAGCTGGGTAAGTGTTGAACTGCTAAACCTCAAGGTTAGCAGTTCAAATTCACCAATCTGTCCAGAGGAGAACAATGATACTCCCTGCTCCCATAAAGATCGACAGCCTAGGAAACCCCATGTACGGCTGCTACCCATCTTCCGTGACTCGATGGCAGTGCATTTCTGGTCCATGTAGATGTTGAAGCTGCTGGCTGCTTCTGAGTCAGCTCTGACTCCTGCCAACGTTACATATGGCTGAACACAGCACTGCCTGGCCTTGTGCCACCGCACTACTGCTGGTATCTCTGAGTCCATTGTCTTGAGCAATTCACGTCATTGGCAGTTTCCTTAGACTTTGCTGACCCTTGACTTTCCCAAACGTGAAGTCCTCGGCTAACGACTGGTCTTTCAGGATGACGTGTCCAAAGTGAGCGCGCCTGTGGCTCAGCAGCCTGTTGTTTTGAAGGGGCATTCTGATCGTATTTCCTCTCAGCCGGATTGACGTAGTCTCTGAAATGAATTTAGCCGTCGGTGTGAAAGACGGGGACATTCACTGCAACAGTGTTTGCGACAGCAAGCAGGTGACGACAGCTATGCAGCCTCGATGGACGTCTGTGTCGGAAAAGAGGAATGAATCGGGGTAGTTTAATCAATGGAGTACTAGGCAAGTTCAAATGCGGCGGCTTTTGGATAGATCGACATAGATGAATAAAATGGAATGCCAAGGGAAACAGCCAGTCACAGAGTGATACGAACACGATGACAGAATTTATACCATTAAAGAAACCCACGGCGGTCTAACTCACGCTATTAAAGCCGATACCGATGGAAGGGATGCAGCAAATTAATGAAGGGGCTTACCTTTCCGAGGAAGGGGTGAGAGGTAAACAACGGGACTTCCGTATTCCCTGCAATCTTCTCGGCCTTATGTCTTTTATTTACAAAGCATCAGACGCAAATCCAGGGTTGTAGAAACATGGGTGCTGGCCACGCTGTTCCCTGTACTTTATGCATTTAGATTGTGTAAAAGAAAGATGGACGTGGTCTTCACGATACATTGTCTACAGGGCTCCATCCGCAGCCGCCTCCTTCCAAACGCATTCCAGATGCATGCTCAGAGCACTGTGTGTTTGTGACCGCACTTTTGAAAACTGAGGTTTATCACAGAACGGCCAGAGAGATCCCTGAGCGTGTAGACAGACCAACGTAGCGGGACGCCACTTCAACCAGAAATTCTTCCTGTGAATCTAAACACTCGACATACACCATAGTTGACTTACACCCACTGGCAAACTACACCGATGTCAAAATATTGGCTTTGTTTTGGTGATGCTGATCGAGCTAAGTGAGCTAAATGGGCTGACAATCTGGCCCATTCCTTGTTGCCACAGAAACCCTACCCGCCGCACCGCGCCGGCGTGTGAGTTTGCCATGCCAAAGCGGACCAGCGAAATGCCGCACATGTAAAGCCGCAAACTCAAATTAGAAGCGAAGTCGAGGTGTTCTGGAAGGGCCTGCAAGTTATTTGCAGAACTTAACTATGGGTTTCACTTTCCTGGTACACTCACACAACAAGAAGTCCCCGCAGTGCTGTAACGGAAGTCACACGGACAATCGGTATAAAGGACCACATGGAGCCCACCCTTAACAGGCTTAACGGCTAGGTCTTGAGCAACTAATCTCCTCCCTGTAAGATGCAGTCCACAACGGCAATGGGGGCCATTAGCCAACGCTGGCTGAGTGGATCCATTTCAAAGGAATGTGATACGCAGATCAAATTAAATTCTACTTCTGGAATCTGTAATTAAAATCCTGCCGTGTGCTGTTAAGTCCACGCCTACGATTTTCTAACGTCCCATAAATATTTTCTGCATGAAGTAGCCGTGGGTGTCCTCGAAGTTGAATTATTTTCAAACCTCAGGAAATCCTCCTACAGGTCACTTTTTAAGTGTGATTGGATTGCTGATGTGTTCTTGGTGTTTATTTAAGGACGCCTTGATGTCTCACAGTCGTGGCCTTTTGTTTGTCCCTTTAAAGGTAAAACTGTGTTGAAACGGTTCTGAAACTGTCTGCGAACAGATGGCCCCAGTTAGGCAGATTCATTCAAATGTAAGTGCACATTTTAAACAAATGTGCTTTTGGCACTAAGGACGGTAATGCCTCTGGAAGAACCCGAGTGATGATTAATCACCCACATGCAGAGAGCACTCACATTTCCTATCAGCCCGTGTGTGTAGCTCTGTGTTAGGCAACATGGAGATTTGAGAAAATACGGCACGGACTGGCCATCAGGGAATTTATCATCTAGTTCAGGAACTAAAACCGAAACACGTGAAGTTCACGCGATCAGTCAGAATGAGGCAAATATGTACTAAACCAAACACACACATGCACACACAATGCAATTTGTTTCCAGCGCTGGGAGTCCTGATCTTCCATAGGTTCTGAAGCTTATTTGGCTTACTTCCCATTTTCAGGGAGGGGGGGAGCGGGGATCAGCACCCTCCTGGCAATTAAAGGCTTTGTACAATTTTTAGACAGTCATTGTCTAAAAATCCAGGATAAACTGTAGGTTTCTGCTTTTGCAACCCTGCTGGGTCACCCCAACGTCCCCTACATCATCCATATGTCTCGCCTTGAGAAGCACTGTTCCGGGCAGGGTCTGAGAATACGAACCACGGTCACATGGAGAAAGCTCTCCTTCTCCTCCTGCCCCCCTCCCGGGATTGGAGGGGCCCCTGCTGTCGTTTTCTCTCACCGCTCTATCTCCTACTGCTTTATTGGACTTAAGTCTCTCCAGCCCCTAAAAATAGGTGGGCTCTAACCCATGATCGTCATATTTCCTCCCCTTGGGGCACTCTTCTGTGACGCTGATCATCACCGGATGGCGCTGCGGCGCACCTACATACACTCGCCATGTACCATATGGTGCCACACGTTTTCATTCCCTATTTCTGTCATTTCCTAGGCTTGAATCCTTCGGTAGGTTTACAGAAAAGAGATTCTGGCTTTCAGGTCTCCAGAATTCCCACAGTTAGACCTGCTTGGCTGCAAGGAGTCAGACTGAAATCCCAATGGAGAGCTGGGTCTTGAAGTGGTCTGTGAACTGGGAAAGCCACCAATGCCCATCGCTGTTGGTCTTGACTCTGTTCAGCTGTTTCCCACAACCCACTTCTTACTTCAGCTCCTCTGTACACAAGGTTAGAGTTTCCATCACCTTGACTAAGAATGGTCACAAACATGCCCTGCCAGCGTCTTGGACATAATGTTCTTCCCACAAGCCTTTGTCACTATCTCTCACTCTGTCCCACGGATGAATATACGGTCCACCCTACTTGTGTTTATTTTACCTCCAAATTATCCATCTCCATTATTAAGGAAATATCCTTTCCTTTCTTCCTTGTCTCTCCATATTTACGTTTGACCCCTTCGATTGGTCTGTGCTCCAAGAGGAACACGTTTCAGGCTTCTGAAAAGGCAAGAACCTTACTTCTTTAAAGGGATCCTTATGCAAATGGTTGTCCAAAATCCTTAAAAAACATGGTATTCTCCCCCAAAACTCCACGCTCACTGCCATCGATTGAGATGCTGCGGACTCGCAGACCCTACAGCACAGAGCAGATCTGCCCCTGTTGAGTTTCCAAGATTGTAACTCTTGATGCGGAATAGAAAGCTCCTTCCGTGTCCAGCAGAGCCACAGATGGTTTCGGACTGCTAACCTTAACCTTAGCAGCCCAACACATAACCACAACACCACCAGGGCTAGTACTGAGAACTGAACATACATAGACTTTTTTGAAATATAGTCTAACCACAGCAGCGACTACTTGAATGTGCTAGTTCTTGAAATCTGGGCTATCTAGATCCAGCATTGCTAATAAACAGCACCCGAAATCTTACAATGTCAGAACGGCTTTAGCTTTTGACTCATGCTATGGATTTTCTTTACGGACCCCTGGTGATGTAGTGGTTATGCGTTGGGCTGCGATTCCACATGGTCAGCAGTTCAAAATCACCAGCAACTCCACTGGGGAAAGACTGGGCCGTCAACTCCCACAAACAGCGTCGGAAACCCACAGTGGGTAGCAATGAGTCCGCATTGCAGCTTGAATTTCTGTGTCTGATTCCGGAGCTCCGTCTATAGCTTCAACTGCCATCTCTCTTGCTCAACATGTCCACTTCCTGAAGTGGGTCATTTCCCTCGTCCCCAGATAGGTCTCCTCAGAATTCATATAACTTCACGAACGTCCGTGGACTACGCCCAATTGCCATTAGCCATTGCGTGCAGATGGAGATTTAGTGTTGTGCACACAAAAGGAGATCATTAATAGAGGAATTCAAACATTGGAAGCATCCCCAAAATGTCTTGTTTCAAGAGGATTCTAAGATATTCTTCTGTTTAAAAACTGAGGCCACTATTGTGCACCCATTGCTAGAGTGGGGAGAGATGGGCGATTGCACGCCCCCCCCCCCCAGACATGCACAGTGACGTGTGGAGGTGCACAGGTGCGAAAGGAGGCTCACAGGACTGTCAGGCAGCAGTGGCATCACCCTGTCTGTGTAGAAGGGGATTGGGAGCAGCACTGGCTGTGCAGGGATGGTGCTCGGAAGCCCTTTTGTAGAGTGTTTACGTATCCTAGGGTTTCCAGAAGAAAGTGTCAGCTGCTTGTACTGGAGAAAGGAGCCCGGCACTACAGCTCCTTCTACAGAAGCGCTTCCCCACCTCCCTCAGGCCAAGACCCTTGACACAGGTCCTCATGTGGTGCTGAGCCCAACCACAACACCGTTTTCTTTGCTACCTCGTCACTGTCATTTTTGCTACTGTGATGAATCGGGAGACTCCTGTGAGAGGGTCGTTGGACCCCAAAGGGGTCGCGACCCACAGATTGAGAACCGCCCTTCTAGCGCCTTCCAAGCCACTAACTGGTGCTGACAAGACTCCTACGCTCAGAAGCGATTTCCTCTGGTAAAACAGATCTCAGCTTTCACGGAGCAAGAGCCACTTTCTGTAGAGCGGAAACACACCTACACTCCAAGTGAAATTGGAAAAGAAACGGCATAGTAAAACGAATCGGGGCACATGGATATATATTTTTTGGAAAAGTGTTTTTTTATCTTCCCTTTCCAGTTCTGCAGATGTGCAGTCACCGATGCTGACAGAACGCCAATTCTGCCTGCTTTGACACATCTTCTAAATGGACGATGAATGAGGAGTCCCTGTTAGTTACAATTTCCCCTTACTTCTCAATATGTCAAGATGAGAAGCATGTGGCCATTTTTTTAAGAAGGAAAACTAACTTTTGATGGCTCAGCAAAATACGGTTTTGTGTTTATGTGGTACACTAGTACTTTTTTGGGGTAATATTTGGGTGTTTTTTTCCTACTTGTAGTTAAACTCATGTTTTCAGTGACTTCAAACTTATGACTATATGGCCTTCAATGATTGACACGGCCTTTGCATATTGCATTAGGGTTTCTGGCATACTCTGAAAGCTTGTTTACTACTTACCCTATCTTATAACATATTACAATCCATTAGAACTTAGCAACATGCCTTTATTTTCTTCCTTCCTTTCTTCAATCACTGTGTTATTATGCGGTGAAATAGCTCAACAAGAAATGCCACTAATCAAAAATGCGGAGCTGATACCAAGGGCTCAAGTAGAGAGCAAATGTTTTGAGAATGATGATGGCAACCAATTTACAAATGTGCTTGACACAATGGGTGGATGGATGGATTGTGGTAAGAGAAGCCCCCAATAAAATGATTTAAAAAAAAGAAATACCACTAATCTGGAATAGGACCCTGATAGCACAATAGTTAGAATGCTTGGCTGCCAACAAAAAGCTTGGAAGTTCAAGCCCTCAGCTACTCCATAGGAAGCTGTGGTAGCCTGCTTCCCTCAACGTGCACAGGGTCGGAAACCCTCTGGGACAGTCCTATACTGGCCCATGGAAGAGGGTGAGTGAAGCAAACCCGAGACTGAAGAGGAATATGAATTCAAACAGATAAGAGCAACAGCAACCACATAACCCTGCTAACCACTTCCATTTTCCTGTTTAGATAGCACCTTCCACCCAGCTCGTGTGATCGGTCGGGTCCTCTGCTCAGAGGTCCTTTCTGAACTGGAGACTTTAATCCTAATCTCCATTTGGTTCTGTCCAAATGCTTTCTGGGTTGGTATCCCAGGCCTTCAGGTTAAAACATCACCTAAGGAGTCCTGGGAGGTGCAGATGCTTAAGCAATCTGTTACTATCAAAAGGTTGGAGGTTTGACTCCGCGCAGAGGTGTCTGGGTAGAAGGGCCTGGGGAGCTACTTTCAAAAGACCACAGCCGTTGAACACCTTGTGGAGCACAGCCCTAAGCTGAAACACGGGGCGGGGTCCTCAGAATCAACTGGATGGCAACTGGTACAGGGTCTCTGTGAGTTGGAAGTAACTCAATAGCAGCATGTTGGGTTTGGGGTTAGAACTTCTTCAGCTCCATCAGTTAAGTAGTTCTCTATCTGTTCTCTTTCCCATATTACGTTTATTGGATTCGGAGGTCCCCAAGGCCTGTGCTGTACCGTATGTACTCGAGTATAAGCCGACCCAAATATCTGCCGAGGCATTTAATTTTACCACTATAAAACTACTGAAAAACTCGGCGTACACTCGAGTATATACAGTATACTAACTACTCTAGTGAGGCATGACCAACGCTGGTAGTTTAGCACCTGGCCTGTCTGCACTTGAATTATTCCAATGCACTGCCGAGTTGCAAAGCCCCTCCATTGGCTATCGCTCTCTTGGGATTAATGGCCCTCAAGGTGCCCTTGTCCTGACTTTGCTATCTATCAAGTACCTGGGTTTGGGTTTCTACAGGTACTCAAAATCATTTCCCCCAGTTGCAAGATCCAACTCTCTCTCTCTCGCTCTCCCTTTCTCTCTCTCTCTCTCTCTCTCTCTCTCTCTCTCTCTCTCTCTCTCCATTTCTTTTCTCCAACATTGTCAAAGTAGTTTTGTAAAAGAGGAAAACAGACGAGGCACAAATTTGTCTTAAAACCAGCATTTGATCACGGAGCAACATGAGGAGGGTGTTCCTTGTCCACCTTTCTGCGAAGAATAGCAGAGCGCATCTGATGACATAGCCCTTGTAACCAGCCAGAGAATCGAATCCATCTGACAGGTTTTACAAAATGTTCTTGTCCTCAAAGATCAATTAGGTGACTTAACAAATTTAGAAAAACTGAATGTCACAATTAGCCGTGGTTCAGCTGAGGCCTCCTCTGTTGGACGTCAGGACTGAGAAGATTGCTTCCACGGGGATCATTTCCCCAGGATTTGGCAAATCAATGTCAAACACATTTATATCAAAATCGAAGTGTGCTAAGTGGCAGTATCTATGACAAATCTAGAAAGAATCCTACTTAATCTTTGACTGGGAGCTACATTCAGTCTCATTCCTGCGTAACATCCTTGATCTGCGTATCATCATTTCATATATTATGGTCAAAGTTGTTTTTTTCCCTGAACAACGAAAATGATATAACCAACAATGCCAATAAACTTTACTGCAAGAAGCCTCATACCTACATTTAGCCCTCAATGACGATATGTAACGCATTCCATCTGCCTTTCTTGTTCTCAATTGAGCTTCAATGATCATTTTTCTTTCTCCTTCCTTGGAAAATTAAAATTGGTTTGAAAGTTGTAAGCCTGTCTATACACCTAACTGGGGAATTAATATTCTAGGGAGAACAGGTGTGATGCTTAAGCATTTACATATGACAAACCTCAAGATTCAAGGCAAGCTGAAGATGTCTTTTATTCTGTGTATAGACCAGTAGGATGCCGGCCACAACACATCAAAAAGAGCTCAGAGAGGCATGTGTACAATATTTTACTTACGAAAGCAATGTACCCGTCACAATCGACTGTGATAGCTGTCGAATGCCATCTCTGACATTTAGATGTCGAGATCAATAACAGGGAGCAATGGTGAAAGAAGAAGTCTGGAAGCACAGCAGTCTCTAATTAGGTATATCGCTTCACACCACTCTTAAATCCAATAGTTTTTCCACAATTTGAAGATGTGTCCTGTGCACAGGGACCCTGGCGGTGTCCTCAGGCGAGGTTGCTGGGACAACCCCCTCAGCTGCCCCTCGTGGGCAAGTAAGTCAAGGCGTTCTGCTCTTGTCAAGACTTACCGCTTACGAGCCCTAGAGAGGCTCCATCATGAGTTGAAATCGACTCACTGGCGGTGGGTTTTTAATTTTACTTCAACCAGTATTTTAGACCAAGAGACAGCCTATTCCAACAGAACGGGAGGACCGAGGGGTTTAAAATCGGGAAAAGGCTGTATCCTTTCACCACACTCATTCCTTTGGTATGGTGAGCAAGTAATCCAAAAATCTATACTATTTGAGGAGGAATTCGGCATCAGGATGGGAGGAAGACTCGTGAACAACTTTCGATATTCAGACGACCCAACCGTGTTTACTGATGGCACGGACTTACTGATGAAGACCAAAGACCACACGACGTAGACAGACCTCAAAAGAAAGAACACAAAAGCTCTCAACACTGATCAACAAGTAACGTCATGATCAGCAGCGAAAATAATCAATGTTGTCGAGGATTTCATTCCATTTAAATCCATAATCAATACCCAGGAAAACAGCAATCAGGAAATCAAAGGATGTATTGCACACATCAGTTGCACAAGACCTGTTCTAAAGTGTTCGGGAACAAAGATGCCACTTGGAAGACCACAGTGCGCCTGACTCGCTTCATGGCGTTTTAATTCATTCTCTCTCTCTCTCTCTCACACACACACACACACACACACACACACACACACACACACACACACACACGAGAGTGGGACCATGAGTAAGGAAGAGCAGGGATGGATTGATGCATTTGAATTATGGTGTTGGCAAAGGCTATTGATTGGCCATAACTATGACACTATATACCATAAATGCCAGGAGACAGAGGTGCACAACTGGAAGAAAGACAGCTGGAATGCTCCTTAGTAACAAGGATGGTGAGACGTCTTTTCTCCTGCTTTGGCCATCTTCTCAGGAGGGACCAGCCCCTGGAGATGGCCATGCTTGGTAAAGCAGAGGATCGTCGAGAAACAGGAAGCCCGCAATGAGCTGGAATGACACGGAGGCTGCAATGATGAGCTCAAACGTAGCAAAGAGGGCCCGGGACTGGGAAGCGTTTGGTTCTTTTGCACGATGCCCATGAAGACATCTTGCTGTCAGAACTGGTAAAAAGACTTCAGATGACGAATCCTAAACAACAATCAAACTTTTTGCTGAAATGGTTTGGTGGTGAATTAAGAAGACAGTTGCTCTCCTCTCCTCTCCGCCTTGAAACCAAACTAATGAACACACACCCAAGTCTGCCTGGTGAAATTCTCGATCTGTTTTATTCCTAGATGCACGGCTCCCACGCTTAAACGTAGCAGTGAAAATCGGCTTCCTCCAAGTAGCCAAAATCACATCTCTGACCAGCTCGATAAATGACAAACAATGTCTCTGTAATCATCTCAGCAGCTTGCTTCTGTGCTTTGTCTCCCCACTGGCCAATCCGGGCTTTCATGCCCTCTAAGCAACTCCTTCCATCTTCCCTACTTTGCAAGACATCCGAGGAAGCCTGGGTCCTAAAAGCGGCATTTTCCCAAGACCCCATTTTGGGTCCATCCACCAGGGAAGACAGGTGGGAGGAGGAATACCCTGGATTCTCTCTTCCTCTTGTTCTTCAATCGCTTGCCAGTGGTCCTCGCCTAGGAGTGTCGTGCTTCCATGCTGTTCGGTAATCCTGGTTGGCTTGCAGATTCTTCCATCATCACTTGTGTGATGGAATTTCCTCTGCATTACAGTCCTTCTGTTTTAAATATGCAGGGTAGGTTGTTTTCCTGATTGGGCCCAGTTTGATATACCCAGGCACACTTTCGTGTAATGCTCTCAGATATTTATATAAAACTGATAGAAGCATAGCATTTGTGTGCTTTTTACCCCCCCCCCAATTATATGCCAGATGTTTTTCATTTTGACACACAAGGCCCATTACATAAGTAAACCTGTTTTGCGAGGTTTTTTTGAAACCTATAATGCCTTATGTGTGCCTTTTGAACCATGAAAGCTATGTAATTCCAAATGGAAAACTGCTCCGGCCCTCATTGTTTTTAACTTGGCTGTCAGAAGAATCACAGCTAAATTGGACCTCAATTGTGATAATTCACTTGTTGCGGATGCCTATCATCTTCCTTTTTCTTATTTTAAATTGAGTTTAAAATTGAAAACAAAATCTATTATCTTTTAATTCCATGTTTCCATGAATATTTTGAGGTCTCCTTGTATGTTTTCATATTTGTTTCTCAACACCCTTTTGGAAGACAGATGATATGTGCAGCACTAATATACAGGTTTTCTGGCTGAACCCCCCCCCCACCCTTATACCACATTTGAATTTTCTTCTGCAGCGATAATGCGTTTATCATTTGTCAACAGTGGGGGAGACACATGATATTTACCACAATGGATCAGGTTATGCTGCGGTAACAAACCACCCTGTAATCCCAGGGCGGTTAAGATGTCCACAGCTTTTGTGGTGGTCACAAAAAGCCGGGCCCCGTGGGTTTGTCATTCAGACCCCGAGGCCAGAGAAGGCACCCTCACCATTTTACGACGCCACCATGGCTACGTGATACCCCAGGGCGCGTCAGCACCGGGAGAAGAGAGGATAATTAAGAGCGCTGCAGACTAAGTCTTCGATGCTTCAACCGGAAAGTGGCATGTCAGTTTCACTTACATTCCACTGGGCAGAGCCAGTCACATGTTTGCTAAGAGCCGTCTCAGGGCAGGGGTGCAGGGTGGGGGGGGGGGTGTGGTGGTGGCGAGGACATTCTGCAATTGAGTTGTGTTATGAGTATACTGCTAAATCTGTCATACCCTCAGCCTTACGAATATAAATCCCCTTCAATTTTCTGCAGATGGGGGCGGTGCTGGAATGGCTTGCCCTCTAATCAATTCCTTAAGGCACAAAGTCGCTGTGTTTGACTTGATGAAAATGGCCTGTCTTTACGGTCTTTTTGGATCTACCATCTATAAAGATCTCTGCAGGACGACCAGGTTCTCCCCACACGCTGGCCTGCGATCTTGGGTCTCGTCATGCTAACCAAATGTTGGCTGGATTTGCATTTAAAAATCGTGACACTTTCTTTAAGGGGAAACTGTATCCAGCCTGCGATCGGAGGACATGTGTGTTGGCTCTCGGCACCCTCCTTAGCCATCATTCAAATTTCACAGTATTTGGAAGACTTTCTCATTCTTTGAGGTTATGGCGATTTCCTCTTTGCTCGGAGGATGGAAGGTTTTTTTCCCCTAGCTACTTTTTATTCGTCGTTGCTGTAGTTGAAGTTCACTAACAGGGACTAGAATTTTTAAAAAATCTTTCTTCTGCTATCTTGAATAAGTGACGAGAATGTTAAAGGTCAGGAGAAACTCTGGAGCTAAGCTTTCAGTCAGAAAAGAACGTGCTCTGTAAATCATGTGTACAGCATATGTATTGTATGTTGAAATATACATATGCTACACCACTTCATCTGTTTCAATCAGTGCTGTGGATTTCAAAACTCAGGGTTCCTAACACTCAGGCAGGTTAGATGAGAACAGAAGGCATATTGTTACAGCATCGTTGGCTGCTCGCTAGCTTCGCTTGTCTAGAGAAACAAAACCAGCAACACTCATCTATGTAGAAGAAAAACAACTTTAAATCAAGAAGGTGCCCCCGGCCAATCCAACTCCAAGTCCAGCTCTAGTCTCACGTAGCTGCTAGCTGAGGAAGCAGAAGCTGGAAGAACTTAGGCTGGTGGGTGCAGGGTCCGATGGATCTGAGGCCGTGGGAACATGGCAGGGGGTGAGGTGACCGCTCCCAGGGTTGCGTGCTCCCATGCAGTCTCTCAAGGCCGAGGCAGATCAGACGGTCACATAGGCTATGATCTAAAGTAGGAGTGAGAAGCAGCGAAGGCCGGCAGAGAGGAGGTTCTCGAAGCTTACGCTGCCTTCCTTCTCCAGTGGGTCTACTGCAGATGTGATGAGCGAAGGGCTTAGGACTATCAGCACATTTCTCCAGGAGCCTTCCAACAGCTACTAGGATCTAATCAGCGAGGGATGACATTTTAATTGCGCTCAGATCACGGCCAAAATGCATTCTGCCTGCTGTGCATTTTGTCCCTGGTGGGCCCACAGGCCTCGGTGAGAGTGGCTAAAGGCATACAAGTAATATGCCTTTTAAACCACAACAAGGAGGCCGTATGAGACAGGGTCCCTCTCATGGTCCAGTGGTATAGGATTTGGGAAAACCCCCCGCAGCCATAAGCTCTCTGTCTGCCACACACAACGGACCAGATGGGGGCCAACAAACACACTCCCCCGGAGAAGCCACTCTGTGTTATTCTAAGAATGAAGTCTAAAAAGCTCTAAAGATTTCTAGGAAAATAATGTACAAGTTTCATGATCTTTGTTGGTAGGTTGTGTATGTGAAAATTAACCTCCTCCTCCAAAGCCTTAAGCATCCATATATTAGTATTGTTATTTTAAAAGCGCAGGTCATTTATGATGTGCTTGATCTCACCAACAACTGCAATGTCCTGTGGATTCACTTTGATTCCTGGGCCTGACCCCACACGCCTCAGCACCTGAACTAACCGGTCTTCCTACGCTGACCCCTTCAACAGCGCAACCACTGACAAACCACCAACGCGTTACCCATTGTTGAGAATGAAGGGGAACAAGACCCAGGTCTTGTCATGAAATAGTTGCCAATGAGAATTCTAGGTTCTTCCGAAGTGTCAGGGGCCTCTGGTGGTGCAGAGTTTACAAGTTGAGCTGCTAAACTCAAGGGCAGCTGTGTGAAACCACTGGCCGGCCGCACCTCAGGAGAACCGTGGGGGCTTTTTACTCCCAGAAAGAGTTAGTCTCGGAAACTCACAGGGCCAGTTCCACCCTGTCACTATGAGTCTGAATCACCTCTATGGCCATGAGTTTGGTTTTTCGCAATTTTGTTTGTTTTTGTTCTTTTGTTTCCTAAGTGTCATTTTATTTCATTCTCAGTATAATTTTAGAAGAGGGGTCCAAACAGCGCCATAGACAGGGGAACAACTAGGGAATAAAATTCACTAACGAGGTGGATACAGAAATCCTGGGAGCACGGGTGCCACAATATGATGGAACACACAATATTCCTCTGGTTCCTTGAGGCTTCCTCACTCCCACCACCATGA